>NC_092131.1:108386326-108689356 GCF_043159975.1 Macaca nemestrina | reverse complement strand
CAGTGAGGAAAACTTCCCTCTCTAAATCTCCCTTCACACTGGAAAATAACAGAGAGACTCTTCCTGTTCACCTCACCAATGGCTACTGATCAGCAATAATAATCATATTTCAACTTTAATTTTTAAAATATTTTTTAAAATATAGGAAATATTAAATGTTCAACCTATCCACGTTTCAAATTATTAAGAATGCTAAGTACTCACAAAAGATAACTACTGCAGCCACAGAATTTAGAGCTAGAAAGTACCTTGGAATGTATTAAGTCCAATCACTTCCTCTAGGAACAAGTTCAAATCGGTCTAGAGGTGCTAAGAAACTCACCCCAACTGATACAACTAAGAAGTTCCAGAATCTGAACTACAACATGGGACTCCTGTTTCCTTATTTTTTTCTCTCTTGCCAATAACTCTGACTCTGAAGCACTACTGATAATACCTAGAAATGGATCTGGGGGGAAGGCTGTTAGTGGGGAAGGGGAATAGAAGAAAAGAGGTGGAAGGAAAGAAATGTAAGAAACAACCTGCTGACCGAACAATCACCATTGTCACTGCTCTGTGAAATTTTAATTTCCTCTACGGAAATGTAGGTTAAAAAAATTGCATGTATTTCTGTTTGTAAAGTGTTCATCTTCTTTAATTTTCAAACTTCATATTTCACTTTTGAATAAATATTTATTTTCTAATGTAATCCTAGACATTTTGTGCCAATGAGGGGAATGACTTAGGCTCTAGAAATTACTTCCAAGCTGCCTTAGAAGTGTCAAGAAATTTATAAAAGTCTCTTTTATACCTAAAGAGAGTTAGAATGTCTTAATACAAGCCATTTGGGAAATTTATTTCACCTCACTCTGATGTGCCTGTAGCACACATTTGGAATGCATATTTGTTAACTAATTTCAGTCTCCTATATGTTTAAAGCAGGTCCCAGTTTGGGGCATATTAACCCTTAGTTGTGATTACACAAAGTGGTACCCCTTTTAAGAGTTTCAGCAAGAAGAAAAAAAAAAACTTCATAAAAAATGAGTTGATAAAATACACTTTGTCCTTAGTCTTTAAATATATAATTCAGGAGGTGACAACCTGGGACGCAATAAAAATTCCTCACGGGCGGGGAAGATACTTGAGCCTGGGTCACAAGTTCCTACACTATTTTCTTCAAAATCAGTGGTTTTCTGGGAGCTACACAGGCACACGTTTCAGCTCAAGGATGTTTCTTGGCCTCCTTTTCTCTTTGGGGACAGAGGGGCAGCTTACACTGATGAAACAGCATGACCCTACACTCGTGGGCTTGAACAGGCAGTCGTTTCTCCCAGCCAGGACCTAGAGTTGGATTTTGTCTGCAATCTGTCATTTCAAGATGTGATTCTCCCCCTTCTCCATTTTGGCTCACTTTACTCATTCTCTTAACTACCTAGCAATGATATTATCAAAGATTCCATCTCAGTCCCACGCTGCATTCTGCTTAGTTGACTTATGTTCTTTCATCTCTCTCTTTTTTTCTTTAGCAAGAAGAAATGATGAAGAAAATGTTCTTGGAATTCATTTCTGGCAGTCTCATGAGCTTTGCTTTCATTTGTTAGAGAAATGCTTGACATTTTTCCTTTACTTTATAAACAGTATGTGCAAATCATTCAGAATCCTAATGGAAAGTAATTTCCCATTAATGCAGGCTATAAATGTCATTTTCTTTTGAAACTGTGCCTCAAAAACAAACAGTACAGGACCCCCTTTACACTCACAAATTCCACCCACAAATCAAGGAAGCCAGTGCTAGGTGTGTGAGATGGGGACTTGAAGCTACCACCGAGGGAAACTTAGAAGAGGCAGCCTGGGACAGGCACAGGCAAAAGACACACAGTGGCACACAGTAGAGTTTGCTGCAGTGGAGCATATGGGACACTGAGCCTTCTTAAAAGCCAGCTTCTGCACATCTGTGATCTCTGTCTGAACATCGCCCTTCTAGGAACTTAATCAGTCTAGGGACCCAGCTACTGGCCAAGAAAGAGGGGACAAAGTACTGACATGCGCGACCTCAGTGAGGAAGCCAAAGACCTCACTGTCTTCTGTTTTTCCCTTCCAAGTCAGATGCATTCAGCGGGCTCCCTTTGCAACCACTTGCTGACCACAGATTCCCCATAATCATGAATCTTGGAAATAAATCATTCCCAATGCTCCTGGCCGTTTCATAACATTCCCTAGTATTCTTTCTTAATGACATAACATGAAATATCTATAAGGTAAAATGCCCAGCTCTGCTACTTCCTGGCTCTCTGATCTTGAGAAGATCTCACTTAACCTCTCAGAGCCTCTACTTACTCATCTGTAAAATGGGGACTAAAAATAGTACTAGAGATGTATACAAAGTATTTATACAATATCTAACCCATAGTAAGTAGTCAATAAGTGTAGTTGCTATTATCACTATCTTATTATTTATTACTTTTTTAAATTTTCACTTCCTTGGAGTACTGTTATGAGGATGAAATGAGTTATGTCTATGTCTACACAGCACCAAATACTAACTCCTGGCATACTGTTGGCACTCAAATGCTAGGTCCCTATGACCTTAAGGGATACTTTAATTCAAATACCTTTTCATTTTTATAAGGCTTAACACACTCTACACTGCCAGTCTGTGAGCTCAATCAAAGGAAAGTTGAGCTCTCTCTTTGGTGGCAAATGAGAGAATGGTGTCTTGGGAGCTTGACCTGAGGTCCTATCTCTAAGAACTACTCGGTTGCAAGCTGGAAAGGTAGAGACAATGGGGCAAGGACTGAGCCCTGGGGTTCTGGGTTCTCCTTTCCTACCGGCATTGAAGGAGGGAAGCTGAGGTTGAACTCACTGTGAAAAGTTTTAGTTAATTTGCTTATACCTAGCTGCTGCTGCTGCTTTTTTTTTTTTTTAGACAAAGTTTCACTCTTGTTGCCCAGGCTGGAGTGCAAGGGTGCGATCTCGGCTCACCGCAACCTCACCACAGCCTCTGCCTCCCGGGTTTCAAGGAATTCTCCTGCCTCAGCCTCCCAAATGGCTGGGATTACAGGCGTGCACCACCGTGCCTGACTAATTTTGTATTTTTAGTAGAGATGGGGTTTCTCCATGTTGGTCAAGCTGGCCTCAAACTCCCGAACTCAGGTGGTCCACCCGCCTTGGCCTCCCAAAGTGCTGGGATTACAGGCATCAGCCACCACAACAGGCTGAAACCCAGTGACCGTTAGATTATGGCAAAACATTTGAAAAACTTTTTGCCTATAATAACTCTGGAAGCAGACCACATACCAGCAGCGCTAAAGAAAGAAGGTGAATAAAATCAGAAGGCTGGATGTTAGCTAAACCTTGGTATGTGTAGCAAGTTATTATAAGAAAGACAAAAGTTGCCCAGTCTGCAAGCAAAGATAAAAGAAAGAGCAGAGGTTGGTTCCTAATGCATTAGAAAAGCAAACTTCTGTACCCCAAAGAAAACAAGATAAGCAGATTGCTCTTTCGAATCATTGCTTCTGTACCCCAAAGAAAACAAGATAAGCAGATTGCTCTTCCGAATCATTCTCAGAGACCTCCCTAAACCAAAGGAACTCAGTTGTGTGGCAAAGATGCAATGAAAGGTGTCACCTTCCTACTCAAATCTGCTGTTTCAGGTGGTCTCAAGGTAGCCTCTGTAAGTTAAGAAAGTGAAGCATGGGTGAGACAAGGAAGGAAAGAAAGAAACGTTTTAAGAGCTATATCTAAGAAAGAACCTTGAATGTATTTACAGGCACATGGAACTGCCTGGAAGTATATAGATCAGAAGATCACTATGTTTTTTAAGAAATCAAGTTGTGGACAGTGTGGTGACTCACCTGTAATTCCAGCAGTTTGGGAGGCTGAGGCAGGTGGATCACTCAAGGTCAGGAGTTCAAGACCAGCCTGGCCAACATGGTGAAGCCCCATCTCTACTAAAAATACAAAAATTGGCCAGGTGTGGTGGTGCATGCCTATAATACCAGCTACTTGGGAGGCTGAGGCACAAGAATTGCTTGAACCTGGGAAGCAGAGGTTGCAGTGAGCCAAGATCCCACCACTGCACTCCAGCCTGGGCGACAGAGCAAGACTATCTCAAAAAAAAAAAAAAAAAAAAGAAAAGAAAAGAAATCAAGTTGTGATAAGAAGTGTAAACCTAACCTGAAGACATCTGTATCTACTAAACTGTAAGGAACCCACAAGGTCCCTGAGCAGCAATAAGCACAGATGTCAAAGAAGGCAGCCCTCCAAAGCCCACTTACAATGTGGTCTTGGAAGACACATTTCTCAGAAAGCAAATCTAGGAGCTCACAGAATAAAAGACAAAAGCATCTCCCTGATCCAAAATCCAGAGAGCAGAACCAGGGTCTAATCAAGATACTTTCTTTACTGCCAGGGTAGGGGTCCTTGAAATTTCTGTCCAGCAGGAGTCCATCATTGTTATGGACTGGTGTATGCAGTGTAGTTCTATTTGCTATGGCCTGAATGTGTGTGTTCCCCCAAAATTCATCTGTTGAACTGTCATCTCCAATGCAATAGTATTAAGAGCTGGGACCGTTAGGAATTGATTAGGTAATGAGAATTAGTGACTTGGGGGTGATTAGGTCATGAGTAGAATTAGTGCCCTTATAAAAGGGACCTGAGGGAGCTCATTTGCTCCTTCTGCCATGTGAGGACATAGCTAGAAGATATCATCTATGAGGAATGGGCCTCCACCAGGCACCAGTTCTGCTGGCACCTTGATTTTAGACATCTCAGCCTCCAGACTGTAAGTAAAAGCTACCCACTCTAAGGTATTTTGTTACAGCAGCCCAAACAAAGATGCCATTACAACTGGATAGCAGCTGCCTAGCTAGAGGTTGTACTTCCCAAGTTGCTTTGCTACTAGGTGTGGCTGTTTGAGCGCTCATCCCTGGAATGTCTGTGTCATTTCCACCTGTGGGTATAAGAGGAAATATCTAGCCTAAATGTTTGTTCCTTCTCCCCTTCCTGCTGGCTTGAGTGGCAATAACTAGGAAGCCATATGATGAAGATGGCAGAGCTGCCATCAGCCTAGACCCCTGAGAGACTTTATGCATTAGAACCACCTATCTTCTTGGAATATTCTCCCTGGACTGTGGCAGGAGTGAGGAAATTCTATTTTACTGCATTTCGGTTTTGTGGTTTTTTTTGTTGTTTTTTTTTTGAAACAGAAACTAGTGTTAGCACAATACAATACAAAAAGTCTTTTGGACCAATAACAAGCAGCAAGAGAAACCTGAATGGACCAATAACAAGCAGCAAGACTGAAATGGTAATTTAAAAATTACCAAAAAAAAAAAAAATGTCCAGGACCAGAAGGATTCACAGCTGAATTCTATCAGACATTCAAAGAAGAGTTAGTGCCAATCCTATTGACACTATTCCACAAGATACAGAAAGAAGGAATCCTCTCTAAATCATTCTAGGAAGCCAGTATCACCCTAATACCAAAACCAGGAAAGGACATAGGAAAAAAAAAAGAAAACTACAGACCAATATCCCTGATGAACACAGATGCAAAAATCCTTAACAAAATACTAGCTAAATGAATCCAACAGCATATCCAAAAGATAATCCACCACAATCAAGTGGGTTTTATACTAGTGATGCAGGGATGGTTTAACATACGCAAGTCAATAAATGTGATACACCATATAAACAGAATTAAAAACAAAAAGTACATGATCATCTCAATGACACTGAAAAAGCATTCGCAAAATCCAGCATCCCTTCATGATTAAAAACCCTCAGCAAAATAGGCATACAAGGGACATCCTTAATATAATAAAAACCATCTATGACAAACCCACAGTCAACATAATACTGAATGGAGAGAAGTTGAAAGCATTTCCTCTGAGAACTGGAACAAGACAAGGATGCCCACTCTCACCACTTCTGTTCGACATAGTACTGGAAGTCCTAGCCAGAGCAATCAGACAAGAGAAAGAAATAAAGGGCATCCAAATCAGTATAGAGGAAGTCAAACTGTCACTGTTTGCTGATGATATAACTGTATACCTAGAAAACCCTAGAACCCAAAAGACTCCTCCAAAAAGCTCCTAGAACTGATAAATGAATTCAGCAAAGTTTCAGGATACAAAATTAATGTATATAAATCAGTAGCTCTGCTATATAACAACAGAGACCAAGCTGAGAATCAAATCAAGAACTCAACCCCTTTTATAATAACTGTAAAACAAAAACAAAAACTTAGGAATATACCTAACCAAAAAGGTAAAAGACCTCTACAAGGAAAACTACAAAACACTGCTGAAAGAAATCATAGATGTCACAAACAAATGGAAACACACCCCATGCTCATGGATGGGCAGAATCAATATTGTGAAGATAACCTTACTGCCAAAAGCAGTCTACAAATTCACTGCAATTCCCATCATCAAAATACTGTCATCATTCTTCACAGAACTAGAAAAAACAATCCTAAAATTCATGTGAAATCAAAAAAGAGCCCGCATAGCCAAAGCAAGATTAACCAAAAAGAATAAATCTGGAGGCATCACATTACCTGATTTCAAACTACCCAAAAGACCACAGTCACCAAAACAACATGGTACTGTTATAAAAATAGGCACATAGATCAGTGGAACAGAATAGAGTACCCAGAAATAAACCCAAATACTTACAGCCAACTGATCTTCGACAACGCAAACAAATGCGTAAAGTGGGGAAAGGACACCCTATTCAACAAATGGTGCTGGAATAATTGGCAAGCTATGTGTAGGAGAATGAAACTGGATTCTCATCTCTCACCTTATACAAAAATCAACTCAACATGGATCAAGGACTTAAATCTAAGACCTGAAACTATAAAAATTCTAGAAGATAACATCAGAAAAATCCTTCTAGACATTGACTTAGGCAAAGGCTTCATGACCAAGAACCCAAAAGCAAATGCAACAAAAACAAAGATAAATAGCCGGGACTTAATTAAACTAAAGAGCTTCTGCAGAGCAAAAGGAACAGTAAGAGTGTACAGACAACCCACGGAGTGGGAGAAAATCTTCATGATCTATACATCTGACAAAGGACTAATATCCAGAATCTACAAGACCTGAATAGACAATTCTCAAAAGAAGATATACAAATGGCCAACAAACATGAAAAAAATGCTCAACATCACTAATGATCAGGGAAATGCAAATCAAAACCACAATGCGATACCAACTTACCCCTGCAAGAATGGCAATAATTAAAAAATCAAAAAATAATAGTTGTTGGCGTGGATGGATGAAAAGGGAACATTTCTACACTGCTGGTGAGAATGTAAACTAGTACAACCACTATGGAAAACTGTGTGGAGATTCCTTAAAGAACCAAAGGTAGAACTACCATTTGATCCAGCAATCCCACTACTGGGTATCTACCCAGAGAAAAAGAAGTCATTATACAAAAAAGATAGTCGCACACGTATGTTTATAGCAGCGAAATTCGCAATTGCAAAAATATGGAACCAGCCCAAATGCCCATCAATGAGTGGATAAAAAAACTGTGGGGGGGGGGGCGGTGTGTGTGTGTGTCATATATTTGCAGTAACCTGGGTGGAATTGGAGACTATTATTCTAAGTGAAGAAACTCAGGAATGGAAAAACAAACATCATGTGTTCTCACCCATAAGCGGGAGCTAAGCTATGAGGATGCAAAGGCATACGAGTGATACAATGGACTTTGGGGACTTGAGAGAAAGGGTGGGAGGGGGTAAGGGATAAAAGACTACAAATTGGGTTCAGTGTATACTGCTCGGCTGATGGGTGCACTGAAATCTCACAAATTACCACTAAAGAGCTTACTCATGTAACCAAATACCACCTGTTCCTCAAAAACCTATGGAAAAAAATTAAAATATCAAAAAAATAAAGAAAGGAAAGGGGGAGTGCTTAACATGGAAAGTTGAATCTCTCCCCCAACTACAGAAATATACAGGGTGAAAAAATAAGTAAATAAGAAGAGATAGAAAATTGTTATGGCACCAATGAATTCTACCTTGAAAATATATCTGCTTCATTAAAATCTTAAAAAACAAACAACAAAAAATAGTCTTCAGAGAATTGTAGCTGAGTATCCTCTTGATACATTTTTTATAAAATCAATTTTATTAACCTTCACTGAAACATTACATCAAAAAATGTAAACTGAAAACTAGTACCACATGCTATAAAGAGACTGTAACCATGAAAATAATTATGGAATAATATAATGGAAAATAGACAATTTTATTACATCCAAAAGGTACATTCTCTAGTCTGTAAATGACTTTTAACCGGAGGCCTCTCCTCTCTGTTAAAATTGAGCATTAAAAATACTCCAGCACAAAACTGTAGCTTATCTTCTTGAAATTGGAATGAATAAAAGAGAATTGAAAACAAGAATATTTTCTCATCATGTGATTTAAGATTGTTTGCCTGTATCCATTCAGCACCTAAAGCCATCTTGGGGAAGAGCAAAGATGCAACCAGTGAGATAAGTGGCATTGAATGTCTTAAGGGAAATTTCCATTAACATGGCACGATGAAGTACAAGACTGCAGCCTTCCTTTCATGTATCAAATCCCTATCACTTATAAAATAGGACTTTTTAAGGTTGCAAATAATGTTGGAAAATGAGACTAAATACTGCTGGTAGACCAGAAATTATGAGGAACACAAGAATGTCTGGAAGACGGAAAGCAGCAGATGGAGGAAATGAGGCTCAACATGGCTCCCAAAGCGGAATGCCATGACAGTGAAGTCTAAGGGCGCCCAAAGCTCAGTATTAGTGGATCCTAAAAACTGGCTGGCTTTCTGAGAAAAGAGCAGCCAGGTGAGTCCATTCATCCTGGGTTTGTACCAGTGCCGGGAGCCCTGGCAACTGCCTTCAGGAAGGGGTACTGACTGAGTGTGGGCACCTGAAACAGAAAGTCAGGGCAGCACTGAAAACCAGAAACCAGTCCACTGCACTCAACAGAACATCCCTTATTCCCCCTTAACCACAGGAGGCAACCTCATAAGCACTCTCAAATAAAAAATTGTGCACAGAGCCAAGAATCATCAACGTATGAGAAACAACTTCATAAAGTAGACCCTAGATCCCAGCAAATACTCAAGGAGATAAGAATTAAGAGGAGATTTTTTAAAAAGTATAATTAAGGGCCAGGTGTGGTGGCTCACGCCTATAATCCCAGCACTTTGGGAGGCCGAGGTGGGTGGATCACGACGTCAGGAGTTCACGACCAGCCTGGTCAACATGGTGAAACCCCGTCTCTACTAAAAATACAAAAATTAGCCAGGTGTGGTGATGGGCACCTGTAATCCCAGTTACTCAGGAGGCTGAGGCAGGAGAATCACTTGAACCTGGGAGGTGGAGGTTGCAGTGAGCCAAGATCGCACCATTGCACTCCAGCCTGGGTGACAAGAGCGAAACTCCATTTCAAATAATAATAATAATAAGAAGAAGTATAATTAATATTCTCATAAGAATATGAAGGGTCTAGTTACTTGTAAAATTTTTTAAAAATGTAAATTTGAACACTTATCATGGTAGGCAGAGCAATAGCCTCCCCCAGAGATGTCTGCTTCCTAATCCTCAGAACCTGTGGATATGTTACCTTACACAGCAAAAGGGAATATGAAGATGTGATAAAGTTACAGATTTTGAGATGGGGAGGTTACCTGGGTTTATGTGGGTAGGTTCAGTATAATCACAACAGTCCTTATAAGGGGGAAGCAGGAGAATCCGAGTTAGAGAAGGAGATCTGACAATGGAGGCAGGGAGATCTGAAGATGTCATGGCACCAGCTGGGAAGCTGGATCAAGGGGCAATGAGGCAAGGAATGCAGGCAGCCTCTAGAAGTCAGGAGAGGCAAGAAAATGGATTTCACCCTGTCTGGAATGCGAACACCTTGATTTTGGGATTTCTGACCTCCAGAACTGTAAAATAGATCATACATTGTGTTATTTTAGACCACAGAGTTTGTGGTATTTCATGGCAGCATCAATAGAGAACAATACAATTGGAGTAAGAAATTCAATAGATATGCTAAATAAATAAATGGATCAAGGAATAAAGTAAGAAGGTGAAATGTCCTCAGAGGGCAGAATAGAAAGACAGAAGTACAGAGAGCAAGGAGGAAAAGACGAGGCAAAGGAAGGACCAAAAGTTTCAACCTCTAGTAGTTGCTTACAAGGGCAAAAAGAAAGGGAATAGAGAAGGATATTTAAGGCATTAAAAAAGAAAGAAAGAAAGAAAGAAAACAACAAAAATAAACTCCGCCTATAATCCTAGCACTTTAGAGGTCGAGGTGGAAGGAATTTTGAGCCCAGGAGTTGGAGACCAGCCTGAGCAACATGACAAAACCCCGTATCTTAAAAAAACAAGCAAACAAACAAAAAAACCACACACGCTTTCCATGTTTTAAAAAATGCAAGTAATCAGACTAAAAGGGTCAATGCAAATGAGGAATAGGGAAGGGAATGTAGCCCACTTCCCATACTTCTGGATACAATTGCCAGGAGAAATAGACAAATCCATAACTATAATCAGAGATTTTAATACCTTCTGCCACAAAATTAATAGGAAAACATAGACTAAAAAATCAGTTAAGAATATGGAAGACTTGAAGAACGCTATGAAATAATTTCACCTAATTGACATTTATAAAACACCCTACCCAGCAAGAATAGAACACACATTCTTCTCCAGTGTACACAGATTATTTACCAAGATGGATCATATTCTGGCCCATCAAGCAAGTCTCAAAAAATTTTAAAGGGTATGATTCATACAAAGTATGTTATTTGATTTAAAAAAAATGGAATCAGGCCGGGCGCGGTGGCTCAAGCCTGTAATCCCAGCACTTTGGGAGGCCGAGACGGGTGGATCACGAGGTCAGGAGATCAAGACCATCCTGGCTAACACGGTGAAACCCCATCTCTACTAAAAAATACAAAACACTAGCTGGGCGAGGTGGCGGGCACCTGTAGTCCCAGCTACTCAGGAGGCTGAGGCAGGAGAATGGCGTAAACCCAGGAGGCGGAGCTTGCAGTGAGCTGAGATCCGGCCACTGCACTCCAGCCTGGGCGACAGAGCGAGACTCTGTCTCAAAATAAATAAATAAATAAATAAATAAAACTAAATTTAAAAATGGAATCAAATAGAAATCTAAAACCGAAAGAGATCTGAAAAATATCCACATATGTGGAAATGATATACAACACATTTCAAAAGAAACCAAGAGTTAAAGAGGTTATCAAAAGTAAAATTAGAAACAATTGTAAAAACGATGAAAGGGAAAACTCAGCATATCAGAGTGCATGAGATACTGCTCAAGTGGTACTTAAGGGGAAATTGAGAGCACTTAACATATCGGAAAAGGCAAAAGGACTCAATGACAACAGAGAAAAATCAATGAGACAGAGAGCTGGCTCTTTAAGAAGATTAATAAAACTGATAAATCTATAGCTAAAATGATTAAGAAAAGAAAAAGACAAAAATTACCAATTTCAAAAATGACTGAGAGAAGTAAATCACTACAAATTCTATATATCTTAAAAGGATAATAACGGAATATTATGAACAACTTTATGCAATAAATTTGACAACTTAGATGAAAGGGATAAATTCCTTGAAACACACAAACTTCTAAAGTTCACTCAGGAAGAAACAGATAACCTCAATTGCCTTCTATCTATAAAGATGTTGAATTTATAGTTTAAAGCCTTCATGCAGAAAAAAACAAATAAACAAAAAAAGGAGTAACTTTACAGAGGAAAGCTGACAAACATTGCCTCAGCCAGCTGACCCAGATCAGTATCAGCAGTGATTAATCTTGTTGATAGCGCATATTTTTTTGTTTAACGTTTAGGTTCAGGTGTACATGCACAGGTTTTTTACATGAGTAAACTGTGTGTCATGGGGATTTGGTGTACAGATTATTTCGACACTCAGGTGATCAGCATATTTTTCAATTCTCACCCATTCCCACCTTCCACCCTCAAGCAGTCCCCACTGGCTATTACTCCCTTCTTTGTGTCCATGTGTACTCAGTGTTTAGCTCCCACTTACAAGTGAGAACATGCAGTATTTGGTTTTCTGTTCCTGAGTTAGTTCACTTAGGATCACGGTCTCCAGTTCCATCCATGTTGCTGCAAAGGACATGATCTCATTCTTTTTTACGGCTGTGTAGTGTCCCATGGTGTATATGTACGTCTTCTTTATCCAGTCTACCACTGATGGGCATTTAGTTTGATTCCACGCCTTTGCTATTGTGAATAGTGCTGTGTGCTGTGATGAACATACACGTGTATCTGTCTTTATGGTAGAATGATTTATATTCCTTTGGGTATATACGCAGTAAGGGGAACGCCGGGTCAAATGATAGTTCTGCTTTAAGTTGTGCGAGAAATTGCCAAACTTCTTTCCACAGTGGCTGAAGTAATCTACATTCCCACCAGCAGTGTATAAGCTGTCTCGTTTCTCTGCAGCCTTGCCAGCATCTATCATTTTTTGACTTTTTAATACCAGCCATTCTGACTAGTGTGAGATGGTAGGTGATGGGAAGAGAATGGCACTTTACCTCTGTGATCTTCTTCCCAGAAACCCACCACTCCAGTCTAACCATGTAAAGACATCAGACAAATCTCAATTGGGGGACATTCTACAAAATATGTAAACAGTACTCCCCAAAACTGTCAAGTTCATTAAAGACAAAGAGAGTCTTAGAAGCTGCCACAGCAAGAGGGGCCAAAGGAGATGTGATGACCAAATGCAATGTGCTATTCTGGATAGGATCCTAGAACAGAAAAAGCACAGTAGGTAAAAATTAAGGAAACGTGAATGAAGTATGGACTTTAGTTAATATAAATATATGTTCATTATTTATAGTAAATGTACCATACTAATAAAATGTTAACATAGAAGAATGGAGGAGTATATGGGAATGCCCTGTGCTATCGTCACAACTTTTCTGTAAGTCTAAAACTATTCTAAAATTTAAAATTAATTTTAAAAAACTTTCCCACAAAGAGTTTATCCTAGGGAAGAAAGGTTGATTTAACTAATAATGTAATTCACCATATTAACAAACTAAAAAAAAAACAAATGATCATCTCAACAGATACCAAAAAAAGGCATCTGACAAAATTCAAAGACTGTTTCACATTAAAACTCTCTTCAAACTATTTATGACTAGAAGGGAATTCCCTCAATCTGATTTTTAAAATCTATGAAGGCCAGGCCTAGTGGCTCACGCCTGTAATCCCAACACTTTGGAAGGCCAAGGCAGGCGGATAGTCGGAACCCAGAAGTTCATGAGCAGCTTAGGCAACAGGGAGAATCCTCATCTTTACGAAAGATACAAAAATTAGCCAGGCTTGGTGGTGTGTGCCTGTAGTTCCAGCTACACAGGAGGCTAATGTGGGAGGATCTTTTGAGCCCGGCAGGTTGAGGTTGCAAATAAGCCACGACTGTGCCACTGCACTCCAGCCTGGGCAACGGGGCAAGACGCCGTCTCAAAAAAAAAAAAAAAAAAAAAAAAAAAAATTATATGAAAACGCTACAGCTAAAATCATCCTTAAATATGAAGTACTGAATGCTTCTCCCTTAAAATCAGAGACAAAGCGAGGATGTCCACTCTAACCCTTTGTACTCAGCATGTTCTAGCAAGTGAAAAAAGGCAAGAAAAACAAAGGTATGCAGATATCAAGTAAAACTGTCTTCATTTACAGAGGACATGAACATCTATGTAGAAAAACTATGGAATCTATTAAAAAACTACTAGACCTAAGATGTAAATTTAGCACCATGGCAGGATACAAGATCACTATACAAAAATCAATGGAATATTATGAACGCTAGAAACAAAAATTCAGAAATGGAAATTTTATTAAAATGCTGTTTACAATTGCATAAAGATATAAAATACTTAGAGATTGATGCAAAAATTTAAAAGACCTGTATATATTCTAAAAATAGTGAAACATTGCTGAGAGAAATTCAAGAAGACCTAAATAAATGGGAAATAAAATAGATTGTGTTCAAGACTGGAACACTCAATATTGTTTTTTGGTTTTTGTTTTTGTTTTTTTGAGACAGAGTCTCGCTCTGTCATCCAGGCTAGAGTGTGGTGGTGCAATCTTGGCTCACCGCAAGCTCCGCCTCCCAGGTTCACCCAATTTTCCTGCCTCAGCCTCCAGAGTAGCTGGGACTACAGGCGCCTGCCACCATGCCTGGCTAATTTTTTGTATTTTTAGTAGAGACGGGGTTTCACCATGTTAGCCAGGATGGTCTCGATCTCCTGATTTTGTGATCCGCCCGCCTCAGCCTCCCAAAGTGCTGGGATTACAGGCGTGAGCCACCGCGCCCAGCCTGGAACACTCAATATTGTTAAGCTATCAATACCTCTTAAATTGATTTACGGATTCACCCAATCCAAATAAAAATCTGAGCAGGATTTTTTTGAAACATTGAAAATTTGATCTCTAAAACTCACATGAAAATGCAAAGTAACTAGAATAGTCAAACGATTTTTAAAATGAAGACCAAAGTTAGAGGACTAACAGAACCTGACCTCAAAACTTACAAAGCTACAGTCATCAAGACAACAACAATTGTATAAGAATAGAAATGCAATGATAGTATACTATGTGATACTGCTGTGAATATTATTTCTGTGCTCACGACATTGTAAACAAGTGTTAGAGGATGGAAAAATGGAAGTTTTGGATGAGGCCCCAGAACTGTTTTTGTTTGTTTGTTTCTTTGTTTTAACTGATGTGCAGAAGACAACTTATGCAGGATTTGGAAACAAACGAAAAGAGAAGAGATGAGGGAAGCCAATTTTGTAACTTTCAATCCCAGCCTACATCTATGGCATTAACAGGTCAGAAGAAGGACATTAAAAAGGATTTTTAGAAAAATGTTTGGAGAGAGTGTGGAGGAGGCAGGATGTGTTGTGACCTTTTCATTTCACACCAAATCAAGAGAGAAGGACTTTTAAAAGATTCTTCAGGGAGCTTAAAATACATTCTCTGGGGACTTAAGAACAGAAGGGGTAGATGGGGAAAGAGAAAAAGCCAAAGACAACCTCTTCCCTGACACCAGTGTTCCCACTGCAACAGGCCAGAGCTTGGGGAGGAGTGAAAGCCAAACTTTAAATCAAGATGAAAGCTTTGACTGTGACATGGGTCTTAGCATTTTGACTACTGCACGAGCCTGCACTTACACACTCAAGTGACTGGAGAACTTATGTGACCCAAGAGTGGTCAGAGAAGCCATGGAGACTGCTCACATTTTCATCCAGAAGCAGGCAATTCAAAATAAGAGCAGGGAAAAAGGGGAGGAGGGCATTTTAAGAGTCCCACATGATGGAAGTGATGGTTATACAATGAATATTTATTTAACAATAACAGTGATTATAAGTAAATTGGAAGGGTGAAAGGAGGGAGAAGTCTATGGAAGACCAAGGGTTACAAAGCTAAGCCTTTATCTTCCATATCAGGAAATCAATACATTTATCCAAAACTGAAAAATCAAGAAATTGTAAAAAACAAGCATCATGAAGTTAAGTACCAAATAAATATGTAAAAGAGTTGAAAGTGTTTCCTCTGAGAGCAGAAAATAAGCACCGGGAAAGGAGTTGAAGGGGAAACTACCATTTCTCACGGAAAAGCTTGCACCATGTTTTTTAAAAAAATGTATACACATATATTCTGATAATTTATAGTTTTACTAATGAGAAAATTCATGGGGCCTGCCCATGTTTTCACACAGAGGTAGAGGTAACTACATTTGCATTTGTAAAACCACATACGCATATTACCATTTTCTTTTTAAACTACATATACATATTACTCTGATAATTTTTGTTTTTAAATGGAAAAAAAAAACAAAAACCTTTAAGGATAGCAATAGGGATGGAAGAAAATTCACACTGTGCAGCTTATATGAGCAATGTGTGTTTGAAAGGGCAATTGGACACCCCTAGGCAAAATAAATGAATCTCAACTTAAGTCTCACATTTATACAAAAATTAACACAAACTGGATCACAGACTTAAGAAAAAACATAGGAGAGGCCGGGCATGGTAGCTCAACAACTGTAATCCCAGCACTTTGGGAGGCTGAGGCAGCTAGATCATTTGAGGTCAGGAGTTCGAGACCAGCCCAGCCAACATAGCAAAACCCCATCTCTACTAAAAATACAAAAATTAGCTGGGCATTGTGGTGTGCGCCTGTAGTCCCAGCTACTCGCGAGGCTGAGGCAGGAGAATCGCTTGAACCTGGGAGGCAGAGGTTGCAGTGAGCTGAGATTGCACCACTCTACTCCAGCCTGGGCTACAGAGTGAGACACCGTCTCAAAAAAAAAAAGGAAAGAAAATAGAAGAAAATCTTTAGTATTTAGGGTTAGGCAAAGAATTCCTAGACTTCACACAATCTATAAAAGTAAAAATGAATACACTGGACTTCATAAGAATTAAAAATTTTGATCTGTGAAAGACCCTGTTAAAAGGATAAAAAGATAAGCTACAGAGAGAATATATTTGCAGATCACATATATAGAAAGAACTTGTATTTAGAATAAATCAAGCATTCTCAAGACTCAACAGTCAAAATGTAAACAATCCAATTAGAAAATGGACAAAAGACATGAAGAAACATTTCACCAAAGAGGATACACAGATGGCAAATAAACACATGAAAAGATATTCAACATTATTAATCACTAAGGAAATGCAAATTAAACCCACAATAAGATTCACTACACACCTATCAAAGTGGCTAAAATAAAAAATAGTGACAACACCAAATGCTGGCAGAGATGTGGAGAAACTGGATCACTAATGCATTGCTGGTGGGGATGTGAAACAGTAGCACAACTCTGAAAGATAGTTTGGGAATTTCTTTTCATTTACAAAAAGAAATCCTCATGATAAAGATCTAAATATTAAGAAAAGATTATTCAAAGTAGTAGAAAACTATAGAAAAGTAACTCCAGGGATAAGAAGACTTTTCACAACAGGGCACAAAATGTAATCATGACAGGGCACAAAATGTAAAAGTCGTAAGCAAAACACAGATACATTTGACTACATCAAAATAAAAACTTCTGTATACTGGAAGAAAAACTAAACAAAGCAAACAACGGCAAAAGCAACAAAGAGACAAGGCACTCCATAAGCAAAGTTTAAAGATAAATGACAAATTGGGAAAAAAATTATTAATATCCCCATATGGAAAGAACTCCTATAAAACAACAAGATAAAGCAAACTACCCCCAAAAAACACAAATAAATGACATAAACAGACAATTCAGACACAAGGAAATACAAATTAAAATACAGAAAAGAAAGTTCACCCTCACTAATAATCATGGCAATGCAAATTAAGACGGGATACCATTTTTTTCTCATGAGTGCTTGGCAGAAATGGAAGTCTACTGGCATGGGTGTGGAGAAGCAGGTGTTCATGCTTTAATAGTAGTGTAGCCAGCACAGTGGATAACTGGAAAAAACCTTAATGTCCACTAATAGGGAAATGGTATAATAGAAAACTATGAAGCTGTTAAAACAGTGGGATAGATCCATATGCATGATATGGAAATAACTCCAAGAAACAGTGATACATTTTAAAAAGAAAACTGCCGAACAATATGCCTAGTATAATCTCGCATTTAAAAAACAGCAACAAGGCTGGGTACAGTGGCTCATGCCTGTAATCCCAGCACTTCAGAAGGCTGAGGCGGAAGGATTGCTTGAGCCCAGGAGTTGCAGACCAGCCTGGGCAACAAAGTGAGACCTTGTCTCTACAAAAAAGAAAAAAATTAGCCTGGCAGGGTCACATATGCCTGTAGCTCCAGCTACATGGGAGGCTGAGGCAGGAGCATTACCTGAGCCCAGGAGGTCAAGGCTGCACTGAGCCATGTTCATGCCATTGCACTACAGCCTGGAGACCTTGTCTCAAAAAAGAAAAAAAGAAAAAACAGAAAAAAATCCAAAATGCTGTATTTATGTGCATATCTATGTACATCAATAGATATGACAATAGTTATACCAAATTTTTAACAGTGGCTACATCTAGGAAGTGAACTGGGATAGTGTGGGTAATCACAAGAGACTATAGAATGACTTACACCATTAAATCTTTTTTCTGTGTGACTATTTTACCAATTTTTTTGTTTGATTATTTTACTAAAAGACACATTTGCGTCACTTGTTTAATAAAAAATAATGATGCAGCACTTAAGATAGTATCTAGCATATAACAGTTGCTCAAAAATGCTAATTTCAACTTAAAAATAAATTAAGAAAATATTTTCAATGAGTTAAAAAAATAAAGGATGATGTAGCAATAATGGTTCTATGGCCAAGGTTCTAAATGCCACATTATATAAGTGATAGAATTCTTCCCCAGGGAACAGAAAAAAAGGGGCACTTTTAGGGGAAAAGGGAACTTACCAAACAACCAAAGAAAGATATCCAGGGTCTGTGTGTATTCACTGACCCAGAAACAAGCGTAAGTGTGTGTTTCTAGAAGTGCTTAACTAAAGGCACACTTAGCATATTAGAATGGTAAACTTACCTGTTGTCTTCACTACAGAGGTGGTGGAAACCCCATTGAGCTCACTAGCACTCCTTTTCACAGGCCTTGGCTTGTATTCTCGTCTGGGGACACTGGATGCAGCTGATATTCTGTAACACACATCATAAGATGAGCCAGACAATCTGATGTTGAAAGCTTTCCAAACACACATTCTCTCTGCCTTGTTGAGTATAGGAACTTAGGTTACAGCCAGTGGTCATGAAAGGGATGATTTTTACACACTGACTCTTGAGTAGCCGAAAGTGATGGAGGTGATATCACAAATGTAGCTTTTCAACTCTCTATTTGAGCTTGTGAGTGAAATTCATCTTGAAGAAGACTAATTGGGCCAGGCATGGTGGCTCATGCCTGTAATCCCAGCACTTTGGGAGGCCAAAGCAGGCAGATCACCTGAGGTCAGGAGTTCAAGAGCAGTCTGGCCAACATGGCGAAACCCCATCTCTACTAAAAATACAAAAATTAGCCAGGCATGGTGGTGGGCGCCTGTAATCCCAGCTACTCGGGAGGCTTAGACAGGAGAATCTCTTGAACCCGGAAGGCAGAGGTTGCAGTAAGCGGAGGTTGCAGTGAGTTGAGATCGCACCACAGAACTCCAGCCTGAGCAACAGAGCACGACTTCATCTCAAAAACAAAGACTAATTTTCTTCATCAAGTCTCTGAGGCATCCAGCAAGTGCCTGGGACGCAGCCAGCATCCAGTGATGGGAGCTGCCTTCTCCCTCACTCTACTCTTATAGATTACAATAGAATTATGAAAATACACTCCTGTGAGTAATAGGTAAACTATCTGCCTGCAGAAGTGGATGTTTCAGGGACTTAACACATCTTTGTCTTCCCTGTGTAACTATGTCACTGATTTAAGTAAAAATCCCTCGAAATTTATGCATTACCATAATCCTGTGTAAAACAATTTTCTGTTATCAAATCTAGTTTAAAAACAGGGTATTTTTAACCCAATATTCTAATAAGTAGGGTTGCCATGCAAACAGGATATGATATTACTAATTTTCAGAAAAGTATAGACTACATCTATTATTAAAGTCACAAGGAACACAGAAACCTTTCTTTGATTGTTCAGAAAATATTTTTGACTCTTTCAATACCTGTCAATATTATGAACACAGCCTCAAATTTGTCAATATTTTGACTCTTTCAATACCAGTCAATAATATGAACATAGCCTGAAATTCGTATTGGTGAAGTGAAAACATTATCTTTTTTTAAAAAACAGATATTTACATATGTTCCATAGAGCATCTCACTTTTTTCCATAGCTGTGGATGTTTTCCAACTCTTTGTGAATGGAGAGCTAAACTCTCATCAAATCAGCAGTGAAGCCAGGGTAGTTCTGTAGGAGTTGATGTCCCAGGTGGGAGAGCAACTTTGGTTAGTTGCCCTAAACACAGGTCACCAAAAAAGGGATTTAATGAAAAGAAAAAGGAGAAAAGCTGCCAGGTCCCTTTTCCCAGTTCTACCCTATTGGCCAAAGCCAGTACTTATTATCTCAGTCCCATCCCACATCCAACCATGAAAGCCGGTGAAAGAAAATTCAGAACAGAATGAGGTGGGGGAAAGGGGAGATGGAGAGATGGAGAGATAGACACATGGATTTCAATAGATGTTACCTCCGCAGCCCTTGGCTTGTAAGAAACGTGGAGGCGCTTACCGCATCTGTAGCTTGCTCTGCAGCTCCTGCAGAATCTCTGTGGACTGTTTGTGATAGTCTAATGCTGCCTCTATGAACACGGCCAACTGGCTGACTTGTTCTACCTGCAGCAGAAGTGGAAAATTACTCCATGGAGGCCAGAACCTATGTAATGTCCAGAAAGAGAGGAGACCAGCAACAAAGACCCAGCTTTGCAGGGAAGGCCAGCGTCTGCCTCGGCTCTGGTCCATTTCATTTAATTTCATCTAGGAGCTCTGTATAATAATCATATAGGTCATGGTATGGAGTTATAAATGCTGGAAAAACATGTTCAAAATTATTTGTGATTATGAATTTGATTTAACTCAATAAAATGCCTGTTTTTCCAATTAGATGATGATTTTTCTCAGGAGATTTTCTATGCTATAAAGCTCATGGATCTGAAAACAGAGAGATAAAGCTCTTCCAGTTATAAATGAAGCCAACATTTAGCAAAGGAACTGCCTACTTAGTCAAGTGTCTCTACACGCACTTTCTAGCTAAGCCAAATCAAGACATTAAGTAAATTAAACAGTTAAGAACTGTAAATGAAACAGATAAGAAAGGGGGCTGGGAGCAATATGTGAATGGGGGCGATTTCCCTGTCCCCTATATGCTTTTTGTTGCTATCCACTCAACATATTTTCCCTGAAACATAGAGCTAAAGGGAATGAACTATAAAGACACTGGCATCTCTGTTTCCCACAAATCAAGACATTCATGAAATTAATGACTAACTTACAATGAATTTTTTAAAGCTGTGTCTTATAATAAAAACCTGGATGATATGGGGCTGTATAATTTGAGGAAGAGCAATCTGAGGAAGGCCTGAGAGCTTTCCTGCTCCCCCATGTGTCTGAGGGGCTGCTACAGGAAAGAGATTAAGCTTATTTCTGGAAGCCCCAGAGGCAAGCCCCAGAGGGTTGAGGTGATGGGCCTCCCCCAGCAAGAATCCAATCAACTATAGAGCTGGACAAAGACACAAATCAAAATCAATCCTACACTTCGCAGGTTCCCCCAAAGCCTATGCATCATTTCCATACTTCATTTTCTACTCAGCTTTAGGGCAAAGTCTGCCTGCTGATTCATTCACACAATCTCACCCTGCCTAATCAATCATGGACTTGGCAGCCTTCAAAGATCCAAGCTACTTTCATTTGTAGTTGCAAATCATTCTTTAGTTGCCTGTACTTAAATTTTTCATACCCACTTATACTATTTTAAACACGGGCTCAATATGCATGTAAGGTATACATGGAACTCCATGTGTGCCAAGCTGCGATCAGCATCCGAACAATGAAATCCTGTCGAGTTTCATTTACTTTACCATGCTCTGTGGCTGGAAAAGCAACAAGCCTAGCCTTAAATTTCCAAAAACCCAATAAACAAAACAAAGACAGCCTGGCCCCTACCAAATCCTAAGGATTTCTTAAATTTCACGTCTTTGGCTTTTACACATACTTTTAAATAAGTCCAGGGCCATGGCCTAGCACAATCAGAGTAGAATTTATTATAGAAACAATTTTTCTTCCTTACAGTGCTAGAGTGGTGTGCTTGGTAAAATCTATGCCATGCCTCTCTGCCTTTAGTAAAATTTATTTGTCCTGTCTTATTACTCACTTTATAAAATGCTTGTATTTTATAATTTTTAAAGAAATCGTGAAAGATAACTAAATGAGTATTTCTTGAAACATATTTGAGGTTGGGGAATGGGAAGGGGGCAAAGGGATTACGAGCTATCCTCTCTGTCGTGGCTAAAACACAAGGTGATGTAATCTAGAGATGCATTTGTAACTGCTCATTGGGTGGCTGACTCTGGGAAGGAAATGAATCCTGAAAGCCCTTAAACCTTGGGAAATAATGGCAGCACTGCCCAATGCCTGCACCTAGTAGGTGCTCAGTACAAGTCCTGAAGGGGTGGCTACTAGGCTGTAAGTCTCTTGTTGACTGTGAAGACCAGGTGTGCTACAAGTAGATTATTTTCCTCCTTGAAAAAAATGGAAGCTTCCAGCTGTCCCCCAGATCATGAGCATTGAGATGTGTGCTGGGGACCACGGGGACCAACACAGGTGGATAGAGCTTCCCAAACAACGATTAGAAATAAATACCTAGACAGGCAGAACCAAGATAAAGCAATAAACTCAGGCCTAGCAAGAGCCAAAACCTGACCAAAAGGTAAAACATTTCTTCCATTGTTGGAATTTTAGCAGTCCATCTGTGGAATCAGAGAAAGTCACCTGGGATGGGAAGAAAGGCTTAATTCCACTTCTAGGTTGAGACCTGGGCTGACACTTTGCTGGTGCCATCTATTCAGAGCAAAGTGTGACCTCACCCATAAAAATGTTCACATAATATATGCCGAGGAACTGGATTTCCAGAGAATCCACTCCCTTTTCTGAAAATGAAGCACTCTAGCTCCTACAGATGGGCTCACACTCAGCTGATGTTTGAAGTGAGAAACTCATAATGCAAGCAGACTTCCACGTAGGTTAAAGGTCAAGGAGGCACAGGCCTTGGTGGCTGACAAATGTGTGAAGTGAGGGCTGTGAAGCTACCTGGGAGATGCACAGAACCATAAAACCAGAGGGGGCCTGAGGTAGACAGAATCACGGAGCCTGAAAAGATGTCCAAATCTTAATTTCCCAAACCTGCAAATATGTTACTTCACATAGCAAAAGGGACTTTGCAGTTATGATTGAGTTAAGGATCTTAACATGAGGAGATTATTTTGGAACGTCTGAATGGCTCAACGTAATCATGAGGTCCTTTAAGAGGGAGACAGGAGTGCCAAGGTCAGAGAAGATGTGCCAATGGAAGCAGAGGTCAGAATGAGGTATGTGAAGATGCTGTGCCACTGGCTGTGAAGAGGGAGGAAGCAAAGAATGAGCCAAGAAATGCAAGTGGCCTGTAGAAGCTGGAAAAGGCAAAGAAGCAGCTTCTTCCTCCAGAGCCTCCAGAACAAACGTGGCCCTACCCACACCTTTATTTTAGGACTCTAGGCTGGAAGACAATAAATGTGTGCTGCTTTAAGCTACAGTTTGTGGTCATTTGTTATGGCCCCAACAGGAAACTGATACAGAGCTATTTTAGCCCATCCTCAAACTACGCAAAAACCTAACAATGAGATTAGTGCTGCCCAGGGTCCCCCATTCATGGTGATGGGAGTTGTTGCCTGGAGACACATAGGAACCAAACTCAGGGGGTAATGGACCCATCGTGACTGGGCCTGGGGACTTCACTGTTGGCTTGGCTGTATCCCAGGGCTTCTCACTCTCTTCTGAGGGATAACCCCAAAACAGGAATTAACTCAATTTATCTCCCATGGTAGACTACACACAATGTACAATCCACAAGTGACACACATGTGTCCCCTGTGGATACATTTCACTCCAAACCTCTCTTTAGCTGGAAACTAATGGATAATTAGCAGCATGTATGGCCATTGGGAGTACTTTAGTCCTGAGGATGGAAACAGAGAATAGATGTCCCCAACTACAGTGGACTAAGGATACTAGAAGTTTCTAGGAGTTGTGGAAACCTCAGGGACACTTGCATAAGATCTGAGCCATTAGCCTGGCCTTGAGGGCCAACTGCAAAGGGCTTAGGCTGTACCCAAAGGAAGAATGGCTCAAAGGACTGCATATTGTAACAAAGACTGTCTTAGGTCAACTCTGTAAGAGGACTATGGAAACTGGGGTGGCCAGAAGGAGCAGGGCTGGGAACTCTCCTCTGACCCTTTAGCAATCACTTACCAGGGGACTTGGTGAGCAGCCGGGTGAGTAAGCAGAGAGTAGCACACCCTGCAGCCCATGGCGAGGACAGAGAGAGAACTGTGATGTGAGCAGCTGATGCCTGTCCAGACACCTGGGGTCTGCAAGTGTGCTTGGCCAGCATGAATAAAGAAGTATACATCTTCAAAAGACGACAAGTCATTCTCTTTAACAACTGAAAAGGCACATTTCCCATACAGGTCATCTTCAATTTACAGTGTAATAATACCAGTAATTTCTTGCTCTATCATATCAAAGACCTCCACTCTCTGTGGATTCCTCAGAGAAGCTATGGAAAATTTCTCATGAATTTTGCAGTCTGGTTATAAACTGATGCATTTTCCAATGGGGCAAAAGCCTTTATTCAGAGTTTCTGAGAAAAGTTTGAGTAAGGCAATTAAATTAATAACATGGATAATAATCCCTTACACTTTTATTCTCCACTTTATCCTTTTAAAGAATTTCTCAAATGCAGTTGTTAATTTGCCTGATACCAGTCAGGTGAAATGATTTTCCCAGAGGCTTAGCAGAAGCAAAACTGGAAACAGAATTCAGGTATCACACTCCTTGCTGGATATGCTTTCTATGAGTTCAGTACCTCCTAATGTATCTTATTCCACACATTACAGTCTCTGAAACATTAGTAATAACATAATAATGTGACAGAATTCTGTGGTCAAATAAGTTTGGTAAACTGCCAACTGTATTTTCTCTTAGGAATTAATCTTTCTTACTATCAAATAAAGACTCCGAAAAGTCTTGTGATAAAGAAACTCTGTTTAGTTTTATTTAACCCAGGGTTTCCCAAACGTGTTTGACCACAGAGACATTATTAATGCAAAACACACTAACATCCCATGGGATGGATTTTGGAAAATGCTACCCTAGACCAATGGAAAGACCCCAGGAATCTGGAATCTAGTAATTCCATGGGTCTAAACCCATGGATGGAGGGAGGGTCCTGTAGCTGGGGAATGTATACCAAGAGAGCCAGGACTGCAGGTGCCTTTACTCACTGGACTGAAATAAGCATCTTCTATGGAATAATCTCTGATTTCTGCTAATGTCAAAGACCTACATTTGCTAATGGTAAGTTGTGAGGAATAAACTTCTCTGCAAAGACAGAAAAGGTGATAGTGTGTTAACAAACCTATAGGTGATATACTGTTCCCAAGAAATGGCAATGAAGGCTGGTAACCAGTCTGCTGACTTTCCCACACTTTTCTCCAAGAGGAGAGCTGCCCTGGGTACCTCTCAGGACCCTGCCAGGCCCAACTTGGCCTGGTGAGAAATTAGTCATGGGACTGCCCCTCCTGGATCCCTGGAAAGTTGGAGAACCAAAACACCTCCTGGTTTGCATCATTGCCTATAGAATAATGATGCTGTTCAGCCTCAGGCAAAATGTGAAGAAATGCTCAATGTCTCCAATCCAGCTGCCACTCACAACACAACCAAAGGCTACAGTGTGGGGCCAAAGGAGACTCTTCTTCATTCTCCCATTCCCAGTTCTGCCAAAAATAGATAAGAAAATAGATACAACTTCTGCTTAGGAATGTTAGAGTGAGCACATCATATCTCTCCACCTCCCCTTCCTTTGGTGATTTATCTAACGGGTGAGATTGCAGGAGTGGCACCCACTTGGCCCTAATAACCAAGGTATCTGGACACTGCAAGGAAAGGCAGTAGGGGCCTGGCTGTGGGCTCCGGATTTCTCAAGAAAGTGGGTTTGTGAAGTGGCCACAAGATCATGTGTCATTTGGCTTTGTGGTCTCTGCACCCGCTCTCCCTGCAGGGGCTCCAAGGTCTAGACTTCAGGCCAGGAATAGCTCACTGGACTTCTACTGTGGACCCAGGCCCAAGCTGTCCCTTCCAACATGGCTTTCTAGAGAGCCCTGCTCTCTGAGCAAGGGGCTGGCATGTGATCCTATGTGGCTCCCCCGGTTTGTTTCTCAGTTGGGAGAATGCAGAGGTGAGGACAGATGAAAGACCACACCCTGGAAATCCCTGCAAATGGCCTGTTGGCCAGAAAACCCTAGGAAGTATTACATCTGGAGACCCAGGAAAGACCAAGTCTGTTAACTCCAGTCAGGGTTCTCCTCACTTCAGACAGAGCTTTGGCAAACAGTTTCTTTTGAGGCATTCCCCAGTGAAGCTTTTATTGTGTCTAAGGCAGGACGAAGAGACATGAGGGCTAGAGAAGGCACCAGCTCTTCCCCCAGGGTGAGATTTCGGTCTTTGAATGGTCAGTGCCAAACAGAGATGGGCAGGTAGCACCAGAGCACCAAGCACACCCATCTCAGAGGATTTCCCTTCATTCGCTTTTCTCTGCTTATTCACTTTCTCTTTGGAGTGAATGCTTCTAAGTCTTCTCACCAGGCCCTCCTCCTCCTCCTCCTCCTCCTCTCATGGATGAGGCTGGGGATGCTCCCTAGTTAGTAGGATGGGTTGCTCTGCCTCAGTCACTGGCTCTGCAGGGTTGCGGCCAGCAAGGCTCCCACTCACCCAGCTTCAGCGTCTCAGGCTGTGTCTAGGTCACCACCTAGGACAGGCTGGCTCTCCCCTAGAGCTGGCTGTCATCCACCGAAGAAGGTGCAAGGAGGAGAAAGTGTCATCGGGACTTTAAGTCCAGGCCATGTCCTTCAGCAAAGTTGACCAGGAGGTCTGTATTTTACAGCTTTCAAGTGTTCTCATCAGTTAAAGAGATGTCCCTTGATTCCAATCTGGCTTTTTTGTCACTTCCTCCATTGGTCAGAATCCAAAGGGTGAATGGCTGGGACTGATATCCCCACAGATATCTGATACTGTGATATCCCCAGAGTAACAGAAGCATGTTCTACTTGTGTCTGGAGGAAGTGTCAGGGCCTCCGCTGCCTGCCACCAGGCTTCCCTTGCAGCCACTTATTTGACAGTTTGTACACCTTGTCTCCAGCAGGTACCGGATCAAGTGGAAACACCGTCCAATCCATCAGGCAGCAGCACCCGAAGACCCACTGTGTTTGACATGGCGATTAGAACAGGTCCCAGCCATCTTTAGTTTCTGCCAGGAAATCCAGCCCTCCCCCGCCACCCTGAAGCACAGCCCCTCATGCAGGACTTCCCCACAGGAAAGGAAGCAACATGGCAACAAGAGGTTGAGTGACCAAGGTTGGACGTGCGGAGGGAGCAGGAAGCCAGAGTCCCATGGGCTGCAGAGCCACCAGCTCTGGCCTGGCTGTTGGAGATGGATCAAATGCAGGGCCAAGGATTCAAGTACGCCCCATCCACCATGTATTGGCATTTTGTCTTTCTCCCAGCAAGTCACATTCTCTGTTTATCCCCAAGCACCCGGCAGTATTGGCATTTGCATGTCAGGTCCAAGGAGTGACCCGGAGGAGATTTTTCTCTACCTTGCCTGGTCAACAGGAGAGGACAGTCAGACCACCTGGCTATGGCACAGACACACTGACATGGGAAAGACTGAGGTGGTGCCCTCTGATCTAATGTTGTTTACCCCAAGAAGACAGTAAGATGGGCTTCTGAAGCCTACACAATCACTTCTGAGTCTCCTCAGCTATAAACCTGGGTAGGGGAAAAGGTAAATGCAAGGGCGCCATGACAGGGACCATCAACAGTACCCCCTTAGCCTCTTTATCATGGGGTGTCAGTGAATGGTAGCTCTTGTCATTGTCATCATCATTATCACCATCACTATCACCACCATTACCGCAAGAACCAGCAGCCAGGGCACCCCTAGTAGCCACTGCAGCTACAGACAGCAGGAGGGAGGGAGAAGGGAGGAAGGAAAGAGCCTAGTTTCCAGGCAGCCTGGGCGGTCCCTCTCCATTTCATAACACTGGTCTCCTCCCACCTCAGTGGCAGAAGTAGAAGCCTGAAAACCCCTCCTTGTGAAGGTGAAGACCCCAGGATCCAGGCTGAGGGAGCAGCCCCGACTCCCCAGAGCTGAACAGGGGAAACCTCCACTCACCCGCAGGTCAATTTCCCACAGGAAGCCTTGGAGGAAACATGACAACCAGGCCGGAGCAAGGCCAGCACTAGGGCCCCTGCGGAGCTTGGGCTAGGAACCAGCTCTTACTTCTGCCGGGGCAGGGTGGGAGGGCTTAACCCATCTGTGACAGACAGAATATGTGTCACTGTCAAAACATGGACAACTGATTGAGCTTTTATAATGAAGGGATCCTTTTTGACTTTTGACTGACACTGAGGGGGAAAACTGAGGTCTCTTGAGTCAACTGCTAAGGCCAGCGTGGCTGAGACAGGCTTCCCTCATGGAGCACTTTGCGAAAACCCATCATCGTGGTTCCCACATGGGTAATAAACGGCACAAATGGGTCAGACAGCACATCGGACACAAGACACAATCTCAGAGTTTAAGCCATGAATGGGCCTGAAGCCAGCAGGGCAACATTCCATATGGCCCCTCAAAGAGTATCTGATACATGTCACACTTCAAATTACATTTTATAAAGACTTCAAAACAATACGGCAATCTGAAACAAAACAAAATGGCTGTTGCTTAGGGACAATTTCAAGAGGAAATTCATATATTTAAAGAAAAACAGAGATACCGAACTGTCACACCTCCTCCTATTCCCCCTCCTCCTAAAAAAAAAATTAAAAGGAGAAACACAGTAGAGTACTTTTCAGGCCTCAGTGGTTTAATGGCCATGGGAAATTTCAAATTGGCATCTCCAGTTGGGAGAATTCATTCTCCAGGATGAATGTCTTGTCAGTATTGGACACAATCCCTCCACATATCACCATGGTAAATAAAAGGTGATCAATGCATTTTGACTTGTCTCAAAAGAAGTAAGACCTCAGTGTACCTTTAAATAAACTGTTATAAGTACAGCATGGTCTTGAGGATAAATAAACCTCCTGACTTGTTCCCACAGGTTTAAAAACTTAACAATTAGGTCCCATGCTAATACTGGGGCTGAGACAGCTCCTGGCATTGCTGAGGCCAGGCTGAGGGCAGGGGCTCAGGAGGGAGGCAGGTGGCTGACACCTCTTCCACTCAGGCAGTCAAAGTGCCAATGGCCCCTTAAACCCAAGGCCGAGCAGGGAGGCCACCCCCAGCTGCGTGTTGCCTGGTCAGGAGTCACCGTCCTCCTTAATTCCATTTCATTTGACTTTACTTGGACAAATAAAATCAAAGCAAATGGCAGGAACCACACTACAATAGAAGATTGGTACTTCTGAGGGATAAGATCCAAGACCTTCACAATTCCCGAGCCCACAAGCACCACTACGGAACAGCTGAAAAATTTAGGTGCCTTGAATGTGGGCTATGACAGGTAAAGGCATCAGAGAGCTGGGGGATGACAGCAGCTCTCCCCCACCCCCTCCACCAGCTAACAGAGCTGCTCTCCCTTAAACATCTGCCTTGCCAAGTACTTTTCAGTCTTAGCAAAATGGCAAATTACCACATGACCTGGACTTTTCATTCTCCTGTGAAACCACAAATGCTATGGCCTCACATACAAAAGTCAGTCTACTTCGCAATCTTCAGAGACAACCTCTGAAGCAATCCTGGGATAAACAGGACTCCTCAAGATTTAAGATACTGAGCCAGGGACTAGGCATGGTGGCTCACACCTGTAATCCTAGCACTTTGGGAGGCTGAGGCAGGTAGATGCCTTGAGCCCAAGAGTTCATGACCAGCCTGGGCAACATGGCAAAACTCCCATCTTGACAAAAAATTATCCAGGTTTGGTGGCATGCCTGTGGTCCCAGCTATCCACAAGGCTGAGGTGGGAGGATCACTTGAGCCTGGGAGGTCGAGGCTGCAGTGAGTCACAATCATGCCACTGCACTCCAGCCTGGGCAACAGAGTGAGACCCTGTCTCCAAAAAAGTATGTGAGTCAGGGCTTGCTGGATGTCTGAAGCAATCTCTGAGGCAGGACATAGGAGAAAATTCTGGAAACCTGCATAACAGCTAAGGCTTTAGAGCACGTTTGTCCAACCTGTGGCCCACAGGCCGCATGTGGCCCAAGATGGGTTTGAATGTGGCCCAACACAAATTCATAAACTTTCTTAAAACGTTATGAGATTGGACAGGCGTAGTGGCTCACACCTTTAATCCCAGCACTTTGAGAGGCCGAGGTGGGCAGATCACTAGGTCAGGAGATCAAGACCCTTCTGGCCAACATGGTGAAACCCCATCTCTACTAAAAATATAAAAATTAGCTGGGTGTGGTGGCGCGTGGCTGTAATCCCGACTACTCAGAAGGCTGAGGCATGAGAATTGCTTGAACCCAGGAGGCGGAGGTTGTAGTGAGCCAAGATGGTGCCACTGCACTCCAGCCTGGTGACAGAGCAAGACTCTGTCTCAAAAAAAAAAAAAAATTATGGAGTTTTTTTTTTTTGCCATTTTTTTTTAAGCTCATCAGCTATTGTTAGGGTATTTTATGTGTGGCCCAGGAAAGACAAAAGATTGGGCACCCCTGCTTTAGAGCTTTTCAACATGCTGGTCATAGTCATATATTCAATGTTTCATTCATTTACATTAAAATCTCCTGTTTGGTTTAAATACTTACATCATTTTCTAAAAAATTAAACATGCTTCTTTCAGCCAACTCCTTTGACTCTTCAAATTTTTCTACCGCTTGTCTGACTTCTTCGTCTGGTATCTTACCTACTCGTTTCTTTTTATAATCGTAATCCAGGCGGCGGCCTTCCAGCTTTTTCAGGTGATGCTAAAAAAAGAGAAGGGAGTCCCTCAGAGAGGCGCTACATTCAAAACGTGGCACAAAAAAATTATTTCTATTAAAATGGTCATTGCTTTTTCTCGGCCTAGATTCCAGACGGCAGGAACCCACCTTACACTGCTGTTGGGAGCACCTCAGCACCTGATGGAGGCTCTCCTCACTTCAGGTGCTCAAGGAATATTTGTGGAATGAATGAATGAATGAATGAATGAATGAATGAATGGACAGATAGGTGATAGAATAAATGAGTGTCTGTATGGAACATAAAGATGCAGTAGCCATGCTCAGATATTCTTTTCCAATGTTCTTTATACGATCCCTCACTTCAGCCTTCTTAATGTCCAGATAATTTCTAACCAGGTTAACCAAACAAACATAGTAGGAACATTTCTTTTGGCACTATTGTCAACGCCTGACTAAGTAGTAGACTATAAAATCACAAACTTCTACAATCCCTTAGAATATTAATGGATCTCCATAAAGTTCCCAAACAATCAAGAAATAAGTTGTATAAAATGCTGTTAATGAATGCAAAGGAGAGAGATTCACAGACAACCTCTGAAATGGGAAAAACTCTAAACAATATTATAACCCCTTTAACAAAATCTAACAGAACTGTCTACTCATGGAACAGGCTGCCTTGTGTAGCAGGTTTCCCATCATAGTTTGTGTCCAAGCAGAGAGACCCCGTGTCAGAACAGTGTCGAGTGGGAGAGCTATACAGGACAAGGGAGGGGTCCCTGGAGAGTTTATGGCTATAATCCTCAGAAATCAGACACTGGGTATCGAAAGTGTATGTAGAAACTGATCATCCCACTGAAGCACGAGGATAGCTTGCACTATTCATTTTAGCAGGAAGCACTGCTTCTAACTTTCATGACTCGGTGAAAAGAGCACCCAGAGAGTCAGAAGCATCTGTCTCCTATGCTGTGACTTTGGGCTGGTCCCTAATCCCTCTGTACCTCTACATGAACACCTGAAAGTCAGTCATATGTCAAATGAACAGGCTCCCAACCCCTGATTTCTGAGCGACATGGAGCATAGGCGAGACTGTGAAAGGCTTCCTAAACCTTGGACTCTTAACTTTCCATCATCCACATAATTTAAGTTTAGATTTACAGTTCTATATCAAACAGCATCTGAGTAACAAAATGGCATTTAGAAAATTATTTTTTTGCATAGGGAACTGCAACATTTCAGAATAAGTGTATTTTACACATTTCACCCACTTACTACTCAGGACCACATATGTGTCTGTGGTTGGCCAGGTGGAGGAGCAATGCTGACTTTTCATATGACCTTCCTCCATGATGACCGCACAAGAAGAAATAAAACTTGCTATATGTCAGCAAAGGAGACATTTGGTTTTACAGCTGTGCATTTGGGGGAGATGTTTTGGCATCCCCAGAACCCAGACTGTCACTTCTCTAGAATCAACCATTCAAAAATAATTTGGAAAAACATCTCCTGTACCCAACCAACATATACACCTACTAAGTACTCACAAAAATTAAAATAAAAAAAAAATAAAATAGGCCAGGCGCAGTGGCTCACACCTGTAATCCCAGCACTTTGGGAGGCTGAGGCAGGCGGATCACGAGGTCAGGAGATCGAGACCATCCTGGCTAACATGGTGAAACCCCGTCTTTACTAAAATACAAAAAAATTAGCCAGGCGTGGTGGCGGGCGCCTGTAGTCCCCGCTACTCAGGAGGCTGAGACAGGAGAATGGCGTGAACCCGAGAGGTGGAGCTTGCAGTGAGCTGAGATCATGCCACTGCACTCCAGCCTGGGCAACAGAGCGAGACTCTGTCTCAAAAGAAATAAAAAATAAAAAATAAAATAATGTGTGTGAGCACAAACCATGTGGCAGGCTTGTGACTACAGGGAACAAACCACAATCCCTCACCCCAAGGAATGGACTGCTCAATATGAGCAGAAGGTAAGCAACAGTGCTCATGGCACAGGGGCACAGAAGGGGTACCCCACAGAGTCTAGCAAAAGAACAAACAGCTTCCCAAAGGAAAGCACATCCGAGCTGAGGGGTGAGGTGACACAGCCAGGAGATGGGGTGAAAGGACAAAGACAGCAAATAGCGAGAAAGCACAAAGCAAAATGTCACCAGGGAGCTGGAAATGATTCAGTGAGGCTGGACAGAGTTCACATGGGGAAGGGGTGGCAATAAGGCCACAGAGGAAAGGAGGGGCCAGGCTGTGAAGGGCTGAGGGGCTGTATCTTCACCCCACCTCCGGTGGGCAGCCAGGAAGGTTTGCAGCTCAGGAAGGATGCCCTTGCTGTGGGCTAGAGAATGGACAGGAGGGAGTGAGATGTGACGCCAGGGGTCAAGGGCAGCTGTGCTGATGTGCGTAAATGTTAACAGGAAGAAGCCAACAGATAGAAAGGGAAAGAATGAAGGTACAGCAGAGAGGACGATGGATGTCACAACGGCCCTGAGGAAGTGAGAGATGACAAACCCGGCGGCCCAGTAGAGGACTTGAGAGCAACAAACATGTCCCTGGCTTGACAGCAACAGGAACATGTTTCCCCTGAGATGGAAGAAGAGGATGGTATGCATGACGGGGCCAAGGGCTGTGCAGGTGGGGAGTGGGATGTTTAGGGAGCTCCTGAATGGGTGCTTTCATTTCTCACTCAGACTTCCTGAATTCTCCCTCATACCCTTTGCTTTCAGCAGAAACTCTAAATGCAATGCCTGGACAGGCATCCAGGGCTTTCCGTGACTCTCAGTCTTTCCTCCCTCCATAGCACCTCTCTCCCTACACACCCTATCCCCTGGCCATACCACACAATCGAGGTTCCCGAGCCTGCCTGCTCTCACAGCCCTGGCCCTCTGGTCAGCTTGTGCTGGATATTTTGCCCACCTGAGTCTCCCAGTCTGCATAGCCAGCTTCTCCTCCTCTGGGAAGCCTTCTCTGACCCAGCCAGGCTGAGGGAGGTGCCTCTCCTTCATGTCCCTGGGCTAATCTCTCCAACAACTGTCAAAGTGCATGATATCTGTTGACTTGTCTCTCTACCCTACACCTGTGAGTTTCACAAGGGCATGCACCAGGTCTTGGTTAGCCACATATGGCCACTGCCCACCACAGTGGCAAGGCACAGCAGGCCCTCTATACACAGATGATGGATGAATAAATAAATCAACGAATGAACAAAGGAAGAACCAATAATCTGACATTCATCAGTTCCTTCTCTGGCCCCTGGAATATGAAGCCATCTCAAGGCCCACGGTCCAAGCAGGGAAGGCCACCCAAGCTCACACATCCCATCAGCCTCATCTCTGTCACACAGGCTAGACCAGTGGGGGTTCACACTTCCCCCTCGGGTTCTGGAAAAAATGGGCTAGAACGGTGGTTTTTGAACATTAGTGTGCATCAGAATTACCTGGAGGACTTTATAAAACACAGACTTGCTGGGCTTCACCCCCAAGATTTCTGATTCAGGAGGTAAGGGATGGGGCCCAAGAATTTGCATATCTCACAAGTGATGCTGATGTTGCTGGTCCAGGGACCACACTTCGAGAATCAATAGGTCTGAAGAAGGGAAAACAGGATATGCCCAAGGTTCAAATGACCTCCAAGTTGAGATCATGCTCGAAGGTACCCGGAGGAACATCTTCTGTACATATCCATAAGAACGTGCTTGTACCTCCAGAGTATAAGTCCCTGGTGGGGTAGAAGTCTCGGGGCTGTTTTCCCACATCTACAAAAATGCCACCATGCAAGTGGCATGCAATTATCTCCAGGTACCTGAAAATTCCTATGCATATCATTTTTAACAGTTTTCCAAATGAAAAATTCAGTCTCTAGGTGTTGATTTTCTTGAGAAGTAATGGAAAATAATGACCACCAGGGCAATGCATCAAAATATGCAACTATGGTATGATTTTGATAATAAGAAATGCACTACAAAGTTATGTAATTACTTTGTTATGTGATAAATGGCTGCAGAAATATGGATTTTTTTTTTTTTTTTTTTTTTTTTTTGAGACGGAGTCTCACGCTGTTGCCCAGGCTGGAGTGCAGTGGCGCGATCTCGGCTCACTGCAAGCTCCGCCCCCCGGGTTCCCGCCATTCTCCTGCCTCAGCCTCCTGAGTAGCTGGGACTACAGGCGCCCGCCACCGCGCCCGGCTAATTTTTTTGTATTTTTAGTAGAGACGGGGTTTCACTGTGGTCTCGATCTCCTGACCTTGTGATCCGCCCGCCTCGGCCTCCCAAAGTGCTGGGATTACAGGCTTGAGCCACCGCGCCTGGCCAGAAATATGGATTTTTAGCCTGGCTTTGAGCTGGCTTCAACTAGATACAGAATTTCCAGCTGAAAGAACATGCTTACATTCCCTCCCATTATCCTGCTTCATCTCCAGGGCAGATAGATCCTGGCACTCTTTCCCAGTGAGCTCAGGAAAATAGAACTGGGTTATTTTTACCCTACCCACAAGCATCATAAGATGATGCTTTCAGTGAGTCCCTGCTGAAACATTCTAATGATTTTAAATATAAACAGCATCTTAAGTAGCAACAGGTATATTTATAGCCTGGAAGACTTACCCCAATCTCTTTTAAATCTTTATCTTGTAGTAACTGAAGTGGATCAATAAAAGTTTGCTTTACATTAATATCAAGAGAGTCTTTCACCTCAGCCATTAGCTTCATGGATTCACCAACTTCTATCAATGCATTGCCTTGAATAGAAAACATAAATACAAAAGGTTCTTTGGGAGACTACTCCAGGTTTAACAGTGCTATTTATTTCATTCTTTACCAAAAGTTTGTGGATGATGGTGTAGCAAGGTCCTTGCTCCAGGACCTCTGAATCCTGGAACAGAATGAAAAAGAAAAAGCAAGGCTTCCTATTTTCTGCATTTTCCTCTCTATGTTCTGCACTTTCACCACCACAGAAAATACAACTGAGGCTAGCAGACCGAAGTACTTACCATTTGGGCCACTAGATGGGGATAAAGATCCTTTTAAAAAAACTGGTAATTTGGGAATCTGGCACAGAGGGTTCCTTAGAAGCTTAAGAATAAAATCTCCTTGTAAACAATGAAAGGATTCACTCATGGGGCTGTTAACCAGTAAAAATTACAATAGAAATAAACCAATAAAACATCTCAGCTTCTAGCTGTGGGATCTTCTCAAGGCTACTCCCTGTATCCTTCTAGAAGGTTCTAAGGCTCCCTGCCCTCTCTGATGTCAAAGAAAGCCTGCTGGTGTCACATGGGACATCCTGTCAGCAGGGTGGGGTGGGGGTCTGCTGGTGCACTAGAGCCCAGGCCAGACTTCCTGGCTTGGGTAGTGACAGGTAGTTTTTCCTGGATCACAGTGTGGTATCTCAGTCCAGTTAATCGGCAGTAATTTGCCATATTATTGCAGACCACGTGCCCTCTAGTTCTCTGTACAATGAGGGCTGCAGGGTCTCTAGAAAACATCCCTGGGAAATGCTGCACTAGAATGAACTATTTTTCCTATATTTGAGTTTTTCCAAATTGATCTTGTAAAAAGATGGAGATTGGGGTTGCTCAATTCCTAGGCTTAAAGAAGACTGTAAAGCCCAGCCTAAGTCTGACCTTTGAGTTGTTTCACCCACCAGGCGAGGGCATGGACAACTTATTCACCTGTAAAACAGAGATGGCAACATGTGCCTCACCTCCCTTAAAATAAAAAAAATAAAAAAATAAACAGAAAGATACTAGATAGGACCTTGCAAAACAGAAGTAGGAACCATTACTCTAAACTAAGGCTTCCCAGGACTCTACACGGACCCAGTGGTAGCTTCATTCCTCCTTGGAAGCTAAATTTCCTTAGCTCAACTCTCCAAAGTGTGTCTAAATAATTCCTAAATGAAGATGAAATATCCCTTCCTAGCCTGTGGACTATTTCCTGCCCAAATGGTGAGAAATATCAGTGTCCCATTTGGGTGATAGAAATGGTCACCATATACTGACCCCACACCCAGCCCCTCTGCCACCAGTTCCAGTGCCTCACAATGTCAGCTCATTTCACCTTGACAGAAACATTTTCAAATACGTTGGAGACTCCAAAGATGATGCTCTGAACATGGGCCGCCACCTCCCTGGAATCGACATTCCCTCTCCTTGCCTGAGACTGGCGCTGTCCAATTCCACGGGTGTGGGGCTCAGCCTCCACCCACTGAGGTTTCTGCACTGTAGGAAGTCCCAGCATGTGGCCCCCCCAAAAGAAAACATCCAACGGCACAGCCTCTTCCTTGGAACAGCAGAAATCCATCTGTTCCTGACGCCCTGCTGACATCAGCTCTCTTCCTTACCCCAAGTTTCTTTAGGTTGCTGGGCACATGGGAAGCTACCAAATTGTCTGGCTGTCACCAAGGCCAGATGCACGGCAGGAGTGTCCTTGGATGTCAGGGCCTGCCTGGCAGTTTCACCTGCTCCCTTCACTGATGTGCCTTCAGAGTAAGAGATAGGCCATCTTGTCCCCATTGGCCCTTAGAAGAAAATAAAATTCACATTATACTGCTCTGAGGAATAATGCTACCCTTTGTCACTAATTAATTCATGTTTTAATGCTTGAGTTTTAACATTTTTTTCAAAAGATATTTCCTTCAATTTCCTAGAATGATTACTGTGGCCAAATATTTGATTTCTCAACTTCCATCTCCTGCCTTGTTACCACTACATGAATAGCAACTATGCCAAATTCTTTTGGAATACTTAGTATATTAAATCCAATTAATCCTCAATTTAATTTATTAATTTAAATGAATCTCAATCAAAATGTAATGACTTTTTTAAATAAGAGGTACTTAAGTTTCACCTGGAAAAATAAAACCAGTAAGTGTGTCCGTAAACTTTTTGCAATACAATACCTAGATAAATTTTTAGTAAAATATATTAAAGTATGTTTTAAAACTTTAATACTTAAAACAATATGACACTGAATCAAAACAGGATATAGATCAAGAAACAGAAGAGAAAGACCATAAACAAACAACTTATAAAAATTAGTCTATAACAAAAGAATCATTTCAAATCACCAGGAGAAAGTTGGACTTTTCAATAAAGTACTGAAACAGCTATTTATTTGTTAGAAAACAAAATTAGAACCCTATTGCACTGTAGCTCCAATAAATGCAGGAGCTTGGAAATTTAAAGGCAAGAAAAGAAAATATAGAATTCAAAAACAAGTATAAATAAATATGTATATCATTTGCCAGGGAGTGGGATGAAAAAGATTGTCTAAACATGATTCCAAAAAGCTAGAAACCATATAAGAAGACTAAAGAGCTTCACTAAATAAAAAATAAAAATATCTCTCCATTGAAATGACCTTCATACACAAGGTCCGAAGGTAAATGCTTACCTGGGACAAAATTTCATCAACATACAAGACAGCCAATGAGCAAATATCCTGACCATTTAAAGAGCTCATGAGACAGGAGGGGGGAAAATGGACCTCCTAATGCAAAAGCAGGCCAAGGACACAGACACACAATTCACAAAAATAATGACAAACACAAATAAAAATTCCACCTCACACGTGATCCAAAAGATGGAGCTAAAACAGCAATGAGATATCATTTTTGTATACTACATATCAAATGATCAGTCATTTAAAAGTAAATTAAAAAGATAACCTCTAGGGTTAGGAACTGTGTAGGGAAACACCCTCACTCACTCCTGGCAACAGTGTCAAATGGGTGTAACCCTTCTGAAGGTAGGTTGGGACTATGCTTTCAAAACCTGAAAAATAAGCATAGCCTTTTTTTTTTTTTTTGAGAGGGAGTCTCACTTTGTCGTCCAGGCTGGAGTACAGTGGCGTGATCTCGGCTCACTACAATCTCCATCTCCCAGGTTCACGTCATTCTCCTACCTCAGCCTCCCAAGTAGCTGGGACTACAGGTGCCCGCCACCACGCTGGCTAATTTTTTTTGTATTTTTAGTGGAGACGGGGTTTCACTATATTAGCCAGGATGGTCTTGATCTCCTGACCTCGTGATCTGCCCGCCTCGTCCTCCCAAAGTGCTGGGATTACAGGCGTGAGCCACCGCACCAGGCCGAAAGAAGCATACCCTTGACTCAGCAATTTTATACTAGAAATGTTATCTAAATTATGTCAAAGAATATAATTTTGGATATCCCCAAAGATTTACCTACCAAAACAGTTATTGTAAATGCTATGTAAAATGTTTTTACATAAAGAAACATTTATTTAGTAAATGGGATTGACTGAACAAACTATGATACATGAAATATTATGTAGCCATTAAAAACAATATCATGGAAGATTAATTATTTTATGATATGGATCATTATATAGTCAGTGTTACCGAGGAGTATACGTACTATAGCCTTAGTGTGGTTTTTAAAAGTACATATGAACACATTTAAGAACAAACAAGGCATAACAGATACACAACAAGCCGAGTGCAGTGGCTCACTCCTGTAATCCCAGCAGTTTGGGAGGCCGAGGTGGGCAGATCGCTTGAGGTCAGGAGTTCAAAACCAGCCAGCCAACATGGTGAAATCCTGTCTCTATTAAAAATACAAAACATTAGCCAGGCATGGTGGCTTGAGCCTATAATTCCAGCTACTTGGGAGGCTGAGGCATGAGAATTGTTTGAACCTGGAAGGCAGAGGTTGCAGTGAGCCAAGATCGCGCCACTGCACTCCAGCCTGGGCATAGACTTTGGCTCCTAAAAAAAAAAAAAAAGAAGATACACAACAGAGTTTAACTGGGCCTATCAGTGAGTATGGGATTATGGGTGATGTTAGCATTTCTCTTTATTTTACTTACCTATGTTTTCTAAACCTCTTGCAATTAACATGTATTACTTTGGTAATATGGAAAAATAATAAAGGTTGTTAAACTGAAGGGTTTGTGCATAACCTAAAACCATACTGGAGGAGTTCTCAGCTCCCTGAGGTGATCTCGGAATAACTCACCAAAGGTGGAGTCTTCCCCAAGCTCCTTCCCGTATTTCAGCATACAGTCCCCCAGCAAGCCTTCCGTCTGCGGGTATCCTGTGGCCTTCACCTGCCCTCGGATCTTTGACACAGTGTTCAGCATTCCTAGCTTAGCTCTGTATGCTTAAAAACATCGTCATTTGTAATTCTTTAAAGTTACAAGTTGGAGTGACAGGTACATAGCATTTAATAAATGCAGCTGCCAAAATTGAGGTCACCTTAAACAAAATGCCAGAGACCTGAGGCCTGAAACAATTGTGTGTAAACTATTTAATTTTCTCACGTAATTTTCTAGGTTCTTTACAAAGGTGGGTGCTAAGTGCACTGTTCCACAGCCACGATGAACCACAGAAATGATGGCGCACATCAGCTGGGCGCAGTGGCTCACACCTGTAATCCCAGTACTTTGGGAGGCCAAGGCGGGCGGATCACCTGAGGTCAGGAGTTCAAGACCAGCCTGACCAACATGAAGAAACTCAATCTCTACTAAAAATACAAAAAATTAGCCAGGCATGGTGGCACATGCCTGTAATCCTAGCTACTCGGGAGGCTGAGGCAGGAGAATTACTTGAACCCGGGAGGCGGAGGTTGCAGTGAGCCAAGATCGCCCCATTGCACTCCAGCCTGGGGGACAAGAGAGAGACTTAGTCTCAAAAAAAAGAAATGATGGCGCACATTGCTGACTTCAAATAATAGTGACCAGGCTTTTGTGAGCACCACCCCTTGAGTGAGACCCTTTGGAAAGCTTGCAGCTGCTAACACGTGAAGTCAGACACTGACACCTGTGTGACACTGATATGCTTTTTCTTTTGTTTAAATGTAAACAAAAATGGAATTGCCGAGGAGGATATTTCAAACAAGCAACCGGTCATTAACACACACCACATGCGCGCGCACACACGCGCACACACACACACACACACACACACAAACACATTGTGCTCCCAAGGACTGATTCAGCCTAATGATTCTCAGTATTATGGGAGGCAGATGCTGCTGTTTAGGAGGCAGAATCATAGGAGGAGACAGACCACTCACCCTTAGTGAATGCTAGCCTTGTGTGGCTGGTCCCAAGGTGCAGCTCAGCCCCTGCTCCCTAGGGAGGTGATGGGCATCACTGCGTCTTACCTTCCTTTCCTTCCTCTGACTCAGGCACTGAGTATTTACTCATTGTTGCACTGGGCCCTGTGCAACAACACACTGTGCTCATTACCGGGACTCCAGAGACAGCCTTTGCCCTGAAGGAGCTCAAAGTCTAGCTACCGGGAGGCAGAATATACAGGACGTAATTATGAAAATAAAAGTCCCGTGTGGTGCAGAGCAAGGGAAAGGCAGCAATATGCTGAAGAAAGATGGAAAGTACAGAGAATAGTACAGAGAACAGTGTCAGTAACGTGTAGAAGAAGGAATACTGTGGCATAATCAGTAGACAAGGAGAAGGCTTGTTTGACCTAAAAAGATATTAATACAGGACAAAGTGGGAGACAGCTATGGGAAAATGTGACTATGATTGAAAATGTGACTATGAAAATGTGACCAAGCTAAGGATTTGAGATTTCATCCTGTACGTGAGAGAGTGAATCACATACTAGTTTGTGGTATTTGAGATACTTTTAGGTAGTCAAGAGATACATTTTTTTTCCTACTTTAATAATTTTGTACTTATTTTTAACGTATGTTAAATCAGTGCTTCTCAAATTTTTAATGTGTACGTAAATAATCCAAGGATCTTGTTAAAATGTAGAGTGATTCCCATCGGTCTGGATTGAGCTTAAGATTCCACATTTCCAGCAATAGACCGCACTGTGAATAGTGATATTCACAGTGCCAGCTGTGAATGCCACTTACATTCACCTGACATTCACAGTGCTAGCCTTTTTTGTTGTTGTTTTGAAACAACAACTGTTGCCCAGGCTGTACTGCAGTGGTATGATCACGGCTCACTGCGGCCACAAACTCCTGGGCTCAAGCGATCCTCCCGCCTCAGCCTCCTGAATAAATAGGACTACAGACGCATTACCACATCTGGCTAATTTTGAAAATGTTTTGTAGACATAGAGTCTTGCTACATTGTCCAGGCTGGTCTTGAACTCTTGGCTTCAAGCAATCATTATGTCTTGGCCTCCCAAAGCGTTGGGATTACTGGCATAAGCCACTGTGCCTGGCCAGTGCTGGACTTTTGAACCTCACATTTATCCTCAAAGCATTTATCCTCCAGGTCCCCAGGCCCAAAGGCTTCACTCCCACACACCACACACACACTCTTTCTCTCTCTCTCTGCCCATCTTTCCCGCTGTTGGAGTGGGGTGTGGGATGCAGCAGGTATATGGGTGAGAGCCATTAAACTGGATAAGAGATTGCTAGGGCTGCCTCTTCTCTAGGAATAACCAGAGACCTCTAGCCAGTGGACACTTTCATTGTTGGCCAACACCTCCTTATCCCATTCAAGAGTCAGCTGGTTGAGGGTGAAACATTTGTTTGATTTCATAGTGTATTCCAGCACCCCAAAATCCTCTAGTGCAGAGAAAGCACTTAATAAATATTTGTTGACTGATATATCAGGAAAAGCAATCTGTGGGGCTGATTTCAATCACTCATGTGGCCAGGGAGGAGAAGATACATTTTTACGGTTTTCAAAGCTATTATCAACACAATTGTAAAGAACTTTAGACCTGCCTGGATACATCTGATAAAATTTATATTCTTAAATTTTTACTTTCTCAGTTTTCAAATGGTTAGGTTTGTGCTGATTCCTACAGTCAAGGGAATCACAGGAACTCCACGCAAATAATAAATTCCTAAAAAGGAAAGGCGGCTTCAGAAATCCACAGAATTCAAGGCTTGGGCGCCCTCTATTGGTTCTTATAATTTACAACCTGGGAAAATCTCATCAATAGATGCTGCTTGGGGACCTAGAAACCCAGACCTTCAGTGGAGAAGCTGATGTGACACTGGATTTATGCAGTCTTTCGTATTCACTACATCTTGTTTCTCCAGCATTTAAGCCATGAAGAGAAAGCTCTTTCAAATTAACATATACCTCTATGTATATGGTACACAAGGGCAGAATTTTTTTAAAAAATTATGAAGAGGAATAAAGAGGAAATAAGGGAGTAAGGAAATATTTGCCAAATGTTTAGTGGCTTTCTGAAGCAACTCATAAAAAAACCTTTGCTCAGTGCTCCCTTGTTGCTACGACCAGCATTCCATTCGGATGACGTCAACTGAAGTTCACAAATATAGCTGTTCTGTTTCTCATCAATAGGACTGAATGCAACTACCTTTGGTCACTGGAGACTCAGCTTTAAAAACTGAATTTCATTATTGGGACACAGATGACATTGTTTCTACATTATGTCAACTAAACACCAAGCAAACATGGATTATTAGGGTCTGTGACAGCAAATGAACAAGAGAATATTTCAACTTTACCTGGATTTGGCTGAAGATATTCAGTGGTTTTTGAAAGAATTTCTGCAACAGCTTTATTGGTAACATCTATTTTCTTAAAAGCAAAATTTAAAAAAGTTAGTAAATGACAAACTCAATAAATTCACAAAAGAACAGAGGAGTAATTTTCATTAATTTAATTTTTCTAACACCATTATGATGATTTTAATCCAAATGAACGTTTTCAACATTTTTGGGAGATGCAATATTTTCTCACTTTCTGATTTTTGGAACATCACTTCCTTCCAGTGATGTTGGAGAACATTAATTTACTTTTCCTTTTAACATTAAAATGAATATTAAGGTAATATTTAGAAAATCTGGAAAAGTTATTATGCTCCACTAGATTATCAGATATACTTGGAAGTCTCTCAAAACTAACACTAGACATGAACTAAACTCTCCTTATCTGCTGGGTGAACTTGAATTTCTATACTTATATAAGGATGCCACAATAATGATCCATATTAGCAACTGCCTCAGTAATCAACAATAAAAGAATCATAATCATTAGTATTATAATACAATGAACATACTCATTTGTGCTAGGTCAGATGTTAACATCAAAGTTTTCTCCAAACGTTCCCTGAAAGTTAACCCTTTCTGGTTAAGACTGAATCTTTCCTTCTGCAAAACCATTCCTGGGCTTTCTGGTTCTTAGTTAACCAGAGAGCTAATATGGGAATAAACAATAAAGTTAAAATGCAAGTTGCAATAGCTTTATTTATACCATCAATAGGCCAAAAGAAAATGTAAAGAAAAATATCTCATTCATAAAAGCAATAAAAATGTAATAACAAAGAATAACCATTATGAGAAATTCACAACACCTATTTGAAAAACCACATTCTTAGATGGTAAAACTCAATTTTGGAAAGATATGCATTCTTCCCAAATTAACATGCAAAATTCATTCAAATCCCATCATAATTTCAATTTTTTCTTTTTTTTTTTTGTTAAAATTTGGCAAACTGATAAAGTGAGTCTTCATACTATATACATGATTTAAAATATCAACCTAAAAAAACCAGACTATAAAACGACTAACATATAGAGGACAGTATTTTGAAATACTGGAGTGGGAAGAAACTTCTAACCAGGACCTGAAATTCAAATGTCATAAATAAAAAGACCAAAATTCCGACTCCCTAAAAACTCAAAAACTGAACACGAAAAGATACAGTATGTGACATTTGCCAAAAGTGGCAAACAAAAATATACAAAGGACAAAGGGTTAGTATCCATAATATTCAAAACTCCCATTTAAACAAACAAGAAAGAAGGAAAAGGCTGGGCATGGTGGCACACACCTGTAATCCCAGTACTTTGGGAGGCTGAGGCAGGTGGATCACCTGAGGTCAGGAGTTCAAGACTTGGCTGGCCAACATGGTGAAACCCTATCTCTACAAAAATGCAAAAATTAGCCGGGCATGATGATGGGTGCCTGTAATCCCAGCTACTCGGGAGGCTGAGGTGGGAGAATCGCTTGAGCCTGGAAGGAGAAGGTTTCAGTGAGCCGAGATCACACCACTACACTCCAGCCTGGGCAACAGAGCGAGACTCCATGTCTTAAAAAGAAAGAAGGTAAAGAGGAAAAACATAAGCTGCCTACAAAGATTTGAAAAAAATATTCAGAACTGTAAATAAAAAGGAGATACTTTACATTCTCCAGATTGATAAAAGCATTTTTAAAATCAGTTATACTCAATATCAGGTATTATATGGGTGTGGAGTAATGGGTCATTTCATATACAACAGGAATGCAAAATGATATGTTTTTGGAGGTCAAGGGAGAAGTTCTTATTAATGGACATATTAATGAGCCAGGTATTATACTTCCAAGGATTTAACCTTTTAGAAACACACCAGCAAATTGCAGTGAAGGAAAAACATGTTTGTTAGGCCATCTTATGTAATATTGAAAATGGAAATCAATAGGAGACTGATTGGATACATTATGAAACATCCAAGTAAAGGAATACTCTTTCATCATAAGGAAAAAAAATAAGGAGGATCGACATTCAAAGTACATACAAAGGAAGAAAGCAAGCTGCAGAGTGATTTATAATAGAAGACAGATCATTTTTGTAATTTAGAGAACTATGATCCTGCCAGGGTCACAAGTTTGCAAGCAAGCAATCTTATCCTGCCTGAAATCGCATTTGTTCCCCTTAGCTAAATACATTAATTTGGACTAAATAAATTAATCTGGAGCCCCAGGAAAGTTTTAAAAGACAGTATAGAAATGATAAAAAAAAAAAAAAAAGGAGTCAAACCTATATTACTGATACGTGTGTGCTGTGTGTGCAAGTGGGCATGTGCGTGTGCGTTTGGCCTAGTAACAAGTTTTGTGACTTTGAGATCTCTTTGGTACGTTCAGCTATTTGCCAAGATCGTTAAAATGTTTAAGAGAATCCGATAACCTAGATATTTATGTCTTATTAGTCACAAGAAATGTTAAGGGCTTAGGAAAATGCTGTTAATAGATTTTATGTGAAGTTTGAGGGAGTCCTATACATTGCCTTTGTGATTATAGCTTGAAATGTCTAAGGGAATTTACTTAATTATAGAACTGGTGGTAAATATTTAAGGATTGAATCTGTTAAGCTTATGTGTTAATTAATGCAACCTTGAATGAAAATTAACTATAATGATTCTCATCTTATAGCAAAATTACTAAATTTGGAAATAAGATTCGTAAGTTCAGCTTAAAGCTTAAGAAAACTGAGGATTTTAGATTTATAATGTAACAAATTAGATATTAGTTAAAACATAGTGTTCCCTTTGATATATACAACACTTTTTGGACATGAAAAGCCATCAGAAAGCTGAGTCACTTCTGAAAGAAGATGATGATGATGATGATGATGAGAGGAATTAGAATGGGGACATTTTCTACTTCAGATCTTTTTTTATATCTTTTGAAACAAAAAAGCCCAAGAAACAAATGACCAAAAACTTGCAAGGGCCTCGTAGGCCCTGACATGCACATACTGGAGCTGCCTCCACACCAGCTCAAGCATCAAAACTAGAAATAAACCCTTTACAAATTGAAGAGTAAATATGCTGGCTAATGTGGAGTCAAGATGAGCATTAAAAACAAACAAACAAAAAAAAAAAACAACAAAAACTCATGTAGCTTAAAAACAAACAAAATCTCCCTCCTAGAATAACTAAGGACACTATTGTGTGTGTGTGTGTGTGTGTGTGTGTGTGTGTGTGTCTGTTCACATCTACCAAATGCTATGAAAATATCTTGCCAAACCATTAAGAAAAATAGAGGAAAGCAGAGTGGTAAAAATTATTTTTGTGAGGTCAACCTGGTATGGCAGCATCTTGGTTAGTTAAATCTGGAATTTCTGTTTAATGCTGGCACCCTGCCCATGAGGTGTCCCAAGGGCTGTGCCACTGACTCCCTTAGGCCCAGCCCCTGAGTAAGACAGCTGCTAGCAACTCTCATTTCTGACACTTATATACGGCATTCTCTTTAAAAAATGCTATCAGTGGGCATATCCTCTTTCTTCTTCTTTATGTAATTTATTTGTGTTTTTCCTTTTTCTCCCTCTTGGCCACACTCGGTAGAGGTTTGTTGCTTTACAGCTTTTCTAAAGCTCTTGGCTTTGTAGTTTTGATCTTTTGTGATTATTGTTTTCTATTTTATTAATCTCTTTTTTTACCCATATTGATTTCTACCTTCTACCTAGAGTAATTTAACTTGCTGTTGTTTTCCTAGCTTCTTGGATTGCATGATTTATTCACTTTCTCCCAACATTTATTTTCTTTAAATACATTTACAGTTTAGCCACATATCACAGGCTTTGACATAAAGAATTGTCACTCATGCTTAAATAACGTCATTTTACTTTCCATTTCCTCTTTAAACTAAGAATTACTCTTACATATTTTTAAATTTCCAAACATCCAGAATTTAGAAGCTCTACCTTCCCTTATACTTCTTGTGTTCTATGGTATCACTTGGGGAAATTTATCGAGTTTTTTTTTTTTCTATAACTTAGTACATAATTGATTACCGTATTTGTCCCAAAGGAATTTGAAAACTATGCACATTCTCCATTTGGGGAATGCAGATATCTATATTTATTTATAATCAAAGTTATTAATCATATTTTATGCAAATCCTCCATGAGCCTATTGATTATTGTCAGTTTAATCTATTATTTTATGAGAGAGGTATGTGAAGTCTACTTATATTTTTATCAACTCTCCATTTATTTCTGACAGCTTCTACCTTACAAATTCAAATGCTATGTTATGTAGTGCAGAATGGTTCATAACCATTATAACTTCCTGATAGACTACATTGACTGTATCTTTTTATAATTAAAAAGCTTTTTTAAATTTAGTGCTTTTCTTGCATCAAATTTTATTATGATTTTACTATTGTTCCTCTATTTTTGTATTGTTAGCATTAATTATAGAATATTTTTTCCCACTACTTTGGCATTTCTGTATCATTTTTAGGTGGGTCTAATATCATCTAATGCATCTCTTCTGGAAGGTTTTTAAAACTTCTGGTCATCTGTTATGTTTCCATGCTTTTCACTGCTGCAATAAAACAGATAATAGACTTTATGTTTCTTCTGTCACTCACTGGGGTTTTTGGAGGTAAAAGCAGGTAAGCAAGAAGGATCTCAATCCATTAACTGAAACTGAAACTCTTGAAAAATGCTTTAAAATTTAACATTTCAACTAAATCATTTTGTTAGTAACAAAGCTATACATCACATATTTGTATATTAAGAGTTTTTTAAAGTAATTTAAAGTATGTCAATGGTGTGAACATGTTTCCATGGTTTAAAGGTTCAGAAATTAATTTTTTTCAAAAGCAAAAACAAAATAAGCTTTTCCCCCTCAAGGCATTAACATTTCTAGACACTCAATAGTTCTCATCCAGAGAACAGAGAACTCTCTGGAAGATGAGCTGGCCAGAGCCAAGGTATCCTGAGGAGATACTCTCCTGGGCGGTGGACAGCCTGGGGCTGGACTTCCTCCCCCAGTACCTGCTGACATCTCTGCTACCTACTGTGTCTGCAGCCTTGATGTTACACCTGAGGGTGGACGCCTTGTGTCATTTCCTCCCTCTCTCCTTTGACAGAGGGGGCGGGGCGGGTGTCTAATTATTAAAACAAGGCTATGTTTAAAGGGCCCAGACAATGAGGAAAGAAACAGTATGTTGTTAATACTGGTGGTTCTAGTTCTGCCTCCACATGAGCTGACTGGGAAACATGTTAAGGGACAGAGACGATACCATTTTTCTTTGGAGCATGTTACAATCATTTCTGTCCCAAGCCCTTCATATTTTTGTAAGTTATTTCAAATATGTTAATGTTTGCATAATTCTCACAAAATCCATTTGAGACAAGCAGGGCACACTTATCATCTCTGTATCAGTTCAAAAAGATGAATTCATTTATCCAAGTTCCCACACTCTGGTTCTAGTGGCAGAACCAGGATAAAAGTTGTTTGCTATGCAGCTCCTGCAACACATGGGAGCAGAACCCGAGTCTTCCACATGGTAAATAAATCATTATGCATTTGAAAAATCTTGTCCCAGAAATACATTTTGATTCTCCAAAATATATACTACCAATTACTTTGGCCTTGCAGTAACTGCCAAGATTGCCCATCTTTTGCACATTCAGACTTCTGTCCACTAGAGGGTACCAGTTAGCCACATCGATCTCATTACTCGACCTGCGCAAACTGGATATAGCTACAGGGGGAGGATCTGATTTGGGCTGGGACGTGGGAAAGCATTGCCTCGTAGACTGCATAATCCACACCTATATTTAAACATCCTAGATTTCCACTCGAATATCCTTTACAATAGCAGTATATCTCATATCACAATGAAAGTCAGTTTCTAATCAATTTACAAATTAAAATGCTCTCTTACCCTTTCCATGTCAAGAAATTCATCGTCTAGTTTAGTTCCTTCAGCACCACTTATTTTTTCACTAAATAGCTGCAGAAATAAACATAAATAATTGCACTGTACAATGATTTCTTGTCACAGTTTTTTACCTAAATTATTAAAAACAGAAACAAACTTGGATTCAACTTGTTGGATTTTTTGAACTAAGTCCTTTAAGAAAATTGTTGGAAGGGGTAACCATATCTAAAGGCATAGGAAGACATACATTTCTCATGCAGTCAACAGATATTTATTGTGCACCTACTATGTGTAAAACACATGGTAAGTGCTGTAGGACAAAGACACGAGAGATACTTGTCATCAAGGAACACACAGTTCACCCAAAGAGTCAACACACATTCGACTAAAAAACAAGGAAAGAATAAGAACCATTAAAAAATAATAGTACTAGAGACAAATTATTGTAAATGCACTAAGTGGTAGTCACTTCAGTGATGCACAGAATGGACTTTGAGAACCCACAGCACTGGGAGTGGGTTCATGCAGGATCTGTTTCCTAGAAGATGTGGCATTTGAGCTGGCATTTCAAGGACAGGGAACATTTCATCGGGCAGCATTGAAGAAAAGGCCTTCTGGGATGAGGCACCATGGAAAAAAGAGCCAGGGGCAGGAATGGATACGGCAAGTTTTCTCAGCCCCGGCTCTATTGATATTTATAGCAGATAATTATCTGTTGTGGGGGTTGTCCTGTGCACTGCAAGATGTTTAGCAGCATCCTCGGTCTCTACTTGCTAAAGGCCAGTACTGCAAGCATGGACACACACACACACACACACACACTTGTAACAACCAAAAATGTTGCCCAAGAGCTGAGGACAATTTGTGTATGGCCAATGTGCTCAAAAAACATCAATAAATTGTGTTTAACTGTGTAAACTAGCGCACAAGGGAGAATGGACGAAAATAAAATCTGAAACTTACGCAACGCCCGGAGCACACAGATTCTCAAATGCCAAGCTAAAGGGTACAAGTTAGAGATCCCTAAAGAGTCTTCATCAAACACAGAGAAACCCTTTAGAAAAGCAAGTCTGCCACCAGTAGGGTTGGATTAAAGAAAAAGGAAGACAAATTGGAAGAAAAAAATACGTTCAATCATTTTCTTTAGCAAAATACATTAACATAATCTATGCCCTTAAAATAGTAATATGAATATTCAAATTCATAGTAAGGGAGGTGCCATCAATTAATGGTGAAAAGATTGCAGGTTGTTTTAAATGCAAATGTAGTTACTACTACTATTACACACATGCGGTATTACTATTTAATAGGAACAATATAAGTGGAGACAGTATTTTACTTAAATTCGAAGTGTGAGAAGGAATTTCTTGAAGACAATAGCTAGAGAAGACTACAAAATTGGCCAGGGTTCTCCATCCTCCCTGTCCTGCGTCTTTACAGTTTCTCCCAGCTAGAGTTGGAGTCTATCTCCCCACCTAGTAAACCTGGGCTGGGCTTGTAACTTGTTTTGACCCCACAGAAACAAGCCTAGCTAGGCAGGAAAAGATCCTGTGTGCTTCCACTCACTCTCTAGAAACACTGTTGCTACCCTGTAAACAAGCCCAGGTAAATTAACTGAATGGAGAGAAACAAGTGGCCCAGACACCCCCCAAGGTACAACCAGTCCACCCTCAGAATCAGAGCCACTCAGCTGACCTGCAGGTGACTGCAGTAACGTAAGAGACCCCAGTCAAGATCAGCCCCATCTGCTGAGGCATGGGAACAGGAGTCCAATAAACGGTATTGCTTTAAACCACTGAATTGGGGTGGTTTGCTACATAATAGAAGTTATCTGGTACACTGGACAAGAATCCTTACTTTTCAGATTGAGTACAGAAGTCAGAGAGAATTATCCTAATGCCTTGATACAAGGCATAACTTCCAATAGAAAAAATCAAGAATTTCATTTCCACACACCAAGCAGTGTCGTAACAGATGTATCCATCAGCAGTTAACTCTCCTAAACATTTTTGTTGTTGTTATTCAGTAGTGAAATCATCCAACATATTGGTTCTCAACTTTGGAGGTAATAGCCTGAGAATCTAAGGAAAGTTACACAATCTCTCCTGGGGTGAGGAGTGGCACCTCCACGTTTTGTTGCCATGGTAGATTGCAAAGGTGGTCACAGGCTTTGCACCTCCTCCCATTAAGAAGTCTATTTTTCCACCCTTTGACTTGCTTTGGCCAATAGAAGAGTGTAAACCACACTGTATAGCTATAAAGTCCCAATCAGTACTCACAAAGAGGCTCTACAGATACTTCTGCTCACTCTGTGAGGTCCACTGTAACTACTTCCACCTAAGTCTGGGCTGCCTTGTTGGAGAATGAAAGATAATGTGGATCAGAGATCAGCCATCCCACCTGAGCAACCTCGGACCATCATGCCCTCAGCTCACCTGGCAGCTGACCGGCAACAGGTGACTGAACCCAGCAGCGATCAGCCACACCAGCACATGCACCCACCCAGTGCTCCCAGCCCAAATTGCTGACCCACAGAATCATAAACTAAATGGACTTTTTTTTTGTCTTAAGTCACTGTGTTTTGGGATGGTGGGTTATATAGCAAAAGCCAAATGATACAGAGGCCTGCCATTTCCTATGACTATTGAAACCACAGAAGCCCACACGTAGATCCACGTTTTAAAATAACTATTTGAAAATCCCTTTGGCTTGGAGAGTTAGACCCGAAATCTCTTTAATCCGAACCAGTTCTCACTCATTCAGGTTTTACTTGTTCTATTTTCAGAAACCAAAATGTCTAATAGAAGGAGTAGTGTTTCTACTTTCAAGAACAGAAACTAGTGACATGAATATATCTTGTTTGAAAAGACAACATATGGGATCATTTTCAACAGGAGTCACAGGTAAGAGTCATCATTCGTTTCTGCTTTTCCTGAATTTTCCAGTGATGTTTAGCTGTTTTGATACATTAAGTATAAATACACACATAGCATTAGCTGTTTAGGCCACTCAATTATATTTCAGAGGTCAGTCAAGGAACAAATATTGTTTGTTGAGCATCTACTATGTGCAGGGACATGACTGGTACTTGGGATAGAAAGATAAAAAAGAGACGTGATTCCTACAGGGCACCTGGCCTCATTCCAGGGTTACAGGGTTATTTCCTTTAGGTGCGGGAAGCTAAATCTAAATACTCAAGCTTCTATTTCTGGTAAGACGACTATTCAAATTCAACTCTGATGCACTCCCTATGCTCTGAATACAAATCAAGGATAGATTAAATATCAAAATATGTACTCCTTATGCCTTCAATATGTAGCAAGGATAGATTAAATATCAAAAAAAGAAAACCAGAAAGATAAGCAATGCTCAAAACCAGAATAAACATTTTTGTGAACCTGAAAATGAACAGAAACACAACATGATGAACAAGGTTGAGGCCTCAGGCCTGCTGGGCTTCTTGCCTGCACACAGGCTATGACAGCCAGCAGTCTGGTTCCTGCTGAACACAAATCGATCTAAAATAGTGCTCCATGAGACCAGAGTCTGGGTTCAAGTTCTGCTTACAGCTGGGGATGGAAAAGCAAATGAGGCTGGAAAAAAAAATTCAGATGTAAATCTCTGTCTGATGCTACCACATGTGGCAATCTGCAGGCCCAAGGAGACTGAAGGACAAAGAATAAGTCAAGTCACACCTCCTCCCCACTCCAGCTCTGTGACTGGATCCAGATATCCTCAGTATCATCACAGAACGGAAACCACAGTTTTGTACTGGGGCCTTGGAAAGCTGGGTGGAAGAAGCCACAATCACTAGACAGAAGTGAGCACAAAAGAGGTTAAAATTAAAATTCATCCTAGATCTAAATTCTAAGGCACATGAATAAAATATAACACCAAGAAAGAGAGCCAACAAAATCACATAACATAATATAACATAACATAACGTAACATAACATGAATTCACTTCTAGTGAAAACGATTTTATGAAACAATGTAATAAAGACTTTTTAATGTGTGTTTAGGATATTATTAAAATGATAAAGGAATAACTTCTATTAATGAAGAGCAAGCAATTATACAAAAGGACAGAAATTTTAAAGATAGACATAAAACATTAGAAACAAAAAGTATTATGTAGCTGGGCACGGTGGCTCGCACCTGTAATCCCAGCACTTTGAGAGGCCGAGGTGGGCAGATCATGAGGTCAGGAGATCGAGACCATCCTGGCTAACACAGTGAAACCCCGTCTCCACTAAAAATACAAAAAATTAGCCGGGCATAGTGGCGGGCGCCTGTAGTCCCAGCTACCTGGGAGGCTGAGGCAGGAGAATGGCGTGAACCCGGGAGGCCGAGCTTGCAGTGAGCCGAGATCGCGTCACTGCACTCCAGCCTGGGTGGCAGAGCGAGACTCCGTCTCAAAAAAAAAAAAAAAAAAAGTATTATATAGTCATAAAAATGAAAAACCCAATAGATGGGACAAACTCCTGCCTGGGCACAATCAGGAAAGAACTGGCAAGCTGGAAAATATTAAGGAATTTACTCAAAGAACATAAACAGAGACGAAGAGTTTTTTTAATGAAATATCAGTTAATCGATATGAAGGATAAGTGAGAGATTCCAAGATATATCCAACAGGCACTCCAGAAAAAAGAACAGAATACAGGAGCATCAATATTTACGAGTAAAATGGCTCTTTTCTCTTCTGTAATTGAAGGAAGTTAGGAGTCTACAGTTTGGAAGTACACTCAAGTACCATGCAAGATGAATATTAACTCACACCCAGACACAGCAAAATCTCAAGAATAAACAATCCTAAAACTATCACGGGGCAAAAAACATCCAGAGCAACAATAAGACTGACAGCAGATTTCTCTTCTGCAACAGCAGATGCCAGGGACAATGAAGGAACGGCGTCAAAGTGCTAAAAAGAAATCAGCTAGGCACAGGATTACAGATCATGCCTATAATCACAGCACTTTGGGAGGCTGAGGCAGGTGGATCACCTGAGGTCAGGTGTTCGAGACCAGCCTGGCCAACATGGTGAAACCCTGTCTCTACTAAAAATACAAAAATTAGCCAGGTGTGGTGGCGCAATAAAAATCTAGAATTTTCTCTCTCCCTAAACTGTTGTTTAAGAGCAAGGCCGGGTGTAGTGGCTCCCGCCTGTAATCCCAACAGTTTGGGAGGCTAAAGTGGCATATCACATGAGGTGAGGGGTTAGAGACCAGCCTGGCCAATATGGAGAAACCCCATCTACTAAAAACACAAAATTAGCTGGGCGTAGTGGCGCATGCCTGTAATCCCAGCTACTCAGGAGGCTGAGGCAGGAGAATCGCTTGAACCCGGGAGATGAAGGTTGAGGTGAGCCGGGATCACGCCATTGCACTCCAGTCTGGGCAACAAGAATGAAATTCCATCTCAAAAAAAAAAAAAAAAAAAAAAATCAGCTGTATGTGGTGGCACATGCCTATAATCTCAGCCACTCAGAAGGCTGAGGTGGGAGAATCACTTGAACTCGGGAGGCAGAGGTTGCAGTGAGCTGAGATCACACTACAAAATAAAGACATATTCAGACTTCACAGACTCAAATAACAGTGATGCTAAAGTATTACATCAAGGAAATAAAAACCAAACTAAGAGGGAAAGTATGGACCATAGGAAACAATGGTGAGAATAGAAATTGAGAAACTATGGTGGTAAATTTATCATTGAGTGAAGACAAACAAACAAGCAAAAACCAATGTGTCTGAGTTTACACAAGGGTAAAATTAAAACCTTAAGCAATAATAACACAGAAATGGGGAAGGGTGTTGAGTGAATATTTCAAGCACACTAAGATCCATGTGTGTTCAGGAGGAGGTGAGAAATGGGTATAACTTTAGGCATAATTAAAATAATGCACAGCAGGTATCTGTGTTATATAACTAATGGTAACTCCTAAAAACACAAAACTATGATACCCATATAGTACTATGCATGTTATAACATAGTATCCATACCAGCACACTGTTAGAAAACCAGTATTTTTCAATCCAAAAGAAAACAAGGGAGAATAGAGGGAGAGGGAGGAAGAAGGAATGGCAAATAGAAACCACAAAATCAGATAGTAATAAGTCTAAATAGATCAGTACTGATTATCTATATAACTGGATTGAATTCAACATAACAATAATAGAGTGAATTTTAACAAGCTAGTTATATATATCTTCTAAGAGTCACAACTAAAACACAACACATAGAAAGACTGAAAAGACAAAATGTACATACTAGGAAAATGCTAATCAAAATAAAGCCTGTAACAGTAATATCAGACAAGAACTACCTTTCTTCGTTTTTTTGTTTGTTTGTTTGTTTGTTTGTTTGTTTTTGTTTTTGAGACAGGGTCTTGCTTTGTTGCCCAGGCTGGAGTACAGCGGTATGATCTCAGGAATAGCTGGGACCACAGAGCACACCAGCATGCCTGGCTAATTTTTGTATTTTTGTAGAGATGGGATTTCTCTATGTTGCCCAGGCTGGTCTTGAGCTCCCAGGTTCAAGCAATCCTCCTGCCTCCACCTCCCAAAGTGCTGGGATTTCAGATGTGAGCCACTGTGCCCGACCTAAGAAATACCTTCCTAAGGCAAAGCATTAATAGGAATAGAGACTCAATGTAATAATAAAAGGAGCAATCCACCAAAATTGTTATAATAATGATATTGTTTCCACTAATAGTATAACCTCCAAAAAATATAAAGCAAAACTGAAATAGTGAAACTGATAAACCCACAGTTACAGCAGGAGATTTAATACAACTTCATCAGAAAACTGACATATCAAACATGATAAAAAATTGAAAAAGATATGGATTATCTGAATGACCAAAATAATAACCTTGGTCAAATATTATGCACATATACATATATTCCCTCAGCCAATAAATTTTAAAAATGTATATTCAGAGAGAACATTACAAAAACTGACCATATATTATGTTGCTGCAAAATATTATAAGTAGTGGCAAAAACCACAATTACTTTTGCACCAACCTAATACTAGGTAACAAAGTCAATCAATACCATATAGAGCGTGTTTATTAGGTTTTGGGTTTTTTAACCATAATGCAATTAAATTAGGAACCAACAATAAAAACAAGTATGTCAGCACAAAATTTTAAAATTCTGTCCTAAATAACAGATTAAAAAGAAAACTCCAATAGAAATTACCAAAAAATTTAACAATAAAAATATTATACATCAAAATCTGTAGTATGAAACTAAACAGATTAAAAAGAAAACCCCAACAGAAATTACCAAAAATTTTAACAACAACAAAAATACTATACATCAAAATCTGTGGTATACAGCTAAAGCTGTATTCAGAAATCAACATATAACCTTAAATACATTTCAAAGAACACCTCAATTTAATGTTTCAAACTGACACCATGTCATCCAATCTAAGTTCTAAGACATCTAATATCTCAAGTTGGAAAGTCTACCAACTGCCAATTTGCTAGAGATGCAAAGATCAGTCACTCTTACAGGCCCACTGGAAAGCAGAAACACAAACAGCAATCCACAATGTGATCAATACTATTCTGTAATAGAGATGCAGAACTTGCCATTAAAACCCAGATGGAAGGAAGCAATTATATAAATGAGAATGTGCCAAGAAAGTTCCAGAACAAAGCCTAGAAGGATATACGGAGTTCTACAGGGAGATAAGAAAAGTGGCAATTTTATCAGAAAGAATAGCATAAGCAAAGAAATGGTTGATTAAAAAATAGAGTCCAAATTGATCAGTAATGATTATCTACATAATTGGATTACATTCAACATATTAAATAATACTAGAGTGGATTTTAAAAATCCAGCTATAATCAGCTTCTAAGAGATGCATACAACATAACAGGAAACAGCATAATAATTCAGCAAGGGTAACGGATATGAAAGACTCAGCTTAAATGAAAAGGAGCAGACAGGCATACATGCAGGGGCCAGACCAAGGGGCTAAACTTAATTCTGGGGACAATGGAGACTTTTAGAAAGGTAAGTGATAAGAACAGATCTGAGTTTCAGAAAGATTAGTCAAGTGGGTCATGAGATAATGGACTGGAGAGGAACCAGAAGGTAGACAGGCAGATCGGTTAGGCAATGACAGGGGACACATAGTTTGAAGAGGTGAAGGTGGAGTGGGGAAAAATGCCAAAATTACATTATAAAACCCTCTTAATTACCTTCTTCAGCATCAAACACAAGCTACCCTCACTCACCTATTCAGCTTCCCCATCACAAATACTACACCTGACCTTTGCTCACTAGACAGAAGTTGCAAATCAAAAATACAAATGGGTGGCTACTCAACGTGGCTCGTGTGTTCTTCCCCCAGTGGAAAAGAAGATTTATGCTGCAAATTAGACCTCTCTCAGGTTGCCTTGGTGCTACAGTCAGAGATAAAACCCTTGTTCACCATCTACTTCTTGGCTGCTTTAATTTTCTCAGTAACAGGAAAATGAAAACTATTTTCAAAGACTACAACTGAGCAGTGACAAATTATAAAAGAAATTTATTTGGGAAACATGAAGCTTTTGCATTTGGTGTTTTGTCTAGATGTGTTGGATTTTTAATGGTAAATGTTAACACAGCCTTGGCTGCCTTCTTGTGCAAATATCTGTTTTCAAAGAAACCTTGGCGTCTCCATCTTCTTCCCTTTCATGAAGCAAGAAATTAAACAGCAAGAAAGCCAGAACCCAGAAGAAAATGTAAAAAAGCAAAATTTATAACTTAGGATTTTAGAAAATGCTCTAGAATAGTATTTTCCAGTATGTGTGCCACAAAACACTAGCTCCATGGGATGTACCTAAGGGCCAGGCAAAGTAAAACAAACAAAAAACCAAAAAGAGCTCTTGACTATATATATTTGGAAACACAGGGAAAACAAAATTAAGCAGATTTCTTTACTAAAACATTTTCAGAGGCTTTAAAGTGGTAATGGAGGGCCGGGCACAGTGGCTCATGTCTGTAATCTCAGCACTTTGGAAGGCCGCAGCGGGCGGATCACCTGAGGTCAGGAGTTTGAGACCAGCCTGGCCAACATGGTGAAACCCCATCTCTAGTAAAAATACAAAAATTAGCCAGGCATGGTGGTGCACACCTGCAGTCCCAACTACTCAAGAGGCTGAGGCACGAGAATCACTTGAACCCGGGAGGCAGAGGTTGCAGTGAGTTGAAATCACGCCGCGGCACTCCAGCCTGGGTGACAGAGCAAGACTCCATCTCAAAAAAAATAAATAAAATAAAATGGTAATGGGCACTGTGGATTTCCAAAGGGGCACATATATGCAAGATGTGGCATTTTCCACAATCATTGGGCTGTGGAAATTGTCTAATAGGAAAATCTCCAAGGACTGGTGTTCTAAGGAACACACTTTGAGAAGCCCTGTGCCAAAAATGTCACCGTTTTGAAAGGTTCCTTTTTCTTCTTTCAACCAGTTGGCAGTCATGCTCTGTTGTTATCAGCTTGGAGAATATGGCAATGCAATTTTAAGTATCAATAGTAAAGGTAATACGTAAGTTGTTAACATTAGGGAAAGATGAGTGAAGAGTATATGTGAACTCTCTGTACTAGTTTTGCAACTTCCCTTTCTGTAAGTCTAAAATTTTTTCAAATTTCAAAGTTTAAAGAGATCTCTGAGGTCATCAGAGCAACCAAGGCAGCCAGGATCTGAGGGGCCAAAATCGGGAGGAAGGGAAATGAATTGAGGTGAGTGATACATCTATAGCTGACTGTTCTCTTTGGGAAATGTTGTCTTACAACATAGGGCATAAAGTCTGAGCAGAAAGCACCAGCCTGGAACTTGCAGCAGTCTCACTAGGTTGTGTAAGAGAAAAATTTGAATACACTGTAACCAAGGGAACCGGGATATAAGAGGCCAAATTTCTGGGAAAAAGGGAAACGTAAAGAAGCAAGCCTGACAAGCTATGTTCAATTTCCTCTTGAGGCTTTTGACAATTCCTAAGCTGAATACACAAGGCAGAATGATAAGAAACCAGCACAAAGAGGCTCCTAGAAGGCTAAATACCTAAACAGATATTTCTGCAGTATCACAGTGATCAAGAGACAAAAATTGGAGTTCAGGACTGCCCAAAAAGGAAAAACATCCGGAGATTTTAATTCATTCCTGAATGCCTAAACCCTAGGAGCAAAAGCAAGCAAGGGGACATGCCCTCAGAAAGCCTGGAACGCAAACTTCAATCATTTCAGTCCATCTGTAGCAAGGTTATAAGCCTTTACCCTCATTATCTGCCAGAATAAAACTAGATAATCTCTGGAGGAAGATACATTATTCAGACCTGCTACAATTCTTCACACACAATATGTGCCATTCAAATAAAAATCATTTGGCATACCAGGATACTGAACCAACAATGGAAAACTAAGAAAAGAATAGATGATCCAACTGGTAATCCCAATATTGACATCTGAAATGATTTTTAATGTAACTATGATAAATATGTTGAATAAAATAAATGACAATGTAAAATTTTTATCAAAAATTGGAATACATAAAAAGAAAGCAAACGAAAATTACAGATGAAAATTCAATAACTAAAATTAAGAACCCAACAGAAGTGTTTAATAACAATTAGACATGACAACTGAGAGAATATGTGAACTGGAAGTTCAGTCAGTAGAAAGTATCTAAATTGAAACATAAAGGGAAAGAAGATGAAAAACACAAAAAAGCACTATAAGCACATCAGACATGGTGAAAATACCTAACACAAGTGTATTTTAGAGTTCAGAAAAATGAGAGAGAAACAATATTTGAAGAGGAGATGGACAATAATTATTCAAAATAGAAAAAAGACACCAAGCTACAGATTGAAACTTCTCTATGAATACCAAGCAGGATAAATATGAAGATAAACATACCTAGGCACATTATAGTTAAACTGCTGAAGACCAAAGACAAAGAGAAATTTTAAAGCAATCAAAGAGAAAGATACACATTGCATTCAAAGAAGCAGCAAAAAGATTCTTAGCTGATGTTGCAAGAGAAACCAAGGAGCTACAAAACAATGAAATCACATCTTTAAAACGCTGGCAGAAAATATCTGCCAATCTAAGATTCTATTCCCTGTCAATGAATATATGCTTCATAAAAAAGCATTGAGAGAATTCCTCACAACAAACATTAAAAGAAACACTAAAAGGAGTTCTTTAAAAAGTTATATATCTAGTGTGTGTGTATGTATTATATATACACACATTTATGTAATATATGTGAATTTATATATAAAACAATATATAAATGGAAACACACACATACATAAAATTTTGTATTATATATACATGCACATATATAAATGGAAACAGATGGAAATAAGAAAATAGGGAAAGAAATGAAGAGCTCCAGAAAGTTAAATCTAAGTGAATATTCACAGCTTAAAATAAAAGTAATGTATTATGAGGTTTTAAATGTATGTAGAATTTCAAAAACATAAAAATGATAGCACAAAAGCCACCACTAAGGGAGTTAAGTGAGACTCTTGTTGTATGGTCTATTCTATTGCTTGGAAGTGATACAGTACTAATTTAATGAAGACTCCTCCACATTAAAAAATGTGTGTTATAATTTCTAGGATTTCTTTTTAAATAATTATAATATATAACTAGCAAGCTACTACAGTAGTAAAATGGAATAATTCTTTAAAGTGATTAATCCAAATGAAGGCAAGAAAGGAGAAAGAAGCAATGAATGAGATAAATAGAAAACAAATAATAACATAGCAGATTTAAATGTAAAAATATCAATAATTATATTAAATGAAAATGGACTAAATATTCCAATTAAAAGACAAGAAGCATCAGCCAGGATTTAAAAACAAACAAAAAAAAGCTACACTAAAGCTACACTATATCCTGCCAATAAGAGATGCACACTAAAGGTAATAACATGAAAGGAAAATAAACAGGTGCGAAAAGATACATCAGAAAAGCACTAACATTGATTTCTGGAGGAGGAGGCAGAGCAAGATGGCTCAAAAGAACCCTCCAACAATCATCTCCTCTGCAGGAACACCAAATAGAACAACTATCCACACAAGAAAGCATCTTCATAAGAACCAAAAACCAGGTGAGCAATCACAGTACCTGATTATAACTTTGTGTCAAAGAAAGAGGCACTGAAGAAGGTAGGAAAGACAGTTCTGAATTGCTGACACTACTCCTCCTCCATCCCCCAGCAGTGCAGCATGGCATGGAGAGAGAATCTGTGCACTTGGGGGAGGAAGGGCAAAGTAATTTTGGGAATTTGCATTGGAACTCAGTGCTGCCCTGTCACAGTGGAAAGCAACACAGGCCTTTCCCAGTGTTTCCCACCGGCTTTGGCCAGTGCCCATGGAGGGAGCACTTAGACTAGCCCTAGCCAAAGGGCAATCATCCATCCCAGCAGTCAGAAACAGAAACTGAATTCTGGCTAGCCCCACCACTGTGGGATAAAGTGTTCTGGGGTCCTAAGTAAACTTGAAAGGCAGTCTAGGCCACAAGGACTGCAATTCCTGGACAAATACTAGTGCTATGCTGGGCCTACAGCCAGTGGAACTAGGGTGCATGCAACCCAGGAAACTTTATTAATAGAGAACTTTCCAGGGAGACACCAGCTGGAGTGGCCAAGGGAGGGCTTGCATCACCCCTTCCCCAACTCCAAGCAATGCAGCTCACAGTTCTGTGAGAAGAGGGAAGTGTAAAGAGGACTTTGTCTTGCAATTTGGATACCAGCTCTGTCACAGTAAAATAAAGCAGCAAGCAAAGTCCTAAAGCCCCCATTTCAGGCCATAGCTTCCGGACAACATTTCTAGACCCATCCTGGTACAGAAAAGAACTCACTACCCTGAAGGAAAGGACCCAGTGTCACAGAATTCACTACCTGCTGACTAATGAGCCCTTGGGCCTTGAACAAACACCCTTGGGCCTTGAATAAACACCATCTGTAGCCAGGCAGCAGTCATCACAGGCAAGACCTAGTACTGTGCTGGTTTCATGTGTGACCCAGCACATTCTCAGCTACAGTAGCCACAGGGAAAGGCTCCTTCTGCTTGAAGAAAGGAAAGGGAAGTGTAAAAACAATTTCATCTTGTGACTTGGGTACCAGCAGAGCCACAGTATACTAAAGCACCAAGAGGACTTCTCATTTCCTCAATTCCAGGCCTTAGCTGCTGGAGGGCATTCCTTAACCCACCATGGGCCAGAAGGGAACCCACTGCATTGAAAGGAGAAACCCCGACCTGGCAGGACTCACCATCTGCTGAATAAAGAGCCCTTGGGCCTTGAATAAACATCAGCAGTAGCCAAGCTATAGTTGCCATGGGCCTGGGGCAGTGATTGTCTGGGCAGAGACTCCTTCTTCTTCAGGAAAGGAGAGAAAAAAGAGGTCTTTGTCTTGCAACTTGGGTAGCAGCTCAGCCACAGTAAAGCACCAAGCAGATTCCTACAGCCCCCGATTCCAGGCCCTAGCTCCTGAACTGCATTTCTAGATCCACCCTGGGCCAGAAGGAAATCCACTGCCCTGAAGGAAAAGATCCAGTTCTGGCAGGAATCAACTTTTGCTTGGCCCTTGAATAAACATCAGCAGAATTCAGGAAATAGTTGTAATAGAACTTGGGCAAGACCCAGTACTGCTCTGGCTTCAGGTGTGACACAGCACAATCTCAGCAGTGATGGTCACAAGAGTGCTTGTATCACCCCTCCAATAACTCCAAGAAACTCAGCATGGAGAGACAGATTGTATTGGTTTGGAGGAAAGTAAGGGAAGAGAACAAGAGACTCTGCCTGGTAATCCAAGGAATACTCCCAGATCTTACCCAAGACCACTGAGGCATTTCCTCTACAAGACTGGAAGACTCACAGAGTTACTGGGCTTAGGGCACTCCCTAATGAACATATAGCTGCAGTGACCAAAAACTTCGATCAAATGCTCAATTCCCTTTAAATACTTGGAAAGCCTTCTGAAGAAGGATAGGTATAAACAAGCCCAGATTGTGAAGATTAGAATAAATATGTAACTCTTCAATGCCCAGACATCAATGAACATCCACAAGTATCAAGACCATCCAGAAAAACAAGACCTCACCAAATGAACTAAATAAGGTACCAGTGACCAATTCTAGAGTGATGGAGATACGTGACCTTTCAGACAAAGAATTCAAAAGAGCTGTTTTGAAGAAGCTCAATGAAATCCAAGATAACACAGTGAAGGAATTCAGAATCCTATCAGATAAATTTAACAAAGAGATTAAAACATTAAAAAGAACCAAGCATAAATTCTGGAGCTGAAAAGTTCAACTGACAAACTGAAGAATGCATCAGTCTCTAAACGGCAGAACTGATCAAGCAGAGGAATGAATTAGCGAGCCTATTTCAAAATACACAGAGAAGACAAAAGGAAAAAGAGTAATAAAGAATAAAGCAAACCTAACAAGATCTAGACAATATCTTCAAAAGGTAAATCTAAGAGTTACTGACCTTAAAGAGGAGGTAGAGAATGAGATCAGGATAGAAAGGTCATTCACAGAGATAATAATAGAGAACTTTCCAAACCTAGAGAAAGATGTCAATATTCAAGTTCAAAAAGGGTATAGAACACCAAGTAGATTTAACTCAAATAAGACTACTTCAAGACATTTAATAATCAAACCCCCAAAGGTAAAGAATACAAAAAGGATCCTAAAAGCAGCAAGATAAAAGAAAAAAATCACATATAAAAAATCTCCATTATGTCTGGCAGCAGATTTCTCAGTAAAAACCTTTCAGACTGGAAGAGATGCCATGATACATTTAAAGAGCTGAAGGAAAAAGATTTTATCCTGGAATATTATATCCTGCAAAAATATCCTTCAAATATGAAGGAGAAATAAAGACTTTCCCAGACAAACAAAAGCTGAAATATTTCATCAACACCAGACCTATGCTAATGGGAGCTTTTCACTCCCTAATACTCACCATGCTAATGGGAGCTTTTCGATCTGAAAGAAAAGAACATTAATGAGCTAAATTATCTGAAGGAACAAAATTCACTGGTAACAGTAAGTACATAGACAAATACAGACTATAATAACACTGTAGTTGTGGTGTGTAAACTACTCATTAGCATTTCAATAAAGAAACATTAGACCTAATCTGCACTATAGAACAAATGGACCTCATAGATATTTACAGAACATTTCATCCAACAGCTGCAGAATACACATTCTTCTCCTCAGCAATCATTCTCAAGGATAAACTGTATCAAGTATCTTCTCTGACCACAATGGAATAAAACTAGAAATCAATAATAGAAACTTTAAAAACTATACAAACACATGAAAATTAAACAATATGCTACTGAAGGACCAGTGGGTCAATGAAGAAATGAAGAAGAAAATTTGAAAATTCCTTGAAACAAATGAAAGTGGAAATACAACACATGAAAACCTATGGGATACAGCAAAAGCTGTACTAACAGGAAAATTTATAGCAATAAGCCCCTACATCAAAAAAGCAGAAAAATTTCAAATAAATAACCTAATGATGCATCTAAATAACTAGAAAAGCAAGAGCAAACCAAACCCAAAGTTAGTAAAGAAAAAAAATAAAAATCAGGCAGAAATAAAACTGAAACAGAAAAGGTAATATAAAAGGTCAACAAAACAAAGAGTTGGTTTTTTGAAAAGATGAACAAAATTGACAAACCTTTAGCCAGACTAAAAAAAAGAGAGAAGACCCAAATAAAATCGAGGATGAAAAAGGAGACATTAAAACCAATACTACAGAAATTCAAAGGATCGTTAGAGACTACTGTGAGCAATAATATGCCAATAAATTGGAAAACCTATAAGAAATAGATAAATTCCTAGACATGTACAACCTACCAATATTAAACCATGAAGAAATCCAAAGTCTGAGTAGACTAATGACAAGTAACGAGATCAAACCTCTCATTTGATCTCGTTTGAAATACAAAATCTTCTGGCAAGACAAGCCTGGGACAGGATGGCTTCACTGCTGAATTCTACCAAACATTTAAAGAGGAACTAATACCAATCCTGCTCAAATTATACTAAAAAATAGAGGAGGAGAGAAGACTTCCAAACTCCTTCTATGAGGCCAGTATTACCCTGATACCTAAACCAGTCAAAGATACATCAACAAACAAACAAAACAACAACAATAAAACTACAGGCCAATATCTCTCATGAACATCAATGCAAAAATCCCCAACAAACTACTAGCAAACTGAATTTGACAACACAAGAAAAAGATTATTCATCATGACCAAGTGGGATTCACCCCAGGAATGCAAGAATGGTTCAATATATGCAAATCAATTAGTGATACATCATATCAACAGAATAAAGGACAAAAACCACTGATCATTTCAATTGATGCTGAAAAATCATTTGATAAAATTCAATGTCCCTTCATTATAAAAACCCTCAAAAAACTGGATATCGAAGGAACATACCTCCACACAATAAATGCCATATACAACAGACTCATAGCTGGTATCATACTGAGTGAGGAAGAAATGCAAGTCTGTCCTGTAAGATAAAGGACAAGACAAGGATGCCCACTTTCACTACTGTTTTTCGACATAGTACTGCAGTAATCAGATGATAAAGAAAAAAAAGTAGCTAGAGTAATTAGATGATAAAGAAAAAAAAAGGCATCTAAATTGGAAAGGAAAAAGTCAAATTATCTGTTTGCAAATAACATGATCTTATATTTGGAAAAATCTAAAGACTCCACCAAAAGCTATTAGAACCAATAAACAAATTCAATAAACTTGTAGGATACAAAATCAACATACAAAATTCAGTAGAATTTCTATATGTCCACAAGAAACAATCTGAAAAGAAATCAATAAAGTAATCACATTTACAATTGCTACAAATTAAATAAAATACCTAAGAATTAACCCAAGAAGTTAAATATCTCTACATTGAAAAAGATAAAAGCATTGATGCAAAAAATTGAAGAGGACACCAGAAATAGAAAGATAGTCCATGTTCATGAATTGGAAGAATCAATATTGTTAAAATTTCATATCTACCAAAGCAAGCTACAAACTCAATGCAACTTTTATCAAAATACCAATGACGTTCTTCACAGAAATAGAGAAAATAATCCTAAAACTTATATGGAATCACAAAAGACCCACAATAGCGAAAGCCATCCTGAGCAAAAAGAATAAAACTGGAATAATCACATTACCTGACTTCAAATTATACTACAGAGCTGTAGTAACCAAACAGCATGGTACTGATGTAAAAAACAGACACACAGACCAATGGAACAGAACAGAGAACCCAGGGATAAATCCATACATCTACAGTGAACTCCTTTTCAACAAAGGTGCCAAGAACATATATTGGGGAAAGGACAGTCTTTTCAATAAATGATGCTGGGAAAACTGGGTATCCATATGCAGAAGAGTGAAACTAGATCCCTAGCTCTCACCATATACAAAAATCAAATCAAAATGGATTAAAGACTTAAATCTAAGACCTCAAACTGTGAAACTACTATAAGAAAACATTGCGGGAACTCTCCAGGACACTAATTTTGGCAAAAATTTCTTGAGTAATACCCTAACAGCACAGGCAACCAAAGCAAAAATGGACAGATAGGATCACATCAAGTTAAAAAGCTTCTGCATAGCAAAGGCTTTTCAACATTAACAAAGTGAAAAGACAGCCCAGAGAATGGGAGAAAATATTTACAAACTATCCATCTGACAAGGGATTAATAACCAGAATATAAGGAGGTCAAACAACTCTATTAGGAAAAAGAATCTAATAAAATTTAAAAATGAGCAAAAGATCTGAATAGACATTTCTCAAAAGAAGGCATACAAATGGCTAGCAGGTATATGAAAAGATGCTCAACATCACTGATGACCAGAGATGCAAATAAAAACTACAATGACATATCTTACCCCAGTTAAAATGGCTTTTATCCAAAAGATAGGCAATAACAAATGCTGGCAAGGAGAAAGGGGAACCCTCATACACCCTTGGTAAGGATGTACAACCACAATGGAGAACAGTTTGGAATTTCCTCAAAAAAAAAAAAAAAAAAAAAAAAATAGAATTACCATATGATCCAGCAATCCCACTGCTAGGAAAGAAGACAGGAAATCAGTGTATCAAAGAGATATCTGCTGCCCATATTTATTGCTACATTATTCACAATAGCCAAGATTTGGAAACAGTCTAAGTGTCCATCAACAGATGAATGGATGGGGAAAATGTGGTACATATTCAGCCATAAAAAAGAATGAGATCCTGTCATTTGCAACAACACAGATGGAACTGGAGGACATTATGTTAAGTGAAATAAGCCAGGCACAGAAAGACAAACATCACCTGTTCTCACTCATTTGTGGGAACTAAAAATTTAAACAATTGAACTCACGGAGACAGAGTAGAAGGATGGTCACCAGAGGCTGGGAAGGGTAGTAGGGGAGTAGAGGGAATCGGGATGGTTAATGGGCACAAAAACATAGTCAGATAAAATGAATAAGATCTAATATTTGATATCATAATAGAGTGGCTACAGTCAGCAATAATTTGTTGTACATTTTAGAGTAACTGAGGAAGTACAATTAGAATGTTCGTAACACAAAGAAATAAGTGCTTGAGGTGATGAATACCCCATTTACCCTGACAATCATTACACATTGTAATAATTCTTACTCATTGTATGCCTATATCAAAATATCTGATATATGCCATAAATACTTACACCTCTATGTACCCATAAAAATTTTAAATCTGAAAAAAGAAAACACTAACATCAACAATAAAAACCTTTAGAATCTATACTAATACTGTACAAAATAGACTTTTATACAGAAAACATTATTACTAGAATAAACAACATTTAAACAATTGTAAAAAGTCAGTTTAAAAGAGACATACCAATCCTAAATCTTTAAGCACTTAGTAACGTAGCCTTACAATGTATAAAGCATAATCTTATAAAACTAAAACTAGAAACAATTTCAAATATTTTTAAATTTTTTAATACACCTCTTTCGGCAACTTATAAAACAAGCAGATGAAAACAATCGGTAGGTGAATATGACTTGACCCATCATATGTAGAACACTACAGCAAATAACTACAAAATAAAGATTATTTTCAAGGAGACATGGAACAGTTACCAAAATGGACCATATGCTGAATCAGAAAGCACATTTCTAACAATTTCAAAGACCAAAATCATTCAAAGTAGGTTCCCTGACCACAAAAATTAATATAGAAATCAGTATCTGAAAATTTTCCAATTTTTGGAAATTGAACAACACATGCATAAACAGCCTGAGTCAAAGATGAAGATTAGAGAATATTTTTAAATAAGGAATACAAATATATAGATATACCTAAGCTTGTGAGATGCAGCTAAAGCTGTTGTTTGGGAATTTTATAGCTTTAAATCACCAGTTCTCAAATTATTTGATTTCAGGTATCCTTTCTATTCTTAAAAAATAATTTAAGACCCCTGCTTTATACCATACGTCAAAAATAATTCCTCATTGACCTTAAAATAATGTTTAAGGTAAAAACTTAAAGATTCTAGAATCTTATGATATATACAAGATAACGTAACCCCAGCATAGGAGACATCTCAACCAGACCCCAAAATACTAACTCTCAAGAAAAGGATTCATATGTTGTACTTCATTAAACCTAAGAGAAGACTGGGAGAATGAAAAATCAAGCCATAGAGTAGAAGATATTTTCCACACATCTGTCTGACAAAGAATCACATTCAAATATTAAAAAGAACTCCGATAAGTCACGAAGAAAAAGGCAAATAGATTCAATATTTTCAAAAACAGTCGGCCGGGCGCAGTGGCTCAAGCCTGTAATCCCAGCACTTTGGGAGGCCGAGACGGGCGGATCACGAGATCAGGAGATCGAGACCATCCTGGCTGACACGGTGAAACCCCGTCTCTACTAAAAAATACAAAAAAAAACTAGCCGGGCGCGGTGGCGGGCGCCTGTATTCCCAGCTACTCAGGAGGCTGAGGCAGGAGAATGGCGTGAACCCGGGAGGCGGAGCTTGCAGTGAGCTGAGATCCGGCCACTGCACTCCAGCCTGGGCGGCAGAGCGAGACTCCGTCTCAAAACAAACAAACAAACAAACAAACAAACAAAAAACAGTTAAAAGAGCCTTGTATAGGCAATTTCACAAAAAGAAGATTTCTGCTATGGCTTGAATGTTTGCGTCCCCTCAAAATTCATAAATTGAAATTCTAACTGCCCAATGATACTATTAGGAGGTAGAGTCTTCAGAAGATGATAGGCCATGAAGGTATTATAGATCCCTCTGGAATGGAATTAGTGACCACATAAAAGAGACTTCAGGAAGCTCTCCCACTCTTCTACCATAGAGGGACACAGCAAGAAGATTGCCATCTATGAACCAGGAAGGCCCTTATCAGACACCAAATCTGCTAGTGCAGTGATCATGGACTTACCAGCCTCCAGAAGCTAAGAAATATTTGTTATTTAAGCTATCTAGTCTATGGTATTTTTGTTGTGGCAGCCTGCAGCGACTAAGACAATAATCCAAATGGCCAATAAGCATATGAAAATGTTTTCACCTAATTATAATCATGGAAATACAAATTAACCACAATGAGATGCCACTACATTACTATCAGAATGGCCAAAATTACTTTAAAACAACAACACAAGTGTTTCCAAGAATTAATGGTGCAACTGGAACACTCATACACTATTGGTAGGAGTATACATTGGTGCAACTATTTTGTACAACAGTTTGGCAGAATCTACTAAAGCTGAACATAAAAATAACCATACCCTATGACTCAGCAATTCTGCTAGTATATACCCAGCAGAAATTCCTACATATGTGCACCAAAATCCATATAAAAATAGTATTACTCACAGTAACCAAAAACTAGAAACAACTCAAATGCCCATACTAATTAATAATTATACTGTGGCTATTTCTACAAGTATTGTAATGAAAAAGAATTAAACCAGGAGCATATAGTATGTAACAACATGGGTAAATTTCAGACATAACATTGAATGAAAGAAGCTCAAGATATTTACATCTAATTACATAAAGTTCAAAAAAGAGAACATACTGCATTATTCCATTCACACAATATTCAAAAACAGGAAAAACTAATCCACGGTGATAGAAGCTGGTGTGGTAGTTACTTGTAAATTAAGGTTATAAGGGATCCTCTTGTGTGCCACTAATGTTCTATATCTTGAATTGATCACATGAATGTGTCACTTTGTTAAAATATATCATACTGTACACTTACGGTCTGTCACTTTCCTGTATGTACATTTTATTTCAATTTTTAAAATATTAAACTACCCCTTCCATGAACCTTGCATTCAATGTTTTTAAAATTTACATTGATTGTTTTTATCCTGATTTATTTTTCTAGAAGGATGTTTAACAAGCAATGCTGGACCACTTCGTCCCTATCTGTCTGAATAGTAGAAATAATGTTCATGTCTGACATTCCGCATCTGGAAGTCTCTGTTCAGCAGAATCACAACAAAACCATACAGAGTCTAATAACCTATACTCAAGGGAACAAAAATTCCAGGGTCTATTACATTGTGACTGTACTCCCTGCACACTAAATGCTACCTCAAAATTTAATCATTATAGCAGCATGATAAAAAATTAATTAATCTCACTTCCAGGAAGTAAATAGATAAAATGCATACAGTAAATATTACAGAAATTGAATCAAGATGGTGGACCAAATACACATATCTTCTCTGTGTACCACATTCCTCTCTATATATATCTATATAGCTATATCTATATAGAGAGAGGCATATGACACATCCATAACAGCTGAAAAACAAGAAAGGATGCCAGCAACAGATAATAAATGGTGAGAAATTCCTAGAAGACAGAAAGCAGATGGGATTAGAGAGCTGAGGGTAAAGCCAACCAATATATGCATGGTAGAAAACTGCTCCCAAGATAAAAGTTGATACAGAGAAATTCCAAGTCTAAACAATGTAAAAATAAAAAGAACAGAGTAAGCCTGGAGAATCATCAGGGGACTTAATAAAATCACAGTACGGTGGAAAGCCATAAGGATCAACAGAGCCCCTCCACCCCCATCCCCACATGCCATCTCTATACCCAAAGGCAAATTCTTTAGTTACAGCATCTTGATTGAAATCTCTGCTCCACTGCAACTGTGAACCTCTCTGTGCCTCCAATTCCTTATCTACAAAACGTGGATTATAACAGTATCTGCCTTGTAAGGATTACTGTATGGAAAGCATTTGGAACAGTATCTGACACTGTTAAGTCCCATTAAATATTAGCCATTAATATTATCAACTAAGCAACAGGCAGCTGGGGTGTTTGTCCCCAGACTGAAGTCTGCACCCACACTTTAAAGAGAGTGGACTTTGCTGATGGCCCCAAAGTGGATGTGAAGATCTGAGAGAAGCTAGAGATCCTTCCAAACATTCCAACAGATAGAAGGGGCAACATGAAGAGGCAGCCCTGCCCAAGAGCCAAGCCCTGCATTCCAGGGTAAAACCCTTCTTTCCAGCCTTCCTGTCTGAGTCCCCCTTGGCCACTGACCCTAGTATAAAACTGATCGCCACACCCACCCCTATACTCAGTCCTTCCAGTAAGTAAGGAAGACTGTTAGGTAAACAGACCCAAAACTACCCCAGCTACCTACAGTGATGGGTCTAGTCCTTCATTCCAATACACTGACAATCAGAAACCACAGACATTTTAGGAAAACCAGGAGCATGACAGGAAATGTCAAAGAGGGAACTTTAGAATGACCCAAAGGAAATAGAGATAATCAAAGTATAGAGGGGAACTTTTAAAAGTTTTCATTAATACCTAATAGGAAAATTTGAGAAGATTTCATATGCACAAAACAAGAAAAGACTACTATGAAAAATGAAGGGAGGAAAACTCAGTAAAAAAAGAGTGAGCACAGAACGGATAAAATTGAAATCAGAATTACTTATTAAAAAGGCAGAGTTGGCTGGGCGCAGTGGCTCACACCTGTAATCCCAGTACTTTGGGAGACTGAGGTGGGCGGGTCACAAAGTCCGAAGTTCGAGACCAGCCTGACCAACATGGTGAAACCCCATCTCTACTAAAAATACAAGCATTATCTGGGCATGGTGGCACATGCCTGTAATTTCAGCTACTCAAGAGGCTGAGGCAGGAGAATCGCTTGAACCCGGAGGCAGAGGTTGCAGTAAGTCGAGATCATGGCACTGCACTCCAGCCTGGGCGACAGAGCAAGACTCTGTCTCAAAAAAAAAAAAGGCAGAATCAAGAACATGTCCCGGCATAGGAACATGAGACGAAATAGAAAAAGGTTTGGCCCCACCCTATCTTGGCTGAGTGTGCCCAGGACCCCACACTTTCTGGATGCCCTGCCCACCATATCCAGAAAAAGTCCTGCTGTCCTCAGGCTCAGCTTTGGGCTTCCTGCAGGAGCTGATTCTAAGTGTGGACCCACTCTGGGAAAACGGGTTCCAACTAGAATAAATGTTCCCAATTTGTGCTCTCACAAATAGAAATTAGTAGCTGCTCAGTAACAGCCTGGTCTGGTAGGATCTACTTGTACTTACTTTTTGCACATCCTATCTTTTTTTCTGAAAGGACATCTACGATTTGGCCCGTGTGGCTTCCTACAGTTTGCATCATACTGAGCAAAACCTCTCCCAGTTGGGCAATGCCCTTCTCTAGTTTCCAGCACTGATGCCAGTTTTAAAATATTTGTAATTTTTTTGCCCATTTTCAATTACGGTTGATAGATGAGATTGATGTCTTCCCCATAAATTTCTACGTTTCTTAAAAAGCTTGTCAACATGTACCCAATGATCATTAATTGGAGGTTCTACGAATCTGACCTTTTAAAAAGTTTGATTCTAAGTGGTATTTTGTTTTTGATTCATTTCATAGCAAAATGTGGTCTTTCAGGAGATTCTTTTTAGAACAGCCTGAATGGTTAAGGCAGAGCCTTTGAAAGTGAATTAATCACGAAGGCTGCTTTCTTTCTCGGACCTCGTGTTCCCAGATCTCAACTGTGTCTGGGGGCCAGACTACAAACGTGTCCATGTAGGAACATGAAGTTTCATGGGGATTTGGGATAGAGTTAATCTTTTCCTTTCTTCCTTTGGGGAGATTTATTCTGTTACGTACCTTGTTCATTAACCTAGGCCTGATAAGGACAATGTTGAGTAGCTCTTTAGATGAGTTTAAAAGATCAGATTGTATAATAGAATGACTGAGTGGGTTTTGAGCCACATGAAATAATTTGGCTAGAAAAAGGTATGTCATTCTCCTCAAGCCATCCTGTCCAACCTAGGAAAGTTTAATCACCTTCAAAAGGACGTAGAAGGTTGAAGCTAATAATGTTTTATTCTTAAAGTTCACCAATAAATATGGGTCTAAAGACTGTTCTGGCACAAATAATATACCTGAGGTTTTTTTTTTAAAGAATATGCAAGAACAACTTGTTTTAAATTAAAAAACTGTATAATTAGGCTTTGATCTATGATAATGTCTGCTTTTTTTTTTTTAACATAGATGGTATTTTTCAAAAACTAAAAAATACAAAATGTAAAATATTACCAAATTTTATCAAAACTTTGACTTAATTATAAGAATTAAGAGGCAAAGTTTCCTCCACTCCTGGGTTTAATCAATCTGAGACAATTCTTTCTACCTTTTACCTAAATTTACATATACAAACACATGTTTTTCTTTTACAAAATTACAATAAGTTACACATACTTTTCTGCAACCGTCCCCAGAGAAAAGACTTTGCATTCTGGTATTTGTTTAACAACAACAACAAAATTAGTGCCTTCTATGCATCAAGCTAAGTACAGTATTTGAAGGTCATTCTATTCCTTCCTCAATACTCTGGAAATACTGCAATTTCTGCTGCTTTCTGACATTTAATGTTGCTGAAAACAAGTCTGAGGGGAACAGGTGTAAGTAACTATTTTTCTGAATTTTTTGTTTTTAGGACCTGGAGTTAATTTTTATTGTCTTAAATTTTATTCATTTTTCTTATAAAATATATTTTAAATTTCTTCTTTATGAAGTCAAGTGTTCTTTTCCCATTAAATTTGCTTGGTCTGTGGGGTGCCCCTATGAATATCAGAATCAGGTCAATGGATCTGTGAATTTTTAAAAATACATAGACACAAAGGTTTAGAATCTTTTGGCCTAAGCCAATAAGAGGGAGGGAGAGAGGGAGAGAGGGGAAGACAGAGAGAGACTGCTGCACTAGAAGTAACTCCGATTTTCTGTTTTGACCGATTTTCTGCTACTGTAACAGAATAACAGCAATTGGGTAATTTATAGAGAAAAGGTAGTTATTTGGCTCACAGTTTTGGAGGCCAGTAAGTCCAAGAGCATGGCACCAGCATCTGGCATGGGTAAATCCCATGGCAGAAAACAGAAGGTGGGAGGGAGCACATGAGATAGAGAGAAAATACGGGCCAAACTCTCTCCATTCATGGGAGAAAGACCTCATGACCTAATCACCTCCTAAAGGCCCACCTTTTAATACTGTTACAGTAGCAATTGAGTTTCCAACACAATCTATGGGAACATATTGAAACACAGCACCCCCAACATCAAGGCAGATCAAAGGCTGGTAAACCCTGGGACCAGAAGTGGGTCCCAAGTTAAGGAGATACTTCCCAAGAGGATCCTTAAAGAGGTTAGTGCCACCAGAAATAAAAAAAGCACATTGCATGAGTCAAGTAAATACTAACCAGAGGGAAGACAAATTGGCCCAGCAAGGAAATGGGACACTTGCGAATAAGTCAGCTCTGAACACCTGCCAGGCACCAGGGAGATCAAAGCCATACTGCAATCACCAAAGAAGTAGAAACTTCCCTGCCCCACTTTCCCCTCCTTTCATCCTACACTTCAAACCCAGAGGGCAAGAAACTCTGGGGTAGAAGACTCAAAGGGAGCACACATCCTCCCTGTGGCAATGCCCTACCTGAGGCCAACCCAGCTGGGGAGAGGGAGAAAATTAATATCAAGTCAGCACTCAACTTGTGATTATCACATAAAAGTGGAAATGCTAATGACTGAACTGAAACTGTTATATGATTTAAAGCAGTAATCTTTAAACTGGAAACACATGGATACTGAACATGAATAGTTTTAAGTGGATGTATTTCCAGATCCTCAGCCTCTGTATATGCTCTTTCCTATTAACCGATTCGTCTTCAGAAGCTCCTATATTAACCCCTTCCATCATTTTACAAAATAAAAGCACAGCCCTCGCCCATTCCAAGTTTCTAGGTATTGTCCTGGGGTGTGAAAACTCCTATGCATCTTCAACCTTTCCCACTCACATCAACATTTACATGTACTCAAGCCTTTCATATTCTAGAATGTAACCTTCCATTATTTTCCCATATTCTACTCAGGCTACCAACTTCTCTAGTCCATATTCCTCAGAACTGCCTCTTAAGGAGCCATAGGCATGGACTGTCCCCATTTTCTCACTTCCCATTCATTTCTCAACCTATGTAAGTCCAACACTGTTAGCTGGCCACTTGATAAACACTCTCCTCTTCCTCACTAACAGAACCCAAATTTTGCTTACGGTGCCAATGTGCCCAGCCCAGGCAATGGATCACTATGCCAGAACAATCCCTGCTTTCCCAGCATTCCTGTGACTACAGGTCATATGTCTCATTGTGGCCAATGAGACCTAAGTAGTTAGCTGCAGGTGGGGATTTCTTGGAAGTTACTGGTTTCCTGATTTGAAGATGCCACTCTTCCTCCCTTCTTCCTATCTTGAACATGAACATGTATCAATCAGCTTGAGATCATAAGGAACAAGCTTCAAGAATTGCAAGAAGACCCTGATGATCATTAAGTTCTTGAAAAAACACCAGCAGCCTCCTATCTCTGGACTTCATGCTAGATGGGAAAAATAAGCCTAGCTCTGTAAGCTACTATGGTTAGATTTTCTTTAACTTGCAGCCAAACTCATTCCTAACTGATACACCTTACAATCTGGCTCCATTAAAACTGCTCTCATCATTGACCATCCAATTCCTTCATACCCAGGATACATTCAGGCTCCTAGCTTAGATTATCTGAGACATTCTAAATCTACTGTCCACTCTCATCTTGAAACCACCCCTTCCCTTGGCCTCTGTGGTCTAAATATCATCCTTTCCTCCCTAGACACATCTCAATTACCTTTATAATTTCTTTTTCTCAACCAGTGTTATAACCTTGGCCTTCTATCATGCTTGCCCTAAATAATCTCCTTGGATGATTTTGTCTATTACCATGAACTCGTTAATCACCTGTGTTGCTACTGACTTCAAAATCCGTAACTCCAACTCAAACTTCTCAAACTTCAATTTTTTCACATCCAATTGCCTTTTGGAAATTTTCTTTGGATATTCCAAAGATACTTCAAACACAATTGATAAACTCATCATTCCACTTGTTTGCCTATCTTCCCTTCTCTCAATTAGTGGAATCACCACACCCACAGAGTTGATAATGTCTGGAAACTAAAAGCTGTCCTAGACCTAAGAAAATTTTAACGGATTCTCAGAAATATATATAGAATTTAGATGTTTTTAAAAACAGCCAATAAGTCAGAAACTTGTATGTGCTGAAGTTTTCAGAAAAAAAGACAGATTCAATCAACACCTTCCAAATAAAAAATTTCAGGGCCACAAATGCTGCATAGAGCTCCCTAACATATATGTCTTCCATCTCTCCCTCTCTCTCTCTCTCTCTCTCACACACACATACACACACACATACACATCACCCCAAGTGCTATCCATTATACATCCCAAACATCTCTTGACTCCATTTTATTTTCTCCATTCCCATAAACATATCCTCAGTCCAGGCTACCATCATCTCATCTCTGAACTGCTCTAACAGCCTCCTAACTGACTCCTCAAATTCTTCCTCCACACCACTGCCAACGAGTTATCCAAAACACACATTGAATAATGCCATTCCCCAAAGTGATTCAGTGATTTCATCACCTTTAAAATAAAATCCATACTCAACACAGTGTACTATGCCTTCCATGCTCTGCCTGCCACTTACCTCTGTCCAGTCTCATTCATTGCCCTCCTCATAAACACCTCACACTTCTCCATTCCTAAACTCTTTTCACTCAGAATCACCCTATTCCTTTCTGCCTTTTTATATGCTGTTCCCATTGCCTGGAAGTTTTTCCATATAGCTAACTCCTGCACAGCCTTTGAAGGTCATTAGGACTCCTCACACCTAGTTGGCTGCCCCCTCTGTAAATCTCCTTAATATATTAAAGACTTACACAGCACATAACCATTCTGCACTGAAATTTATTGATGTGCTTCCCACAGTGGCCTATGAGATGCCTGGGGACAGGATCTTACTCATGATGGTCTTACTCATGAATTTACTCATTATGGTATCCTCAGCACTAGAATGGTGCACACCAAGTAGTAGGCCCTCTGACCAGCGACTGCTCTAGAAGATGAACTGAAGGATCCCTGAAATAATCTGTGGGCATGTTAAGGATTCTGTTTGAATTTCTAGTACTAACACTTTTCTCCAATAAAAGTCAAAGAAAATTGGATCTTGTAGGATAGCAAACATGATAATATTGTTTTGCTTGAGTATAGGTGTGGGTGAGGGTTTGTTACTATTTGCTGTCTTTCTTTGTTTTGGAAGGAAATAAATGTAATGTCTGTAACCATGTGATCTCCTGGCCTAGGTGCCTTCAGTAAAGTTTAAAAGGTAAAAAAGAATTTCTCATCGTATAATTGCTAGATGGCAAATTAACAAATAATGAAAAAGAGGAATCATGATGATTAACTGAAGAAAAGCCAACCTGTCGTTTTAGTAGTTTCAGTGTAAGAAAAAAGCACAAAATTAGTGACTTAAAATTTTGTCTAGATTGCCTTACAAGAATTACATGGGACATAATCCCAGAAAATTAAGGGGCAAAAATCCTCTTATTGAAAAAAAAAACAGTTGACCTGAGGAGGGGCCGGGGAGGTTCAAAATGACTGACTAGAGGTATCTGGCACTTGCCACCTCCCCAAAGAAGAACCAAAATAGGAAACAGAGAATCACATTTCAAATAGAATATCTAAAAGAAAACACTGGAATTTAGCAGAGAAGTTACAGGAACCACCTGAGGCACAGAAAGTAAGGGAAAGCAAGACGGCCAGTTCAGCTGGCATCAGCTGGGAGCCTGGAGAGGCTCCCAGTGCAGAGAAAGGGTAAGAAATCCCAAGAAGTCCACATTCCCACCATTGACTCCTGCAATCTTAGCCATGGAAGAACCTCTCTACACTCCCGGGCCCTGAGACTAGCATAAGGAGCTGCCTAGAGATTGTGCAAAGGCCTTGCTCCAGAAAGGGAACTAACGGTGCTCTACACACTCCCCTGATACCTAAGCAACTGCAGAACAGCACCATTTTGAGTGCCTAACCTCAGCCAGGGCATCCTGCCCCAGGACGCCATAGCCCCTGCATCTCAACATGCCTGAAGCACCACTAACAACCCCCTACACCGGAGGACTGCAGCAGCATAATGTTGGCTGGACCCAGCAGTGCAGCAGAGTCCCTAGCACTCTAGTCCACTCAAGAGTCCCACACCACAGGGAATGGGTGGTGCAGCACACCAGGGAAGCCGCTGCTGTGCTGCTGAAACAAGGGGAGCCAATGTGCATGTTCCCCAAAGCCTGATAGCTGTTTGCCTGTGTGGCCACTGTGCACTAGTATGCACTCTGAGGATAGGCTCCCTTGCCCACTGTCATCATTGCTGTTGCTGCTGCTGCTGAGGACTGATGTGTACACTCCCAAGAGCCTGAAAGCTGCCCAAGTGCCTAGGGTCACTCCTACTAACAGCCACCACCCCCCACCTCGCCCCACCCACTGAGCAGCAGGGATGCTGTGCAATTATCTGAACCTTGGGGACAAGCTCTTCCCACCCACCACCACAGATTGCCCCACCACAGCCTGAACTTGTGCATACCACCAGAAGGTTAAGGACAGGACCACCTAGCCTGGCACAACCACCCCCTGACCTGAGTGCCTGAGCACATCACCCAGGGGCCTGGGGATCACTCTTCCCAGTCCACCACCACTGGTATCTTTGTACTCCTGGCGACCTGAGGAGGGGCCACTCAGCCCATCACAGCCATCACTAACATCAGCAAGTACTGTCTGGAAGCCTAAGGGTTGTCCTGCCACTGGTACTACTATCTCCCATGCTACACACACTGCCCAGGGGCCTCAGGACCTGCCCACTCATCCAGCCCACTGCTGCCACTGCTGGAATCTGAGCAAGCCACCTGGAGGCCCAAGAATCAGCCTGCCTGGACCTGCTAACACTGGTGCCCATGTACACTGCCCAGCAGCCTAATGGCCAGCATAGTTGGCCCACCCCTGCCACCACTGGGCACAAAGGACTGGCCCACGTGCTGGGGCCAGCAAAGGTATCCCCAGCAAAGCATCACCACAGCCTTCACTAACAACCACAGCCTGGCCACTGAGAAAATCACAGACACCATGCTGTTCACAATCAAATAAATTATACAGAGACCACACCATTGTCTGCACCCAGAATCAAAGCTAAAGCACTATACCTAACCATCAACATAAACATATTTTTAGGAAAATGTCTTCCCCCGCTAAAGTCAATCCAAAAAAATGGAAGAAGTGACTGTTACATCAGACGTGCAGATATCAACATAAAAACACAAGAAACATGAAAAAGCAAGGAAATATGATGCCTCCAAAGGAACACAATAATTTTCTAGTAACAGATTCCAATGAAATAGAAATTTTTTAAATACCAGAAAAAATTCAAAATAATGATATTAAGGAAGCTCAGTAAGATACAACAGCACACAGATAAACAATACAAAGATACCAGAAAAACAGCTCAGAATATGAACGAGAAATTCACTAAAGAGATATATATGAAAAAAAGAACCAAACAGAAATCCTGGAACTGAAGGATTCAATATATGAAATAAAAAATTCACTTAAGAGATTCGACAATAGACTAAGCATAAGAATTCCAGAACTTAAACACAAGTGTTTTGAAATAACCCAATCAGACAAAAAAGAAAAAGGAGAAAGGAATGAATAAGAATCAACAAAGCCTACATGACATATGGGATGCCATAAAGTGATCAAATATCCAAATTTTGGATGATCCAGAAAATGAAGAGAAAGACAAAGGCGTAGAAAACGTATTTAACAAAATACGTTTTGTTAAATACGCTTGTTAAAAGCTGAAAACTTCCCAAGTCTAGCAAGAGATTAAGACATCCAGATACAGGAATCTCAGTGATCCCCAAATAGATATGGATATAACCTGAAAAGGTCTTCTCTGTAGCATACTGCCAAAAGCCAAAGATAAAGAATTCTAAAAACATCAAGAGAAAAGCATCTAGTTACATAAGGGAACTGCCCCTCATTAGACTAATAACAGATTTCTCAGTGGAAAGACAACAGGCAAGGAGAGAATGAACTTGAGGTTTATGTTCAAAGTGCTGAAAGACAAAAAAGCTGACAGCCAAAAATACTATACCTAGCAAAGTTATCTTTCATAAAATAAGAAGAAATAAAGTCTTTCCCAGACAACCAAAATCAGAGAGAATTCATCACTACTAAACCAGCTCTATAAGAAATGCGTAAGGGAGCCCTAAATCTGGAAGTGAGAGTATGATAGCTACCATCATGAAAACACACAAAAGAATAAAACTCACTGGTAGAGCAAAAACCCAAATGAGGAAAAAAAAGAGATTCAAATGTTACCACTGCAGAAGACCTGCAAGTGGCAATGATAAACAGTAAGAGAGGAACAAAGAACCACAAAACCAGAAGACAATTCACAAAATGATGAGAATCAGTCCTCGTATATCAATAATAACCTTGAAAGTAAACAGATTAAATTTTCCACTTAAAAAATATAGACTGGCTGAATTAAAAAACATTACCCAACTATATGCCACCTATAAGAAACTCATTTCACCTGTAAAGACACATATAAACTAAAAGTCAAGGGATGGAAAAAGATATTCTGCACAAACAGAAACCAAAAGTGAGCAGGAATAACTATATTTATGTCAGATAAAACAGACTTTAAGTCAAAAACAGTAAAAAGAAGCAAAGAACATCATTATATAATGATAAGGGGATCAATAAAGAAAATGAAATAACAAATCTAAATGTATGTGCACCAAAACTGAAGCACCCAGATATATAAAACAAATATTATTATATCTAAAGGGAGAGTTAGACTCCAATACAATAATAGTGGAAGACTTTACCCAACTATCAACATTAGACAGATCGTCTAGGCAAAAAATTAGCAAAGAAACATTGGATTTAAACTGCACTTTAGACCAAATGAACCTAATAGACATTTACAGAAAATTTCACCCAATAGCTGCATCCAAATTGGAAAAGAGGAAGTCAAACTGTTCCTCTTTACAGATGACAAGATCTTATATTTAGAAAAACCTAAAGACTACACCAAAAAAACCTCTAACATCTGATAAATTCAGTACAGTTTCAGGCTACAAAATCAACCTGCAAAAATCAGTAGCATTTCTTTACACCTATAATAAACTAGCTGAAAAAGAAATCAAGAAGGCAATCCCATTTACAGTAGTTACCAAAGAAATACCTAGGAATAAATTTAACCAAGGAGGTGAAAGATCTCTACAAGGAAAATTACAAAACATTGATGAAAGAAATTGAAGAGGACACAAGTAAATGGAAAGACATTCTATGATCATGAGTTAGAAGGGTTAATACTGCTGTTGGTTTTTTTTTTTTTTTTTTTTATGTTCAGGGGTACATGTGCAGGTTTGTTATAAGACAAACTCCTGTCACTGGGGTTTTTTGTACAGATTATTTCATCACCCAGGTATTAAGCCTAGTACCTATTAGTTATTTTTCCCGATCCTCTCCTTCCTCCAACCCTCCACACTCCGGAAGGTCCAGTGTCTGTTGTTCCCCTCTAAGAGTCCATGTGTTCTCATCATTTAGCTCTCACTCATAAGTGGGAACATGTGGTTTTGGTTTTTTGTTCCTGTGTTACTTTGTTAAAGATAATGGCCTCCAGCTCCATTCATGTTCCTGCAAATGACATGATCTCATTCTTTTTTATGGCTGCATAGTATTCCGTGGTATGTATGTACCACATTTTCTTTATTCAATCTAGCACTGGTTGGTGGGCATTTAGATTGATTCCATGTCTTTGTTATTGCAAACAGTGCTGCACTGAACATACGTGTGCATGTGTCTTTATGACAGAACAATTTATGTTTCCCTGGGTATACCCCAAGAATGGGATTGCTGGGCCAAATGGCAGTTCTATTTTTAGCTCTCTGAGGAATCACCACACTGCTTTCCACAATGATTGAACTAATTCCACCAATAGTATATAAGTGTTCCTTTTTCTCTGCAACCTCACCAGCATCTGTGATTTTTTGACTTTTTAATAATAGCCAGGAAGAATTAATACTGTTAAAATGAACATACTACCTAAAGCAATCCACATATTCAGTGCAATCCCTATTAAAATACCGATGACATTTTTTATAGAAATAGAAACATCAGTCATATGGAACCAAAAAAAGAGCCCAAATAGCCAATGCAATCCTGAGCAAAAAGAACAAAGCTAGAAGCATCACACTACCTGATGTCAAAATACATTACAAAACTATAGTAACCAAAGCATCATGGTATTAGCATATAAACAGTCACACAGACCAACGGAACAGAATAGAGAACCCAGAAATAAATCCACATATTTACAGCCAACTGATTTTTGACACAGATGCCCAAAACATACACTGGGGAAAGGACACCCTCTTCAATAAACGATGATCAGAAAACTGGGTATCCATATGCAGAAGAATGAAATTGGACCCCTATCTCTCACCATACCGCAAAATCAACTCAAAATAGATTTAAAACTTCAACATAAGACCCAAAACTATGAACTACCAGAAGAAAACTTAGGGGAAACACTCCAGGACATTGTTCTAGACAAACATTTTATGGCTAAGATCTCAGAAGCATGGGTGAGAAAAACAGAAGTAAACAAATGGAACTATATTAAAGTAAAAAGTTTTTGCACATCAAAGGAAACAATCAACAGAGTGAAGAGGCAACCTGTTGAATGGGAGAACATATTCACAAACTATTCATCTAACAAGAAACTAACATCCAAAATTTACAAAGAAACTCAACTCAACAGCAAAACACACACACACACACACAATCTCATTTAAAATAGCATATTGAGTAGACATTTCTTAGAAGAAGATATACAAGTGGCTAAAAGATATATGAAAAAATGCTTACCATCACTAATCATCAGGAAAATGCAAATAAAAAACACAATGGAGATATTTTATTAAATTAGAATGGCTATTAACAAAAAGACAAAAAATAACAGATACTAATAAAATGTGAAAAAAAGAGAACTCCCATACACTCCTGGTGGGAATGTAAATTAATACAGCCATTATGGAAAACAGTATGGAGATGTCTCAGAAAACTAAACATAGAACTATACAATCCAACAATCCCACTATTTGGTATTTATTCAAAGGAAAAGAAATCAGTCTATCAAACAGATACATGCACTCCCATGTTTACTACAACATCATTCACAATGGCAAAGATACAGAATCATGTGTTCATCAACAAATAAATGGATAAAGAAAGTGTGGAATATATACACAATGGAATACTATTCAACCATAAAGAAGAATACAATCCTGTTATTTGCAGCAACATGGTTGGAAGTAGAGGTCATTATGTTAAGTAAAATAAGTCAGGCACAAAGAAAAACATCATATATTCTCACTCATATGTGGGAGCTAAAACAACTGATCTCATGCAGGCAGAACAGAATAACAGTTACTAGGTGCTAAGAAGGGTGTGTTGCAGGGTGAGGGGATGAAGAAAGGTTAGCTAATGAGTACAAACATACAGTTAGATAGAATAAGTTTTAATGTTCGCTAACAGAGTAGGGCGACTATAGTTAACAACAATGTATTGTATGTTTCAAAACAGCAAAAGAGAATGACTCAAAATGTTCCCAGCACATGGAAATGATAAATACACAAGGCGGTAGATACCCTAAATACCCTGGCTTGACCATTACAGTATGCATGTAGCAAAATATTACATGTACTCCATAAACACATACAAATGTTATGGATCAATAAAAATAATTTTAAGCAGTTGAACAGAAAGTTACATGTGAAAGGCATGGATCCATTTGATTTCACTTTGAAAATGAGAAGATGCATTCTTCATGAGAACACAACTAAGAATACAGAATTTGGGTTAAAAGAAGAAAACAGCCAATAAGTCAGCAACTTGTATGTGCTGAAACTTTTAGGAGGAAAGGATGATTCAACCAACACCTTGCAAATAAAAACTTTCAGGGCTGCAAGGCTCCACAGAGCTCCCTGTATAGTATAGTATTCACTGTCACATTCTCTCACACCAACGATGTTCACTTCCCAATACTACAAGAAAAGCCAGACTTAAGCAAAACTTCCAAACAGGTGGAGAAGAAATCATCTGTATAGTATGACCAGTTTCTACTAACTTTTTTTCACTTCCTCTGGGTTTTTGCTGTTTTTTTAATATAAGATTGCTGAACACCAAATATGATCTTCCCCATTCACTCTGTTGGAGGGTTCTGGTGTTGCAGGGGCAGTTGTTGCTTTTTGCCAACAACACATTGTTTTCAGGGAGGAGAATCCTCACTGATTTCACACACTCATTTGTTTTTGGAGACCAGGCCACTGGGAAATGAGAGGAAGGAAGGAAGGAAGGAAGGAAGGAAGGAAGGAAGGAAGGAAGGAAGGAAGGAAGGAAGGAAGGAAGGAAGGAAGGAAGGAAGGAAGGGAGGGAGGGAGGGAGGGAGGGAGGGAGGGAGGGAGGGAGGGAGGGAAGAATGAGAGGGAGGGAGGGAGGGAGGGAGGGAAGGGAAGGGAGGGAGGAAGAGAAAGAAAGAAAGGAGAGAGAAGGAGGGAGGCAGGGGAGAAGGAGGACAGAGAGAAAAAGAGGACAATAGTTTAGGCTATGTTGGATGCATAAATTAAGGTTGGATCTCCATCTAGAGATAAGGGCCGGACATTTCCACTGTTTCATAAAAGCTTCCCAACCTCAGCCTCAGGGAGCCAAAAACTGCTAATGTGAACCCATTCCTAACTCAAAAGTTAAGGTTAGAAAGCCTCACTGCCCTCTGGGAAGGCTTGGGGATTTCCCCAACTCTGCCTGGGGGCCTCATATAAGAAAAGTCAGTCTTGGGCAGGTTCCTGGGAGATGGCGTTCAGCACCTTCTTGGTCGCTACTCCACACACCCCTCCCGGGCAGCCCACCCCGCACCAATTTCTAGGCAAACTCTCCCACAGGACTCTGCCCTTCCAAACTCTTCTGAGGGGCAGGGGTCTCTACAGTGCTCATTTGTTTCCACGAGGTCGTTTTAGCCCAAGGTTAAAGGGCTAAAATCAAATGAGATGTCATTTATATTGCAGCAAACAAATAGTAACAATGGAATATACTGTTGGTCTATTTTGAGATGCTGATAAGAAAAAAGAAAAGGTAGAAATAAACGTCATTCTTCTCCTTCTTGTGAAAACTTTCATGACCTTGGTCAACACTTTACAACTGTACTTCCTTTACAAGATATGTCCTTGAAACATCACATGTAAATCTATTTTTTATAATTCAAAACATTTTAAATTTACTTTAGAAACTGGCTTGTTGAAAGGCATCATCAAAGAATCCTTTGGTAAAATGAAAGGGCGTTAATGATTTCTTCGTCATATATATTCAGATTTGGGTGTAGAAGCTTTTCTTAAAATGCCGAACATGTCTATGATTTAGGATGAAAGGTAATTAAGTGTTTTTAAAAATAGATTTCAACTGAACTTGCTCTAGCCTACACAGATTCTTTTCCTACAGTCACACAGTTTCAATAGGATATTTGGATCAGAAAAAGACCCTTCTGTGGTCTCAGAGCATGTTTTAAAGCCTGCATATATTTTGCCTCTTCTTTGTCAAACTGAAATTATTGACTTAAGAAATTTAGTAATTTTGCTTTTCAAAAAACAGCTATAATGACAAAGTAAGAAAAAGAAATTCTGATCAGTAGCTTAAACTCAATTCTAGAGTTAAATTAACATAGTAACAGTATTGTGACCATGAGCATGGGAACGCCCAAGAAAGAGCCAACAGATTTGCCAAAATGAGGTCAGCAAAGCCTGCCTCTTCCTTTATCAACTGTGCAGAGAAGGGAAGTGAAGAGGTACATAATCTCCACGCCAGCATTTATGGAAGATGGAGTTTGAGGGAAACTATAAACAAACAATATTTTGGTATCTGGGTTTTAAACTCTCATTATGGTTGTTCATTCCACTAAAGTGAAAATAATACCAAAGATGAAAGTTTCAAGCAAATAATCTGGCTTTCCATTAGGATGAGCTCGCCTCTGATGGCTCCTCTAACTTTGAAAATGTTGGTGTCCTCCAGGGTTTTCAACCCTTCCCTCATCTCTTCTCCCACATTCTCTCCTGGGAAACTGCATACACTCTCAAAGGATGTGCTTACCATCAAATACCTAGATTGTGATCTTTAGCCCCAAATCTCACCCACGTTTCCAGCTGCCTCCTGGATGTCCCAATTCTGAACCCATTATTTCCCTCCCTTTCTCAGTGCCTGTTCCTCTCTGTGTCCTCTCCCCGACATAGCACCAACTACTCAGGTGATAGGAAAAGTGGCTAGAATGAGACCTCAGATATTATGACCTCTAGCCTTGACCTCAAAAATGCATGTAAATCCAAAATTAGTTCAACTTGACTTTGGAAATTAATCAGACACAACACATAAGCAAACACTGTCCCAGAATCTCCTTTATTTGCCATTAATTCCCAACTGACCCACGGGCCACAGTTCCTAGAAGTAGCAACAAAATGAGCATTTCAATTTTCACACTGTTGTAGGAGGAGCTAATCTGAACAGTTGGCTGCTTAGACTCTGCTGGTTATTTGCCTATTGTCTCTCAGCCCCAACCCCACTCATCTGCCTCCACTCAGTGATTCTACTCTGCAATCTACATTTCTCAGGCTTCCTTGCTGCTGGCTTCTGGTTATGTTGTGACAGTGGAAAGAAAGAGCTGGGAAGAAAGGACTCTGCTCCTGCTTTTAGCCTTGACAGTCATCCTTCTAGCAGTGGGTAAAGCAGGAGTGCTGTGGTATCTCCTGCGCCATTCCATTCCCAGCTCTCCCCTCCCCCCTCGTCAGTACCACCCAAGGTAGCTCCTCCTCTGAGCACCTGGATTTTGTATCGCCACCTCTTCCCTTTTATCACCCAGCACCTAGAGGTAGTGTCCATTTTTAATTTTTTCAAACTTCCAGACCCTGTAGAGCCAGATCCCTGTATGAAATCTCTTCCATGTAAAATACTTAGCAAGGTTCTTGTATCCTAACTGGACCCTGGCTAATGAAAGAAAATCTCCTTTCCTCTATGGTTTGTTTTCTTTTGTTGAAAAGCTGAGGTTTGGCCGGGCGCGGTGGCTCAAGCCTGTGATCCCAGCACTTTGGGAGGTTGAGACGGGCGGATCACGAGGTCAGGAGATCGAGACCAGCCTGGCTAACCCGGTGAAACGCCGTTTCTACTAAAAAAAAATACAAAAAACTAGCCGGGCGAGGTGGCAGGCGCCTGTAGTCCCAGCTACTCGGGAGGCTGAGGCAGGAGAATGGCGTAAACCCGGGAGGTGGAGTTTGCAGTGAGCTGAGATCCGGCCACTGCACTCCAGCCTGAGCAACAGAGCGAGACTCCGTCTCAAAAAAAAAAAAAAAAAACAAGTTGAGGTTTTGCTCATAAAATATCACTTTCCATTGCAGATAGCTCTACATTTGGTTACCGATTATTCTGCCATGGAGACTGCTTTTCAGACTGGAAAGGGAAGAATAAATATCAGTAAGAGGAAACACACCTCAGAAAGAGGCCAGCTGGAATTGCAGGAAGTTCGGGTGCATGATCCACTTCAGATTCTAAATTCAAATTTATACTGAGTATTTAACAGGTTAAGAGAAATACAGGCCTCTTTATTTTTTGCTTAATTTTTATTGCATATGTTTAAGATATACAACATAATATTTTACTATATATATAGATAGTGAAATGATTACTACACTCAAGCCAATTAGCATATCTGTCATCTCACATAGTTGTCTGTGTTGTGAGGGTGGGTGGGAGGGGTAAGAGCATCTAAAATCTACCATCTTAGCAAATTTCCAGTATTCAATATAGTAAATGCCTATTTTAAATGTTTGTTTTTCCTCTCTAGGGACACAATACATTTTAAGACTCAACAAAGAAGACTCTTACTCCTGACACCTGTCCTTCCTTCAGCCCCTTCCTCAACAACCCAACAGCCCATGGAGCTCTGTCATCTCTGAAGCATGTAGCTGTCTGTACCCACTCCTCACCTCCACTGCAGCAACCTCAGTCTAATTCACCAGCACCTATGCCTTGGAAGACAGCTTTCTCCCACTTTTCCAAGGCATGATGCTGGGATAATTTAGTTTCGGCAAAGAAAATTATGAAACTTACCTCTCAGCACACACAAATTATTAACAGGTAGATTACACCTTAGGGGAGATAGTTTTCCCTAAATCTCTCATGTTTCTGCAAGTCTTGAAGGCAGAAGCTCTGCTTTTTTTGTGTTCTTTACTGTCTCTTCACAGATATTTGTATGGCAAACAGTCTTAGAAGATACAGTGTCTCTCCCCAAGGAAAATGACAAACTTGTTTACTGTCCAGTATACAAAGACAATTTCTCCCTCTGGGCAAAGGTCAGGCAAGCTTGCAGCCCATTATGAAAGACTTGGGTTCCCTAGGCTCAGGGCTCCTCACCTGTAACACAGTTCACTCCAGGTGTACAAGTCACATGACCCTCTACACATTTGCTCTGTGGGAATTTGGGCTCTGGGAACTGGCACAAGAAGATGCTGATACTCTGGCCAAGTCATTTGTCTCTGACCTGGGAGTCTTGTGTCTTCTGCCAACATTTGTGACACTGAGGCAGGCTAACTTGTTAGCTTGCAAGTAAGGCAAAATTTCAGACACTCCACAGTTCTTGACTTACAATATTAAATGTGAAAAACAAAACTATAAAGCTTTAGAAGATGAAATAAAGAGTAGCTTCATAATCTGGAATTGAAAAAGATGTCTAAAATAGATACATATAAATACTTATATGTATAGCTACTTACCATATAGGGAAAAGAAGGATAAACTTGACTACACTAAAATTAAGAACTTCCACTGACCAACAGATACCACCAACAGAGTGGAAGAGGAAGTCCTAGCCAGAGCAATTAGACAAGAGAAAGAAATAAAAGAAATCCAAATAGGAAAAGAAGTGAAAGTATTTCTCGTCACTGATGATATGATTCTATACCTAGAAAACCCTAGAGACTCCACCAAAAGGCTCCTAGAACTGATAAACAACTTCAGTAAAGTTTCAGAATACAAAATCAACGCACAAAAATCAGTAGCATTTCTACACTCCAATAACATTCAAGCTGACAGCCAAATCAAGAATGCAATCCTGTTTACAACAGTCACACAAAAAATTACCTAGGAATGCATCTAACCAAGAAAGTGAAACATGTCTACAAGAAGAACTATAAAACGCTGCTGAAAGAAATCATAGATGATACAAACAAATGGAAAAACATTCCATGCTCATGGTTTGGAAGAATCAATATCGTTCAAATGTCCAAACTGCCCAAAGCAATCTAAAGATTCAACACCATCTCTATCAAACTAGCAACATCATTTTTCACAGATCTAGAGAAAACTATTCTAAAATTCATATGGAACCTAAAAAGTGCCCAAATAGCCAAAGCATCACCAGCAAAAAGAACAAAGCGGGAGGCGTCATATTGCCAGACTTCAAACAGTACTATAAGGCTACAGTAACCAAAACGTCATGGTGCTGGTACAAAAACAGATATGTAGACCAATGGAACAGAACAGACAACCTAGAAATAAAGCTGCACACACAGGGATAGCTGGCTAGCCACATGCAAAATAATTACATTGGACTACCACCTTCCACCATATACAAAAATTAACTGAAGATGGATTAAAGATTTAAATATAACACCTCAAACTATAAGAATTCTAGAAGAAAACCCAGGAAACACCATTATGGACATCAGCCTTAGGAAAGAATTTATGGCTAAGTCCTCAAAAGCAATTGCAACAAAAACAAAATCTTGACCAGTGGGACCTAATTAAACTAAAGAGCTTCTGCACAGCAAAAGAAACTATCAACAGAGTAAACAGACACTCCACAGAATGGGAGAAAATATTTGCAAACTGCATCCAACAAAGGTCTAATATCCAGAATTTATAAGGAACTTAAACAATGGAACAAGGAAAAAACAAATAACCCCATTGAAAAATGGGCAAAATACATGAATAGACACTTTTCAAAAGAAGATGTACAAGCAACCAAAAAACATGCAAAAAATGCTCCACATCTCTAATCATCAGAGAAATGCAAATCAAAAACACAATGAGATACCATCTCACACCAGTCAGAAAGGCTATTATTAAAAAGTCAAAAAACATCTGATAATGGTGAGGCTGTGGAAAAAAGAGAACACTTATGCACTGTTAGTTCGACTGCTGTGGAAAGCAGTTTGGAGATTTCTCAAAGAACTTAAAATGAAACTACCATTCAACCCAGCAATCCCATTACTGGGCATATACCCAAAGGAAAATAAATCATTCTACCCAAAGGACACATGCACATGTATGTTCATCGTAGCACTATTCACAATAGCAAAGATAGGTTCACATCGACAGTGGATTGGATAAAGAAACTGTGGTACTTACATACCATGGAATACTATGCAGCCATAAAAAGAATGAAATAATGTCCTTTGCAGCAACACAGATGCAGCTAGAGGCCATTATCCTAAGCAAGTTAACACAGGAACAGAAAACCAAATACTGCATGTTCTCACTTAAAGTGGGAGCTAAATATTGGGTACTCGTGGACACAAAGATGGTAACAATAGACACTGGGGACTACTAGAAGTGGCAGGGAGAACTGGGGGTAAGGGTTGAAAAACTAACTTTTGAGTAATATGCTCAGTACCTGGGTGACAAGATTAACTGTACCCCAAACCTCAGCATTAACTGTACCCCAAACCTCAGCATCATGCAATATACACATATAAAAAACCTGCACATGTACCCCCTGAATCTAAAATAAAGGTTAAAATTATTTTTAAAAGAAGAGAGATTGATCTGCAAAATAAATAATTTTGACATAAAACCAATAAGGGCTTATATCCAGAATGAATATATATTCTACAAATCAGTAAGAAGACCGAAAAAGAGAAAAATGGACAAAATAGTTGGGCAGACCCTTCACAACAGGGGAAATCCAAATGACCAATAAACATATGAAAAGGTTCTCAACCTCAATCAAAATGAGGGGAACACAAATGAAACTCATGGCCAGGCATGGTGGCTCATGCCTGTAATCCCAGCACTTTGGGAGGGTGAGGCAGGTGGATTACCTGAGGTCAGGAGTTCAAGACCAGCCTGGCCAACATGGTGAAATCCTGTCTCTACTAAAAATACAAAAATTAGCCAGGCATGGTGGTGGGGGCCTGTAATCCCAGGTACTCGGGAGGCTGAGACAGAAGAATTGCTTGAACCTGGGTGACGGAGTTTGCAGTGAGCCGAGATCACGCCACTGCACTCCAGACTGGGCGACAGGGCAAGACTCCATTTCAAAAAAAAAAAGAAAAGAAAGAAAGTCACATGGAAAACTGTGTCATCATCTAGCAATGAACACCAGATGAACCATCAATTCTATTTTTAGACACAAGTCTTCTAGGAGACATGTATGAGTATGTTCATAGCAGCATTATTTGTAATAGCCAAAAACTGAAAAGAACCCAGAAGCCTACCAACTGGAAAATAGCTCAATAAGGTATGGTATAGTTATACGATGGTATTCTATACCACCATAAAAATGAACTACTGTTATGCAGAACAACATGGATGGATCTTAAAAAAATAAAAATGTTGAGTGAAAAGAGTCAAATGCAAAAGTACATATGGCCCTATTTTTAGAAGTTCAAAAATAGGCAAAATTCAATTCACAGTATTTAGGAATGCCTCCTGATATAGTCTGGGTCTTTGTCCCCATCCAAATCTCCTGTGAAATAGTATCCCCAATGCTGCAAGTGGGGCCTGGTGGGAGGTGCTGGATCATGGGGCAGCCCCTCATGGCTTCCTGCTGTCTTGGTCATAGTGAGTTTTCGTGAGATCTGGTCATTTAAAAGTGTATGGCACCTTCCCCCACCCTTGTTCTGCTTTGCCATGTGACGTGCCTGCTGCCCCTTCGCCTTCCGCTGTGATTGTAATCTTCCCGAAGCCTCCCTAGAAGCCAAGCAGATGCCAGCACCATGCTTCCTGTACAGCCTACAGAACTATAGCCAATTAAATCTCTTTTCTTATAAAGTACCCAGTCTCAGGTATTTCTTTATAGCAATGCAAGAATGGCATAATACACCTACTTAGGTTGTAAAACTATAGATAAAAGCAATAAGTCATTGCCAGAAAATATACTATTAGTAGTTATTTTGCTGGGAAAGAAGAGGATGTAACTATAAAAAGGTACATGGGAGCTTCTGGGATGCTAGCAATGTCCTAGTTCTTGCCCTTAATGGGGTAACATTAGTGTTCACTTTATAATAATCCAACAGTCTGTACACTTATGTTTTATGCCCACAGAAAACAAGAGACTCAAGAAATGCATGCTCATCATGAAATTGAGCCTTGCCAGTACCCCAGAAGCCCCCCATGGATCCCTTTCTAACACAACCTCCCACCTCTTCTCATAGCCTATTACTACGCTGACTTTAATTCCCTAAGTGTACATCACTAAATACCATGATTTATCTTGGTCTGTTTTTTATTTTTCCTGGAATGAAACCAACTGAATATTTGCATTAGAGTCTGAAAACCGTTCTTGATAAATCAATTTATTACTGTGATGTATATGTTTCCTTCAACATAACGATATTTTTTAAATATGTGAATTAAACATAGTTCAGCAGAAACAAAGATAATGTTCCATAACTTCACGAGTGTGTGTGAAGACACATTGAGAACACCAGTTTAAAATCAGCAAAACATTATCCATGACATTAACTCAGTGATGATAATTTGAATTTTATTAGATTTGTAATTTTATTTGCATTTAATTTGAAATGTTTGGAGTTCATAGCTGTCTTAAAGCTATAAGCATAAATTAACACTTAGTTTTATGTTTATACATATTTAAGTAGCAATATAACAAAACTAAATTTAAGTCAATACACCAAAAAGTCCCTTATGGAAAGGGGTCCTTAATTCACATAGGTTTGAGAAACCTGCCTAGGCATCAGCTCCCATTCCCTTCCCCTCCCCATCCCACCTGCGTGGGCTCCCTTTACCCCAGGACAAAATATCCTGCTACATAAATCCAGGCACCATCAAGAAAAGCACTTCCCAAAGCATCCGTGACATCTCTGTGAAGTGATGTCAAGCACTCAACCTGCTAGTTCTGGAATTCATTCCGATTCCATTTGTCATACATGTGATTTGTCAAAGCTGGAGAACAAAATAAGACACAGGTAATTAAGCAAAGTGTGAACACCGCTGATTTGGGCCAGAGGACAATTCTTTGAAATGCTAATGACAATAATCCAAAACTCATGCCTTGACTTCACTCTCACTTATGAACTCGGGCATAGAATTCACTCACCCAGGTAGATTTGTTTCCTCTGGCTGCTATAAAAAATTGCCAAAAACTCTGTGGCAAAACAATACAGACTTATTTTCTTACAGCTCTAGAGGTCAGAAGTCTAAAATCAGTCTTCCAGGGCTAAAATCAAGGTGCTGGCAGGCCTGGTTCCTTCTGGAGGCTCCAGGAGACAGGATCCGTGTCCTTGCCTTTTCTGGCTTCTAGAAGTCATGTGCATTCCTTGGACCCTGATCTCTCCTTCACATCACTCCAATCTCTTGCTTCCATCCTCACATTGCCTTCTCATATAAGATATCACTCACAGGTCCTAGGGATTAGGACATGGACATCTTGGGGGTGAGGGGAATTTCCCAGTCTGACACACCCAATAAGCAGAGTCTGACCTATGACAGCTGTGAATAAGAGGGACCCACTTCTCCTTTGCTTAAATGTCAAGGGGTCAAAAGGTGCTCACGAACACCTGCCTCATGCAGTTTCTGTGTGAATGGATCCTAAACTGCAAAGCACTACCATCTATGCCTATAGGTAGAGAAACACAACATTTCTGCAATCATCTCATCCTTTTAAACTGGGTAAGAACTCAAAGAATTTGCTTCTGCTTTTGAAAAACTTATTTTGAAATAATGTCTGGTTTACAGAGAAGTTGCAAGCATATGACAAAAGAATTCCCCAATGCTACAAAGAATGCTCCAATAGACTTCGCCAGATTCCCTCAATTTTATCTCGTCTATTTTATCAATTTTCTCTCTCTCTCTTTTTCTCCCTCCAACCCACCCTTTCCACCCTCTCTCTCTCTCCCTCCACTAAATCATTTTGAGGACAAATTGCAGATATGATGCCCCCTTTCCCCCTAAACATTTCATTGTGTATTTCCAGTGCAACTTAGCTTCTAAGCGGGTTTGGAAAACAGAGGGCTGAATTGTCAGTGGGAAAAGTTTCCAAGGGAGATATTCTTCTTTGGGTCTGGAAATCCAAAGGAGACAAGTCCTTGTTCTGGAAAGTGGGAAGTGTCACATCTCATTATATTGCAAAAAATTATTTTTCACATAATATTATCCCAAACTCCAGGCACTGAGATTTTTGCCCTTGATCCACTGATGAGCAAGTACTTATAATACACAATCTCTACACATCCACTACAGGGAAGCGCAGTGAAACTGGCTACCGAACAGCACAGATGGAAGGAACGAAGCATGGAAAATAATCCTCATGGACTAGTTGTTTCTCCTTGTCTTTTCTATGTCCTAACATAAAGTGAATTGAAACACCCTCTAGGATAAGAGCTATGCCATAGCTATCAGTGTTCTGCAATTGTGTGTATCCCATAATCATTCATTTACGATGATCAGTCATTTATGATGATCATCCATTTACGATCCTTATTCATTTATGATTTTCTGCTCAGGTTGCTCTTAGGGTTAGATGGAAAAATTCCATTCAGCAAAGATTTATTGAGCACCTACTGTGCCCTGGGTCAAGTGGGAAGTAGAAATGAATGGAGGGTCATGATTTAGTGGGAGAGACAGATGCATCAACCACAAAGAGAAAAGCAGCATGAAGTACAGTCTGCAGTAGAGCATGAGGGAAGTGTTCTCAGTGGTAGAAAAGACTTCCTAAAGGAAGGAGGGCAGGGATGATTGCCTTGAAGCAGCATTTGGGAAGTCTAGGAGAGGGGCAAGGGTTTCCCCAGATGAAAGAGAAGCCTGAGCCGAGGCACCACAGGATGCAGATGTCCAGCACGTCTAGGGATAGAGGGTGACTAATCCGGTGTGGCTCAACAGTGGAGGGTTTAAGTGTAGTTGGGGCCTGAAAAGGACATGGAATAAGATCATGAAACCTCTTGACACCATGTCTTATCTTTCCATGGTCTTTATTCTGTAGCTATAGTTGAACTTACGGAAAACAAATTTCCTTTTCATTGCCAAGTAATTAACATCCCACAAGTTAAATGTTCAAAACCTTGACCTCGTTCTAGCGATTAAACAATTTCTCAAAGACCCTTCCAACCCCACACCTCTCAGCTCCATGCTGTGATAAATGCATCACTAGCAGAAGGTAGGGCGGGAAAGGCATTGCGAATACACACAGCAGAAAAACACAGATTCACAGCAGGAAAAGTACAACTTTTGTGCAAAGTTGACCCAGACCATCTCATTATGCAGTGGTTGAAACCTGTCTGAAAAGGAGTGTGTGGATTTGTCATGAGGACCTATGTAAACATATTTCCAAAAGATTATTTTCAAATGGCTCTACGGTTTAGAAGGAAAAAAAAAGATATAACCTTTTTAAAATGTGGGAAGCAGGAACAATATTGCTGGCAGCTTATTCATCTAGTTAATGAGTACTCTAAGGAGTCCATCCAGAATAGCACCTCATCTGGAGGAAGCTGGTAGGGAGAGGCAGGGAGGGAGGCAGCCAGGCAAAGGTGGGAAAATAGAGCGCTGACCACACTGAGAGTCTTGGAGGGGATGGAGGAATAGGGAGGTCAGGAAGGCAGGGACGGGAAGGAAGGAAGAGAGAAGGAGGAGGGTAAAGGTTAGGAAGCAATGATGCTGCCCTACCACCACTCTGCCTGGCACCTTTTGTTTGGCTCCCTTACACGGGCAGGAACAGAGGACCTTTCCAATTCTAATGTGCAGGAAAGCCCAATCTGAAAACCAGGAGTAGCTTTTCTGACACCAGGAGCAAAGAAAGCAGCGCACTTCCAGGCTCTGATTGCCGCACAAAAGCAAATTATTTGGGAACACCACAAGCACTTATGAGACTTCTCACCCTAGCAGTAGTTTCGAAATGAAAACTACCCAGACCTTGCAGCAAAGAATTAAATTGATATTAAATAAACGGAGTTGTTAAGGCAAATGAAAAGAGTATTAAGCACATTTTTTTCTTAATTGACTTAAACATCTTTATCTTACACTATCAAGGAGCTAATGGCAATGCATCTGGGTTACAGAAAAGCGATCTCACCCTCAGTCCCACCAAGACCTTGGCAATAAGAGTTCCAGAAGAATTTAAAAATCACCCATTAATGGATAGAAGCAGGGATGGGGTCAAGTCACCTTAAATAGCAGGTGGTATTTATCCCCCTTGAGAGGCCCTGTCAAGGCTCTCCTTGCCTTCTGAGGTGACCTAGGTCTGAAGACCCTTGTCAGTACGAAACTCCACTGCAGTTTATAGTGCTGACATGGTGCAAAAACTCAGAGTGACTGTCCATCCAAGGTCTGGCTCCTAGTAGGTCCAGTATTGTTCCAAGTGTCAAACTCCCCTCTTACCCTGTATCCTGAAAGCTTGTGCAACACTAAGGTCTGATACCATACCAGCCCTGTCCAGGGTGGAGATGGTAGGAGGAAATGCCCAGGAAGCATGGTAAACGTCAAGGGTGCGGCTTCCTGGGAGCCAAGATGTGCTGGGGGAGGGAACCAGCAGGTGCGCAGTACACTGGGAGAGAGAAAACTGGAAACGTTGTGATCCTGGAGACGAAGCAGCTGACAGAGATGCTCTAGAGCCCAAGAGAAATAGGAGTTTCTAGACTTTTAGATTTCATAAGTAGTAAATACCCACAGTAGTAGTAATAGTTATTATTATTACTGTATACAAAGTATTTTCAACTTTTTTCATTTTCCCAGGAAAGGACACAACCTTTTTAACTATTGCTGCTTTCATTTTAAAAAGGAACTTTTAATACTAAAATTATAGGAGGAACATAATATCTGACATCACATAAATTCAGATTTGAAGGAAATTTACTTTTTTGCCTTATTTGTTCTTATTTTTTCTCATTTTGTTAAGAACCAGCGAACACTTTGAAGAAAGCCAAAAGTTTACATCTGGAGCTGGAGGGTTCTGTGACTGCACACCAGGCACTCTGCCAGCCCTATTTCTGCCTGTAATCCTGCAGGTCACTTGCCAGAGGCAGTACCTTCTATAAAGAGAAAAGCCTAAGGCACCATCACGGGCATCCCAGGACCTACCTAATCCGTTCTTCTGATTGGCCAGCTTTTTTTTTTCATTGTACTTTAAGTTCTAGGGTACATGTGCACAACGTGCAGCTTTGTCACATATGTATACATGTGCCATGTTGGTGTGTTGCACCCATTAACTCATCATTTACATTAGGTATATCTCCTAATGCTATCCCTCCCCCCTCCCCCAACCCCACGACAGGCCCTGGTGTGTGATGTTCCCCACCCTGTGTCCAAGTGTTCTCATTGTTCAATTCCCACCTATGATTGAGAACATCTGATTGGCCAGCTTTCTTTTGGGAAAGCCTGAATGCTGTACCCCTGCTTGGTGGTGGATATGCTCTAAGTAGTCCTTTGCAAACCCAGAGAAAGGATTAATTGATTGCCTTCCTTTTTTCACTTTGGCTGCCAGGAAGCTCAACATCAAATCTGAGGATCCACATAGCAACATCATGCACCCTTTTACATGTATATTGACATACAAATACACTTGCACATGCCTCTACAAGCTTTGACTTTTCCATAAAATATTTATATGTTCCCGGATCATGATTTATGACTCTTATTTACATTGTACTTTTTAATTTTTAACAAGTTGCTTCAAATCTTATGTAGGACAAGGGAATAAATAAAATTTTTTAAAATTAGGACTATAAAATTTTGCTAAAGCAATTCACTGATAGGCAATGGCTGTGGCAAACACAATGTCTTTACATAGTAACCAAACTGCAAAGCAAAAATTATTTAGGCCACTAGGTTAGACATTAGATTCCAAACTTATATAAGCAAAGCTAATTTTTCCCCCTAAAGATATAATATAGTGGGCCATCAGCTGAATTTAAAATTCACACAGCTTCCAAACAATAAGAGGCACTTTTCTCTTCCACGAACAAAGACGTTTTATTCATACATGAATAAAGCAAAGATTCTTTCTATTCTATCTACATGAAGCAATCCTGCATTTCTATACAAAATGAGGTATTTTGCACCAGGCAGAGCTATATTACAGAATTGCTGTGCATTCTGGATGAAGCTGTCTGATGATGGCAAATGCGTTGAATAACAAAAAGCACTTTGTATCAGCAAAAACAAACAAACAAAAAAAGAATCCTTAAGCCTTCCATGACACTCTCTTCTGTTTTTCCCTCAACACAAGGCATTGATGGGTGAACACATACATTAATATATTCACTTCGAATCTAGCGCTGGGCATGCTCCCTAAAGGATGGCAAAAGTGTGTGGGCCCAAAGTGAAAGGCCCAAATCAAAGAAATGAACTCCACACCAAACATATTTGTGCAGTGTTTTGGTTTAATTTTTCCAAGGGTATAATTTAAAATAGGCTTTGTGAAACTGGTGGGGATGAGGGGAGGATTCTCTTCAAAGTGATTGTAAACTCCTTCAAGGCACTAACTGGGTAATTTATACTTATTCTAGAGTTAAATCCCTGAAGTATTCATATTTCTGAATAATTAGGGAGGCATCATAAAAATAGCATACTCTTTAAAGATCTTTGCCCTCTTCCTTTCTCCAGAAGTTTAAATCATCTTCTTAAAAGGGTTAATACGATTCTTATATCAGGAACCAGCACTGACCAACCTGGTAAATTTAACAGAAACCCGCGTTTATCACACCAATAAAACTGGATTTGACATATGAAGTCTTCACTTGAAAACTAAGTTCTTCCTTTCTCCCATTATTGAGCAATAAATTACCGAGAAGTTCTGGTCTACTAAATAGGAAGAAGTGAGGTTGCAGAAAATATAAACCAGTTTAAAGCCAGAAAGCCACAGCAATCATTTAGAAGCAAAACACGAAGTTATGATCTTCCTTCATCATAATAGTCGTTGTCTATCCCCAGCCTCCAGTCCTCTCCAAAGTTGGTGGGACATCTAAGAACGTGTTCCCAGGATTCTGCCCTCACTCCATAAGACGAGGCAGGGCATGCCTGCCCATTCCTCCCCTCCACACCAGGTCAGCCTTCATTCCCCATCTTCTTTATCCAGGACAAGGCTTGACCAAAATGGCCTGTTCCAAAGGCAATTCCCCTGCTCTCACTTTTCTGTCCCATCACTTTCTCAAGAAAAATATGTATTTTTTAAATGTGTAGTTTCTTAATGCACACTAAAATGCTCAATGTATGTAAAAACATTCATTCCATAAGCCTTACCAATTGCTCAATGCACAGTAAGATCCTGGGTGAGAAGCCTTACAATCACCTCTAATCAGTCTCCCTGTTTCTACCTCGGCCCCTCTAAAATCTATTCTCAAAGGAGCAACCAGAATGATCTTTTAAAAATGTAAGCCCAGCAGTGGCTTATGCCTGTAATCCCAGCACTTTGGGAGGCCGAGGCAGGCGGATCATGAGGTCAGGAGATCGAGACCATCCCGGCCAACATGGTGAAACCCCGTCTCTACTAAAAATACAAAAATTAGCTGGGCGTGGTGGTGTGTGCCTGTAGTCCCAGCTACTCGGGAGGCTGAGGCAGGAGAATTGCTTGAACCCGGGAGGTGGAGGTTGCAGTGAGCCACTGCACTCCAGCCTGGTGACAGAGCAAGACTCCGTCTCAATCAATCAATCAATAAAATAAAATAAAATTGCACCTGGACCCCATATCCCACCTCTAGCACCCTTGATCCATTTTCTTTTTCTCCAAAGTACTTACCGTGTAATATACTCATTTTGAGCTTACCATATGATATACATGGGTTTTGCTCATAGATATATTCCAAGCACCTAGAAATGTGTCTGGTACATAGTGGGTGGGCACTGAATAAATATTTTTTCAATAAATAAATGAATAAGGCCAAGTGCAGTGGCTCACGCCTATAATTCCAGCACTTTGGGAGGCCAAGGTGGGTGGCTCACCCGAAGTCAGGAGTTCGAGACCAGCCTGGCCAACATGGTGAAACCCCATCTTCTACTAAAACTACAAAAATTAGCCAGGCATGGTGACATGCACCTGTAATCCCAGCTACTCGGGAGGCTGAGGCAGGAGAATCACTTGAACCCAGGAGGCGGAGTTGCAGTGAGCTGAGATCCCACCACTGCACTCCAGCCTAGGCAACAGAGTGAGACTCTCAAAAAAATAAAAGAAAATAATAATAAAGGAATGAATACCTGGAAGATCCAAGATGAATCACTAAAAAAGTAATGAAAACCAACAAAAGATATCAGTAAAGGTCATTCATTAAAAATAAGTGTACAAAGGACGGGCACGGTGGCTCACGCCTGTAATCCCAGCACTTTGGGAGGCCGAGGCAGGCAGATCACGAGGTCAGGAGATCGAGATCCTGGCTAACATGGTGAAACCCTGTCTCTACTAAAAAAATACAAAAAAATTATCTGGGCGTGGTGGCGGGCGCCTGTAGTCCCAGCTACTTGGGAGGCTGAGGCAGGAGAATGGCGTGAACCCAGGAGGCGGAGCTTGCAGTGGGTGGAGATCGTGCTACTGCACTCCAGCCTGAGCGACAGCAAGATTCTGTCTCAAAAAAAAAAAAAAAAGTGTACACAAAAACAGGTTTTCAAACCTCAGTAATAACCAATCAGGAAAGTGATTTTTTTTTTTTTTTTTTAGCAAAACAGAATGATTTCTATAAACAAAACCTGTTATGGTAAAGAGATGGGGCAGAGCTGCGATGCTCCCCAGCCCTCAGCCACTCCTCGGGAGCCTTTATCGCTAAAGGAGTGGAAGTTTGAAAACCTATGCATCAGAAAACGCATAGAAGAAAAGGGCCAATTCACACCAGAAACAAGAAATTTTAAAAACGTAGAATATTTAAGAATTTGCCAGACCTCTACTGAAATGAAACCTACAAAATTTTTCTGAGGGACATAAAAAGATTCAAAAGTAAGTGGCAAGACATGCCACATTCCTAAGTGGGAAGACTAATTTCTAACAAGTCACAGACAAGACTACAACACAGCCAAAAATAAGTATGTTAATATTAAAGGAATCCTAAAGCTCATCTAGAAACAAAAATGTAAAAAATATCAGGAAAATGCCGAAAAACAAGAGTAACGTGCAGGAGTAGGCCCTATCAGATGTGTCCCGCAGAGCACAGTAACTACAAGTAGGTGGCAGAAAGTGCCAGAATCAACAGAATGAGCAATTAACAAAAGAGAAAGCTCAGAAATATAGCCAATATATAGGATCCCACTTCGTAATACAGGTAGCATTTACAATAGGAAGAGGTCAGATTATCCCATAAATTTGCTAACCATATTCATCACATTCAGGGAAAAAAAAATGTTACAACCAAAGCTTTAAAAAAATTTCAGATGAATGGTTTAAATATTTTTAAATGAAAGCATAAAAATAAAACCACCACATGTAGGTGAACATTTGTGTAATCTCAGAGTAGGAATGCCTTTCTAAACAGGATTTCAGAAGTCAAGACCTATAATGGCAAAGGCTAATAAAATCAACTACAAAAAAAAAAAAACAAAAAACCTATATGTTAAAAAACAAATATGGGAAAAGATTAATAAACCCTATTACAGTAAAATAATTTCTTTTTACCAAAAGACATCTTTAGGCTTTAGAGAGTGAAAAGATAAACTATAGAGCAAGAGAAGATATTTGTACAACATATAACAACAAAGGGCTAGTGTCCAGAATATGTAAAGAACTGCTACAAATAAATAAAAGAAAACTAATTTCTTAAAAACGGAAAAATACTTGAACAAACATGTCACTAAAAAGGAAATTCAGGCCAGGAACAGTGGCTCACGCCTCTAATCCCAGCACTTTGGGAGGCCAAGGCAGGCAGATCACCTGAGGTCAGGAGTTTGTGACCAGCCTGGCCAACATTTAGTGAAACCATGTCTCTACTAAAAAATACAAAAATTAGCTGAGTGTGGTGGCACACACCTGTAATCCCAGCTACTTGGGAGGCTGAGGTGGGAGAATCGCTTGAACTTAGGAGGGAGAGGTTGCAGTGAGCCGACATCGCATCACTGCACCCCAGCCTGGGCGAGAGAGTGAGACTCCATCTCTTTAAAAAAAAAAAAAAAAGGAAATTCAACTGGCCAATAAATAAATGAAAGAATGTACAACCTTGTGACTGCCAGGGAATGCAAAATTAAAATCCCAATGAGATATCACTTACATACTCACCAGATGGGCAAAAATCAGAAAGACCAATAATACCACGGATTGGCAAGGATGTAAAATAATGGGAACTCTCACGTCCTGCAGATTGGAGTACAATCCCATATTATTTGATGAGGTCTGGCCATTATCTAGTAAAGTTAAAGAAAAAGTGAAGACGCCGATGTCCTTTAGCCAGTGAGTGCACTACAAGGTCAACTTAGAGAAGCCTGTGGAATGTGCACCAGGAAACACGCCCATAATATTTGCTGCAGCAGTTTTCATAATAGTCTCAAACCCAGGACAATACCAATGACCATGAACAGGAGAACAGATACATACGTAAGCGGTGTATTTATACAATGAATTTCTAGATTGCGAATAAAATGAGCTCTGGCTATATGCAACTATATGGATATGCCTAATATCGAGATAAGACCCAATTTTAAAATACGGTATGATCCCATGTATAAAATGGGTAAAAACAGGCAAAACTAAACTATCTTGTTTAGAGATGCATACGTGTTGGTGGTAAAACTGTAATTATAAAGAAAGAAATTATTATAAAAGTCAGGATAGTTATGTTAGTTGTCTATTACTCTGCTAAAAAATTACCCCCAAACTCAGCAGCTTAAAACAGCTCACATGCCTGTTATCTCACACAGTTTCTGAGAGTCAGGAATCCAAGAGCAGCTTAGGTGGGTGATTCTGGCCCAGGATTTCTCATGAGCCTGCAGTTAAGCTGTGGGCCAGTGCTGCAGTGATCTGAAAGGCAGAGCATCTGCCTCCCAGCTCACCAACATGGTTGTTGGCAGGCCTCAGTTCTCCAAGGGCTTTTGGAAGGAGGGCCTCAGTTCCTGGATACCGGGGCCTCTCCACAGGGCTGCCTGAGTGTTGTCAAGACATGGCAACTGGCTTCCCCCAGAGTGATTCATCGGCGAGAGTAAGTGAGCCCAAGATGGGAGCCACAGTCTTTTATAACCCAATCTGGAATGTAACATCCCACTGTTTCTGTCATATTGTTGGTCACACTGGCCCACCTTGGAACAATCCTGGGTGGGTATGAAGACCAGAAGGAGAGAATCACTGGGGGCCATCTGTGAAGTTGGCTACCACAATTGTGACTTCTTCTAGAAAGTTGGGTGTAGATTGTATCAGGAAGGAACACACAGGGAACTTCTGGGAAACTGGCAAGATTCTGTTGCTTGAATTGGTGGTTGTACAGTTGTTAACTTCATAATTATTTGATAAACTGTACATTTATATTCTATGCACTGTTCCAAATCTATGTCAGATTCCACAATAAAAATGTAAACAGAAAAGCCTATTTAAATTTCAAATGACTAACAGGAAAATTATTTGCAGCAATTCAACAATCATATGTAAAATGTGTAAAGAGTTCTTAGAAATCAGTAAGAGACAAACACCACAATGGAAATAAACAGTGATTCATAAAATAACAAAAAAGGTGGATAAGAATGTAACATTTCACCTTACAGTTAAAGAAATGACAATTAAAATAGTGATTTTAAAATATTATATCCAGCCTAGTGTTAATAAAGACATGGGGAAATCCGCCTTTTCTTACACTATTTGAGGGGGAAATTTTCTGGAACATAACTTGGTGATGCATAACAAAAGTCCTTAAAATATCCAATGCTGACTCAGCAACTTTATTTCAGGATTACTTTTTTTCTCTAGGAAATTGCCAAAAACAGTAGCATGAAATCACTAATTATACTTGTTCTAGTTGGGAACACAAACGTGAAATCAGGTTTCCAGGACTGGAATCCCAGCTGCAATACTTATTTTTCACTTCAGGTATATTATTTCGTACCTCAGTCCCCTCATCTGTAAAACTGGGGGAGAAGAAAATACCTACCCCGTAAGGTTGTTGAGGCTTAGGTCAAATAATGCATAAAAACATCTTAAACTCATAATCTGAGACAGCAAGTACTCAATAAATCTTACTTACTGTTATTAGTGAAAATTGGTAACAACTTAAATATCCAACAATTAGAAAACTTTAAATAAATTGTAGTTTTTCCATATTATACAGCTTCTAAAAATTATGATGTGGATCTATATTTTCATAGAAATATCATCACAACATATTAAGTGAGAAATGCAGGTTAGAAGCCAGTACATTTAATTTTTGCATTTTTATAAACATATGTAAATATAATAATATTGGGTATATATCCAATATTAAGAGTAACAATATAGGGTAATGAGATGTGGATAATGGTTTTGCTGGGTTTTTTTTGTATTTTATAAAGTTTTTTTTTCTTTGTTTTTGTATTTTATAATGTTTCATCAATGAACATAAGTGATGTATGAAATACATGATTAATTTAAAAACAATCCAAAATAACAAACAGAAAAATCAAGAGGTATGAAATACAGTGGATTTTCATTATTAAAAGTAATTATGCTCTATTAAGTCACTACAAACACTCAGTTAATGAATACTGAACCACTGCTTTAGCCTAAAGGAAATAGAAGTTAGGTTCTTTCAAGTCTCTGGTCACATAAGCCTCTCATATATATATGGGGAGTTGATCCGAATTCATAAGAAAAATACTAATACTCCAAAGGATGGCTAGGCCAAGGGTATGAACAAGTCATAACAGGAGAAATACAATTAGCAAATAAACCCATGAGAAAACCTTGAGCCCCCAAACTGGGCAACATAGTGAAACCTCCTCTCAACAAAATATATGTATTTTTTAATTAGCCAGGCAAGGTGGAGCATGGCTGTACTCCTAGCTACTCGGGAGGCTGAGGGAGGAGGATCTCTTGAGCCCCAGAAGGTCGAGGCTACAGTGAGCCATGATGGCACCACTGCACTCCAACCCGGGTGACAGACTGAGACTTTGCCACAAAACAAAACAAAAACCTCAGGCCCATTGATTTATTCACATCCATCCGTTTATTCATTCACACAGGCATATATAAGGTACCTCCAAATATGCACAGCTGAGTGCTCCAAAAGTCACAGATATAAGGCATTAAGTCCTATTCCTGGGTAATTTGGGAGACACACGCTGAATCCAGGAAGTATGCACACGTGGGTGTGGAGGCCTTGGCCTCCCCTGTTTCCTACTGTGTGTGGGGTGCCTCCACTCACCATTACACCAAACATGACAGTGGTTACTCGCTTGCCCTGGGACACCGAAGGAAGGTGCTGCTGATTGTGATCACCAGCTCAGCAAACCCTTAGGCTCCGGGATGCTAATCTGCTGTCCATTTCCACACACTGATGAGGGAAAGGCATCCCACCCAGGTGAAGGGCATTCCTAAAAAGTCAGTAGACCCTTGGGAAAAGGCTATAATTTAGACACATAGTTTGTCACTTCATCTAAAGATATATCACTTCTTCCAACAACTTGAAACTATTCTTCAGATTAAATTTATATTATTCCTAGAGTAAAGCTTAGTCAAATAGCTGCAATTAACATTATTTATAAAACACCTATTTTTCTAATGAGTTATTAGGTTCCCTTCCTTTCCTGCAAACTGTCTAAAAAGAAGCCAGTAAGTTTTTTGTTTTTTTTTAGACGGAGTCTCACTCTCGCCCAGGCAGGAGTGCAGTGGCGCGATGTCAGCTCACTGCAACCTCAGCTTCCCGGGTTCAAGAGATTCTCCTGCCACAGCCTCCAAGTAGCTGGGGTTATAGGCGTGGGCCTCTACACTTGACTAATTTTTGTATTTTTAATAGAAACGGGGTTTCACCACGTTGGCCAGGCTGGTCACGAACTCCTGACCTCAGGTGATCTTCCCGCCTAGGCCTCCCAAAGTGCTGGGATTACAGACGCGAGCCACCGCACCTGGCCAGAAGCCAGTAAGTCTTAAATGCAAGATGCGTTTTCTCATGTGTAGGATGAGTAACTGAGATCTTGCATCCAAACATGAAATTGAATAAACTGACCTTTCAATACCTGTTCCTCTTGTGACGCTAATAATCTCACTCTGAATTCCACCTCTAACCTTCCCAAGAATATTAAACAGGATCATGATTAGCAAATTGAATTTTTTTTAAATATATAAGTCAGGAAGAGAAAAAAATATTAGCACAGGAAGTACTTTTATGATATATTAATACTTCACGAATCTAAAATTAAAGTTCAGTTTATGTATGAAATATAGCATAACTTGAGTTACTTAAGTTTCATAAAATGCAAAAATAGTTTTTCCAGACAATAATCAAAAATTTAATCCATTTACTTTCATAAATGTCATAAAGTTGTTAATTATGCTATAAACAGTGTTACAAGCTGTTGGCCTTCAAAGAATTGCAGAGTTCTTGCTTATTTCTGAGAAGCATATAACTCTGGAACACTAAAAACTTCAGGTGAAAATAGTTTAAAACTGTAATATTTTCTGGTCTAAAGGTCATTAACAGCATAAGCCAATTCCAAAAAGTACTAAGTTTCAAGGATACACAGAGGACAAGAAAAAATATCCCAAAATCCACAGTTATAACTCTTTTCAAAGGGCCTTCCTAGCCCCTGTCTTCTAGAAAGCAGAGCCTGAGACAAGGATTAAAGTGATGACAACTTATTGTGCGAGGTACTAGCCCAGAACAGTAAGAGTGAGGAAAGAGAGAGCAAGGCCAAGAAAGAGTCCAAGGATTGTGTGATAAAGGGTATAACTGCACCAGCCACCTTCAAAACAAGCCAGGCCACTAGGCAAGTATGTCTATCAGCACACAGGACTTTCTTAGAAAGAGCTGCAAGAAGAAACTGCACCTTAGAGTAGTCCCTGGAAGGGAGAAAGGAAGGGAAATTGATCTGTCCAGTGCCATCCTATCCTCTCCCATTGGTTAAGATTCACCATAGGAGCCAAAGACCCAACACTTCCGGGTTTCACCCTCCAGCCCTTGGACAGCCACTCGAGAAGCCAGGTTCTAGGCCCCTGGTGCAACACTTCATCCAAGACCAATGGTGGAGAGAGATGTGGCACTTGACAGGGCTCAGCATGTGGGGCCTGAAGGCCACATTGGTCCAGGGCTTCATCGATGAACTCCAGCCTGCTCTGTAAACTCCAGCGAAAGTGTGGTCAGGGAGGAGGGTCTCAAAAGAAGGCAGCAACAAAACACACACCTAAAAATGCCTGCAAAGCTTATTACTATCAATATACCTTATTACTATCATTATATCCAATACAGAAGCATTGACACCAGGGATTTATTTCCTTATCTCAAATTTCCAAGTAATTTGCCCAATCAAGGACAGCACAATGACCACCTCAGGCCAGCTGTGGTTACTCTGTAACATATTGGGAACCACAATAAAGCCAAGCTCCATGTTATTGACTGGAGATTAGGGTCTGGACTCAGAATATGGGTGCACCTTCCAGAATGATTCCATCTGAGTTGGCATTTGTTCAGCCCCTCATTATAATCAAGTAGCTGCCACATTAGCAGTCAACAGGACTTCCCAACCCTCTCCCTTTCAGATGATCTTCTCCAGTGTCCTGTGTCCATTTTTCAGCAGACTGGTACCTTTTCCTGAAATAATGCAGCTTTTAAATATCAGGGAGTTGCGAGGCTTTGGGGTTCTTGTGTCATCTTCCAGGATTTTATTCAGATCTCATTCTGTGGCCAGGCCCTACTGTGTAACTGTTGTGTATTTGTTTGTTCTAAGGTCCTGTGTACTGATAGAATTTTATATACTTTACTCAGGTTGCAGTGACACTAGTTAAAACACTAATAATCATTTACTAAGGTTTACAGTTGGCACGATTCTTGGTATTTATCATTCAGTGGTCATTTCATTGACTATTAATCACTGAGTCTCCAAGGCTAGAGCAGTTACCACACATGCTAGGCACTCAGTAAACATTTATTTAGTGAATGACATTTGTTTCTTTGGTCAGATTTGGATCTTAGTGAGAACCGGATGACTAATTGAAATATGATTACATATATGACTACCCTTTAAAATGTTTAAGGGAAATTAACAGAATTTATAAATAGTATTAATTGAGGGATTTAATTGGTTACATTTATAAATTAAACATTGTTCAAAGACAAGTGCTTTTCATTTTAACATAAATATCAGATTTACAAATGAATTTATAAGATTTGTAAGTTATTTTTTAAAGTTTAATGTAGAATCAGTTTCACATTTATGACTTCAAAGAGTTAAGTATTTAATAAAATACTGCTAACTGTAAATCTCCCTTTCTGGGCCTTAGACATTAAAAAACCTAGGGGTAAGAAAGATAGAGACCCTTATCATGAGAGGCAAGATATGTATAAAATGCTGTAAGAACACGGAGAATGAAGCAACCCATCCCCCACCCTGAGCAGGTGGGGGAAGAGGAAGGAAAAGGGGGTAAAAATTCCTAAAATTTCTAAAGCAGCAGGTAATGCTTCAACAGAATCTTAAAGGAGGAGAAAGCAAAACACCAGGAGGACAATAGAGGGAGGTGGAGGAGAAGCTTATTTCAGCAGAAGGAAGAACATGGGCCTGGTCCAGAGGGATAACCCAACAGGGCATGGTATGGAAACTGCCAAGTAGCTCCGATGGCTAGAGCTAGGCCAGCAGACACAAGGGCTTGACAACCAATGGGAAGCAGTACAAGTTTATACTGAAGGGCCACTGAAGGATTTTCAGTAGGGGGTGACTATTCCTGTTTTAGGAAGATCCCTCTGGCCACAGTGGGATGGCCTGGAGTGGGAGAGAAAATAGGTGGGAGAGGTGGCAATGTAGATGATAAGTAATGTGGCCCCACCCTGAGGAGTGATGGTGGTGCAGAGAGAGATTGACAGATCTTAGAGCACTTAAGAGGTAAAAATCTACAGAACGTAGAGAGATAAGGGTGTGGAGTGAGTCCCTAGCACAATGCCAAGTGAATCACTGAGGACACTCAAAAGTGTTGAATGAATAAAATAATGGCAACAATAACAAAACACGGCATTTGGTGGAAGTTACTATATATTGAGCCCTTTGCCAAGAGCTTTGCCTTTATTATCTAATTTTATCTTCATGTCCATCCTTCAAGGAAGATATGCTTAATTTCCAGAAACTAAGACACATGAAAGGTGGATTACTTGCCCAAGCTCACCCACCTAATCAAGAGAGGAGTCGGGATTGAAGCGGAGGTAATCAGCTCCAGAGTGCTATGCCCAAAGATGAAGGTTGGTTTTATAGTTTCTAGTAAATTGGAGTGATGAAAATGTTTGGATGGATTTAAAAAATATATTTTTTGAAAACTAATTTGAGGTGTGTGGGGGTGTCCAAGTAGAGCTGTCCAGATGGGCTGCCTAAAGCTCAAGAGAAATGTCAGGACAGAAATTATGAACAGGTGATCACATGGGTTACCATGAGAGTCATGGTATCACACACGAAACATGAACCAAGTGAAAAGACTAGATGACCAATAGCAAACTCCTCGTGATCACTGATTTTAAAAAGTTGGACAGAGAAAGAGAGACCAGAAAATAAAACATAGTGAACAGAGAGTTAAGAGTTTAACCAGCAGTGGTGTGGTAGGAATCACAGTAGAAGACGTTTCCAGAAGAAGATGGTCAAAATGCACAACAAAGCAGAGCTGCGAAAAATAAAGACACAAATGCCTGCTGGATTCATCTTTTAAGAAGACGTTGGTAACTTCACTGAAGTAGATCCATTGTGTGACGGAGGGGGCAGTAGATTACATTGGTTGACAGTGATACATTATCAGGAAGTGAAAGCAGTGGGTAGAGATATGCTTTCTAAAAGTCCAGCAATGAAGAAAAGAGTGAGACACGGGAGGCCTAAGGGGAGACAGAGTCAAGGGGAGGATTTAAACAATAAGATTTAAACTTGCTTAATTGTAACCTGCATGGACCTTGGGGGACTGAACAAAGGAGTTCGAATGTGGGAATAAAGATAAGAGACAAAAAAATATGTTTGGAAGAAGGGGTCGGGGGCACCTTGCCTCTAGTGGAGAAGGGCCCTGAGCTTTACAAAGCTCTCTGTATTTATTGATAAAAGAGATAGCAAGAAGGGGGGCGTGGAAGAAGAGGTCAGCTGCTCAGGTCCAGAGGTCCAGAGTAGGCTTGCAAGACTGCATTCCTTGAACAATAGGCTCTAGATGACCCAGTAGATAACCTCAAGGTAAGTGTCAGTAAAGGAGAGCATGAAGATGGGGGGATGGGCAAGAAGGTAGGACTAATACCATGGGGTCTTGGGGCTGTAAAGGGTCTTCAAGAGCCATGACAAAGAGTGGAAGAGGAAGCCATTCAAGAACATAATAAAGGATTAATGACTTATCTTGAAGCTGAAGCCATAAATATGTAACATTAGCACAATTATAAGATTTTCTCCAGCAGTTCCTGGCAGCCCCTGGATAGGAGAGAAGACAGATGTTAGAGGGCTCCAAGGCTTGAGGTTGGCAAAAGACATAGGAAAGATAGTGGAGGGAGCAGTTTGCAGGGGTCTGTGAGAAAGGGAGCTGCCCTGCATGGGATCTGGGCAGGCAGGAAAGGAAGAGAAGTCCTAAGATATCCAGCTTGGGGAAAAGAGCTTCAGGAAAAGAGCCAGGCCTGTCAATACTGCTGAGCTACAGGACAAATAGCAAGTTGAGTGGAACTTTCCTCCTGACCTGGAATCACAGTTGAGGTCCGAAGCTAATGACTGAAAGCTCACAACAGTCCACAGTCAGAGTCACCGACAAGTTTCTAGCCATGATGCCAGCTACTACAGCACAACTTTCCAAGAGGTGTCAAAACTGGTCCCCTGCTCTTACCACTCCCCTGCCTCCCACTCAATCAATATAAGAGAGGAAATCAACATAAAGAGAGGAAAAGAAGGACCCTTCAGTGTGACAAGAGTGACATGTAACACCTAAGCCAGAAAGACAAGGTTCAAGTCCCAGATCTGCCAACTTATAAACCATGTGATGTAGGGCTATATATATACATCCACTCTGGTCCTCGGATTCCTCATTTATAAAATGAGAATAATGTCTACTCGAATTGGTTATCACAAAGATTAAACCAATTAAAATATTTAACATTCTTACAACTGCACTATGTAAATATTAGCTATTTTTCTTTTTCTTTTTCTTTTTTTTTTTTTGAGACATAATCTCACTCTGTTGCCCAGGCTGGAGTGCAGTGGCACAATCTCAGGTCACTGCAACCTCCACTTCCTGGGTTCAAGCGATTCTCCCACCTCAGCATCCCGAGCAGCTGAGACTACAGGCACACACACCACCATGCCCAGCTAATTTTTGTATTTTTAGTAGAGACGGGGTTTTGCAATGTTGGCCAGGCTGGTCTCCAATTCCTGGCCTCAAGTGATCCGCCCGCCCCGGTCTCCCAAAGTGCTGGGATTACAGGCATGAGCTACTGTACCTGGCCAATGGGTTTTTAAATGACATTAAATTCAATTCAAGGTAAATGGAAGACACAAATCCATATCCATGTTTCTTTGCCTCCTTTCTTCTCCCCGCTCCCTTTTTTTTTTTTTTAAACAAGGCTTTTCTCTCATGACTATGTATCATGGGAGCAATTAAAACTGTACTACACATACACACACACAAACACACACACATATAAAAATTTGTACTTAGAACTGTTGAAATCCTTTGATGTACAAATTTTACATCTCAGAGTGGAGTATATCATAAAGAAAGTCCATTCCTAAATACAGAAAGACAATCTTAACATGGAAAAAGATGTTTAACACAACACTTTTTTTTTTTTTTTGAGACCAAGTCTCAGTCTGTCACCCAGGCTGGAGTGCAGTGGCGTGATCTTGGTTCACTGTCCGCCTCCTGGGTTCAAGCGATTCTCCTGCCTCAGCCTCCCAAGTACTTACGAATTCAGGTATGCACCACCACGCCAAGCTAACTTCTTTGTATTTTTAGAAGAGACGGGGTTTTACCATTTTGGCCAGCCTGGTCGTGAATTCCTGACCTCAAGTGATCCGCCCACCTCGGCCTCCCAAAGTGCTGAGATTACAGGCATGAGCCACCACACCTGAACTATTAGCTACTTTTCTTATTCCCTCACATTCTCATAGGAAACTGATGAGGATGCTTTCCCTTTCTCAAAGCCAATTCGGAGGGACTCCAAGAAAACCACTTGCAAAGACTAGAGTTGCCTTCAGGGAAGGAATACCATTCTCTATGGCCCTCAGAGGGTATGAAAGAAGACTCCAGTGGTTTCCCTGAGTCAACAAGAAGGTGCAGGTTGGGAGAGCAGCAGGAGAGGAGCCATGGCCTGTCCAGACAGCTTCAAGGGTAAGGGAAACAGCACCAGGAAAAGAAGGTGGGACTATATACCACAGATGGGACCACAGGAAGACACAGATGCCACACCAGGAGAACTGGGGGGATCAGAGCAAGACTAGGATCAGAGCAAGACTAGGAACCCCAACACACCCTCCGCAGGTGGGAGACACATAGAACTAAGCCTCTCCAGCTGTCCTTCCTGTGCCCAGCACCAAGGGAAGGAGCATCTGGAAAAGGGAGAGGGAGGAGGTGCACACAGCCTGACCACAGCACCCTCTTCCGCTACCAGCAGCCAGGATCCCATCTTTGCCCATGCTGCTGAGGACAAACTGTCAATCAGGGTAGAAACTGATGTTTTCAAAACAAAAAGGGGCCAGGTATGGTGGGTCACATCTGTAATCCCCGCACTTTGGGAGGCTGAGGCAGGCGAGTCACTTGAGGCCAGGAGTTCGAGACCAGCCTGGCCAACATGGCGAAACCCTGTCTCTACTAAAAGTACAAAAATTAGCCAGACACGGTGGCACGGGCCTGTTGTCCCAGGTACTTAGGAGACTGAGGCAGGAGAATCACTGAACCTGGGAGTCAGAGGTTACAGTGAGCCAAGATGGCACCATTGCACTCCAGCCTGGGTGACAGAGAAAGAGAGAAAGACTCACCTCAAAAAAAAAAAAAAAAGGGACTAAGTCATACAGAAATAAAAAGGTTTTAAAACTTAAACATGGCAGGAAATACGTGGCTCCAGTCAAAGGATTCTCAAGAGTCCTACTCCACAGAAGCAGAGAAGAATTTGCTTCAGCACAGTGGAAAGCAGTGATTAGCAAAAATAAAACCAATTCCTATGTATGTGCAGAGCTGAGACCTCTCAATAAATAAGCCAAATATAAAAGATCTTCAGGCTGCAGGTTCTCCATGGTCACCCTCACTCAACCTGTTCCAGTGACCGAGCCCATGAGAAACTAGCCCCGTGGGCACAGGCTCATTCCCTCCAGTGGCTGAGCTCTGCTATTCCTCCTGCCACCCAAAGCCTGGCATAGCTGCAGCAAGCCTTGGGCAGGAGACCCACCCAAACCTGGCCCATGCATCCAGTATGCAGAATTAGGCTTCTGCCCTAGTTTCCTGATTATATCCCAGCTTCCCTCTGGAAAAGTCCTGGCCATCTGGCTAATGCCCTAACAACAACTCAAGCCTTCTCCAATCCTCTCTCCCTGAGAACTGAACTCTTCCCCTATTGGATCCCTCCCAATTGAAGTTTCTATTCTTCCTCTTAGAGCCATGGTGGCACTCCCTCTCCCAGTGGCTGCCCCCATTATAATACCCCTGGGGTGTTTGGCCAAGGCCAAAGTCACAACATCCTCTTGGATATCCCACTAGAATTGCTGAAGACTCTTTACAGGAGAAGCCCCACAACCTGGCCTGACCTCTGGTCTCCAGGCTTACCCTCCCTGCCGCCCAGCAGTTCTGGTACTTAACAGTCAAGACCACATGGGTTATGATTACATGGGGGGTTACAAATTGGAAAGTTGCTGCAACAGAACCAGAGGAATCGCTCAGGGCAGGAGCTCACAGGATGGAATTTAAGAACTCAGGTTAAAGCAGGTCTGGGTGGTGCCAAAGCTCCAGTCTGGCTATGGGATGGGTGGATGTAATGGAGGAGGTGAAGGCCACCAGCATGGAGGAGGGCCATGAACTAAGACACTAAGGACCCACTTGCTGAGCCACGGATCCCCCAAGACAGAGCTGGTGTGTCACAGTGACATGGCTGGAAAGAGGATCATTTAATCTTGCCTCAGAGGAGGGAGACCAGAAAGGTGTACATGTGTTTTTTTTGTTTAACATTTTACTATGAAAGATTTTAAATATACCACAAAACCTTTGTAATGAACCGCCATGTCGCCATCACCCAGCTTCAACAGTTATGAAAGTTTTGCCCCCCTTATATCCCCTGGATCCCCTCCCTGGTGCCCCTCCACCACCACCACCACCACCACCACTGGATTATTTTAAAGCAAATCACGGACATCGTTATCATTTCATTTGTAAATACTGCGACATGGATCTCTAGCAGATAAGCACTCTTTTTTTAAAAAATAACCAAGAACCAACAATCAAACCTAAAGAAATTAAAGAACAATTCTTTAAAATCATCTAATATTCCATCTATGATCCTGTTTCCATATTAAACTCATAAATGCCTTTTGACAGATGGGTTGTTTGAATCCAGATGAAAATAAGGTTCACTTGTTGCACTGGATTGATTTGTCCCTGTCCCACTTTGGTTTCTCCTAGAAACTGACCCGGAGGCAATGATTTCAGTGCAAATGGTTTATTTGGGAGATGACCCCAGTGAAACTGGTAGGGGAACCAGAAAATGAGACAGTGGGAGGAGCACCAACAAAGGGTGCATTACCGCTGGGGGCAAATGAAGCTCAGTCTCTCTGGGCAACTCTAGAAAACAGTGTGGGGCATCACTGAGAGTTTTCCCAACCCTGGGGGTAGAGGGAAGGAAGCTGGGGTATTTGTCCACCAGCTCTCCACCCATCTTTGGCCCAGCACTGCTTCCAGAGACATTAACTCTCTAGGTCATTAATTCTCCGGCACTCTGCTCCACTTACCATGTGTAATCTTGGGGAAAGAATAAATGCCCTCGGGGAATGGGTCACAGGTGTTCCTGGCACACAGCCTCCAGCAAGCTGTAGAGGTAGAAGTGGAGTGAAGGTAGGCAGAACATCAATTGCATCTGCTACAGTCCCTTCAAAGTTTCTTTCATTAACACCACTTCCCCCCGTCTTTTTTTTCCCATGTATTTACTGAAGAAATGTGGCCTCTTTTAGAATTTCCACATTCTGAATCCAGTGGATTTCATTCCCATAGTGTTGTTTGATATGAACCCCTATCTTCCATACTTTTTTTTTTTTTTTTTTTTGAGAAGGAGTCTTGCTGTATCATCAGGCTGGAGTGCAGTGGCAATCTTGGCTCACTGCAACCTCCGATTCCCAGGTTCAAGCAGTCTCCTGCCTCAGCCTCCTGAGTAGCTGGGATTACAGGTGCGTGCCACCACACTCGGCTAATTTTTGTATTTTTAGTAGAGATGGGGGTTTCACCTTCTTGGCCAGGATGGTCTCAGTCTCGATCTCCTGACCTCGTGACCCGCCAGCCTAGGCCTCCCAAAGTGCTGGGATTACAGGCATGAGCCACCGCGCTGGCCCATACTTTCTATAAATTAAATAGTTGGAAGATGGATCAGATCACAATTCTATTTTTTGGCAAGAAACCTACAGGTAAGTCTGTGTCCTTCCTAAACCACTACATAGGAAGTATGGGCTTCTAACAACTAAAGGTTTGCCCGGCTTGAAAGAAGCTTGAGCCCCCTCTCATTGGTTGGTTATGTGGCTTGATTCAGCATATTCCCAAGCCGACCAACTTCTTCCGCATGCCATGGAAGCTGGACAAACATGAAGTGAACAAGTCAGGCTCTGTGTCACTCAAAGCCTTGCCAGCAGATTTCAAGCAGGGTTTGCTTGTGACTTGGAACAAACATCTGAAGATGGCATTGATTCTTCCACTCCTTACAGCACCTTTCAAACACCAAGCCCCTTCTGAAACCAACTTGTACACCAGAACAGTGCAAGACCACGTGAATTTCTGACTTTGGTTGTCAGATGTGTGAATCTATTTACACTTTAGCTACCACGAATTCCAAAGCAGAGAGGTGTTCAGATCCTCTAAATCTTACCTATATCATTTCACAAGAAAAGTCTGCCTTACTGCACTGTAATGCAGACAGTGCAGGCAAAAAAAGAAAGCCAAGACTCTTGAAGGAATGCTAACATTAAATTTAGAGGACAATTCAGTCCAATGAAGTGTTTCATACAAAAGTGACAAGTTGAAGTTCTTTAGCCATCGGTATTTAGGAAGGAGCTTCATTGTATTTTGGTTAATTTTCCAAGGTCCTTTCCACTTGCCTCCAATCAAGCTTTTTGCAGAATGGAGTCCACACTGTCCAATTCACTCATTCAAGAGACACTTACTGACCAGGTGAGCTTAGGGACTCTGTCTCCAAAATATACACAAGGACTTGTAATGTCTTACTTTTCTCTGTACCCACAGGCTTTTCCGACTGTCCCCAGCACACATTAGACGTTAGACATTAGGTCTTTGTCAGTCATCACTCCTTGCTTCCCACTTTTCACCATGAAGATCTACACCTTCTTTCAGTGCTTCTGTGCTGATGAGAATGGCTTTTCCAAGTTCATTGTTCTTCCCCAACTACTCCCCTTTAACATTTTCCCATTTATTACCTGTTGGGATGTCCAGGTAAGGCACATATTAGCTGGTTTGCATATTATCCCAGCAAAGATTCAATCCATTCTTTCATCTTCTGATTTAAGAGAGTCCTCAATGTCTATGACACTGCTCATTGGGAAAATGGTCTTATTCACTTAAAAGCTCCTGACCAGTATGTAACTAAAAGTAAACAAATTCCAAAGGATGATATTGCCCTTGTGAGAGCTTGGTCTGTTTTCCCTGATGTGCAGGTGCTATCCTGCCCAGGTAAAAAGCCGGTGACCACTGTCATATACTGTGCTAGGCTGAACTAGGTTGTAGGGGGCCAACTGTGACATCACAGAGGCAACGCATCACTTCAGGGCCAAGGAAATGAGCACTCAATTCCTGTTTGTCTTCAGGGCACCCTTTGCCCTTGGTGGATATTTGAGACTCACAAATAACATTTCCTATCCATGACATTTACCAGAAAAAAACAAATTGTAATCTGGCCACCTTGGCTTCCTCTCTGAGAGGAGGCTGAGTCCTCCTGATGAGTCCTCAGTGTCCCTCTGGCATTTACCCACCAGTGACTGGCATATAAGAAGTCACTGGGACAATGCAGTGTGTAAGAGCAAAACCTCTGCTAATGAGGGTCAGCAGAAAACAAAACAAAACAAAACAAAAAAATGCAAAATCACTAAAGGGGTAGTGTTAACAAAACCCACAGCAGAAGGAAGCCAGTTTAGACCCACAGAGAAGGGGAGTCCAAACGCCAAGCGTCGAGACCCCTAAGGGGCCCCAACCTCATCCATCCCCCTGAGGTCGGTTCCCACACAAGGTCGTCAACCTCCTCCCAATCTCTTAGCTGACCTCTGTGGGCCATACAACTCTGTCACCAACGATGCGATTCCCCCTGCCTGGCAAAAATGCCCAGGCCACAGAGACAGTATTTGGTTCCCTTTTATCCATCTATCTATCTATCAACCATCTATCATCTATCATCTATCTGTCATCTATCAGCTTCTGACAATTCCTACTAAACTGCACCAACAATAGGCACAAACTTGTCCCACAGGCTGTTCTCTATTCCCTAAATAGGCCTAACTTCCCCACCTGCATTCACCTGGAAAGGTTCAGCCTCTTCATTTTAGAGATAGAGGCCCAGAGGGGTTAGTGACTTTCCCAAGATCACACAGCAGAAGCAGGCTGAAATCCAAAAGTATTGTGCCCTAAGGACACTGGACTATTTAATACTAAAGGATCTTTATGTTTTTAGTTATAGAAGAATAATGTCATTTGCAAACATAAACTTGCCCTTGGGCTAGCAAATGCTGGCTATGGATGGGGTAACAGTTCCCGCAGGAGGTGGGGTGGTTAGGGAGAGTCCTTACCCCCATCAAAGGAAGCAGTAAAGATCCTGGAAAAGCAAACCGGATGAGGATGGAAACTGGAAATGGGACCAGGATGGGGAAGTGAAGGTTCACAGCAGTTACTCCTGGATCATGGAAATTTGAGGTGGTTTTTACCTTCTTCCTTTAGGTTTACTGTGCAGCTTGAGTTTTCTTCATATGTAGGTATTCATTGACATGAATAAGAAAAGCAGATCAATGAGCATGATTCCCAGAGTCAAACCCAAGAACCAGCCTCATGACCTTCGAGTCACAAAAGATGTAACACCTGCCTGTCAGAATGTAGTCAGAAGAAATGAAGCCTTCCATAAACTGAAAAACAGATGGCTATCTATTACAAGGCACCCATTCTGCTACACAAGCTGAGCTGCCATAAGCTGTTAGCACAAGCAAAGCTGGACTCTCAGGACCCCCATTCAACCCTGGTGCACAGCACTATAGCTTCAGAACTATCCAGAATCTTTGTCCAAAAGCCAACACTGTCTTCTGGGTCAGGAAGGCAGATCAGCAACAGTGTCTGGATGCTCACTTAAGTCCCATGAAAACTAATAAAAGTGGAGGGAAGGGGTAGCAGCAGTTATGAACAATAAAACGTTGGCCATATGCCCGAATCAGAAGGATCTTCTACTGACAGGAAGGAATTCAGATGTATAGTCAGTGGCTAGTGAACATCAGCCACAAAACCCAAAGTGGCTGCAGAGGTAGCTAGGCAGGGGGTGACAACTGTGCCACATGGAAGGGAGCACACCGTCCTGCAGCAGATTTGTGTACTTACCATATAATTTTCCAGCAGGCGGCTGTCAAATCACCAGCTCTCACCAACTCAGGATAGGAGAGTTTTCCCACGCATGGAAGTAAAGTGTATTGAGGAAGAGGCGTCTTTTTCTAATTCACTGTTAGCACCACATTGGCTAACAGTGACCCACAGACACCCTGACCCCATGGACTGCTCCTCCACAAAAGCCTCAAGGAATCCCATCCAAATGACATAAGCACTCCCAGGTCAAGTCTCTTGGTCTCCCCAATAACTTTAGTTCCACATTCATCACAAATCTGCAGCTCCTAGGCAGGAACTCAGCCTGGTGCACAGATGCCCAGGCTAACTGCATTATGAGGCATGCAACCTCCTCACCAGGCAGGTATATGGATCCATGAAAGACTGGTCAGAGCCAGCCTCGGGTTCTGCAGGACCCACATCTATTTTTTATTTATCAGAAATGGATAGTGAGAGAAGAGGCCAGACACAGTGGCTCATGCCTGTAATCCCAGCACTCTGGGAAGCCAACGCAGGCAGATCATGAGGTCAGGAGATCAAGACCATCTTGGCCAACATGGTGAAACCCTATCTCTACTAAAATACAAAAAAAAAAAAAAAAAAATAGCCAGGCTTGGTGGCGAGTGCCTGTAATCCCAGCTACTTGGGAGGCTGAGCCAGGGGAACCGGTTGAACCCAGGAGGCGGAGGTTGCAGTGAGCGGAGATCACGCCACTGCATTCCAGCCTGGCAACAGAGCAAGACTCCGTCTCAAAAAAAAAGAAAGAAAGAAAGAAAAAAAAGAAATGGACAGTGAGAGGAGAGAAAAACTGTCAGCCAAAAAGAGTTTCCTGGGATGGGCCGCAGACCAGGAATATCCCATGGTGGCGGTGCCACCAACTCAGCCCCTGCCTGGCCTCAGATATGAGAAGGCATTGTGCCAGGGTCAGTGGTACACTGTAAATAGCCAGTGTATCATGTCCGTGTGCCAACACTAGGTCTATTCATGGATAAGGAAGGAGAAACACAACAGTCTGATGCCTATGACCAGAATTTGAAGCATAAGAGGACAAAAACAGTTCCTCAAAAAAAAAAGCAAAAACATTCCTGCACATAGATTTGTTGCAGGAAAGTATAGAAACTTCTTTGGGTTCCCAATAGAAAATAAGGGCACATTCCCCCAAAATAGTCCACATACCAAACACAAGAGGCAAACATATCAAACAGTAGACTGAGGGAAAAAAGAGACTGCAGAGAAAATAAAAACATGGTACCCAAATTATAAGACATGCAAGGCACAGAGGAACACACTGAAGACGAATAAGAGGAAACAATCAGGCCAAGCTAAAAGATGGGACGACTGAACTAGTCATGTTATCAAATTGATGTCATTGCGGGAAAAGAACAAGAAGGAACAAGAAAGAAAAAAACAGGTAAACTGGTTAAAAATTCTTCAAGATTAAAACATTTAAGAATAACCCAGCAATTCCACCAAGGGTATATACTCCAAATAATTGAAAACAGGATGCAAATACTTGTACATGAGTATTGTATGGACTGAATATTTATGTCCTCCCAAATTCATTTGTTGAAGCTCTAACTCCTAATATGGTTGTATTTGGAAGCAGGGCTTTGGGGAGGTTATCAGATTCAGAAGAGGGACAAGGGTAGGGACCCCATGATGGGACTGGTGTGCTTATAAAGAAAAGAAAGAGAAGCCAGAGTGCTCTCTCTCTCTCTCTCAGAGTGCGCGCTCTCTCTCTCTCTCTCTCTCTCTCTCTCTCTCTGCCATGTGAAGACACAGGGAGAAGGTAGCCATCTGCAAGCCAATAAGAAGGCCCCTTCCAAGAGCCAAATTTTCCAGTGCCTTGATCTTGAACTTCCCAGCCTCCATAACTGAAAAATAAACATCTGTTATTTAAGCCACCCAGTTTCCAGTATTTGTTATAGCAGTCTGAGCTGACTAGGGTAAGTATTCACTGCAACACTATTCCCAATAACTAAAAGGGAGAAAAATCCAAATGTCCACAATGGATAATTGAATAGACAAATTATAGTATATTTATACAATGGAGTATCATTCAGTCATGAAAAGGAATAAAGTACTGAAACAGGCTACAATATGGATGAATATCAAAAACATTGTGCTAAGTAAAAGAAGCAAAACACAAAAGGTCACATATTGTACAATTCCATTCATATAAAATATACAGAATAAGTAAATCCACAGAGACAGAGGATAGATTAGTGATTCCCAGGAGCTGGGTGGAGGGGGAAATGAGGAGTAACTGCTTAAAGGGTATGAGGTTTTACTTTGGGGTGATGAAAATGTTTTCAAACTAGATAGAGATGATCATTGTACAACACTGTGACTGTACTAAATGCCACTGAATTATCCATCTTAAAATGGCAAACTTTATGTTACATAAATTTCAATTTAAAAAAAAAGCAGTATAAGAGACATAACTACCAAATGCAATGTATGGTCTTTGGTTAGATCCAGGTTTGCACAGGCTGGCCATAAAAGACATTTGGGGAAGATTAGGGAAATTCGAATATAGGCTGGGCATTAGAGGACATAAAAAATCATTGTTAGGTGTGATAATGGTAGCATGGTTAAGAAGAGAAAGGCCCTTATTTTTCAGACGTGCATACTGAAGTATTTGAGAATGAAATGTTATGTGGTCTGTTAAAATGCTTCAAGAATAAAACAAGATAAAGCAAAGATGGCAAAATGTTAACATCTGTTAATCTATGTTATGGGGTAGAGGTACTCATAGTATTTTTCTCTTTAGTTTTCTGTATATATATATAATTTCTCATAATAGGAAGTAAAAAACAAATCCACAGGGTAGCCAGTAAAAAGTAAACTTCTGGCTAGGCATGGTGGCTCATGCCTATAATCTCAGCACTTTGAGAGACCAAGGAGGGAGAATGGCTTGAGCCCAGGAGTTCGAGACCAGCCTGGACAATACAGGGAGACCCAACTCTATAAAAAAATGCAAAAAAAAAAAAAAAACTAGCCAGGTGTGGTGGCATACGCCTGTACTTCCAGCGACTTGGGAGGCTGAGGCAGAAGGACTGCTTGAGCCTGGGAGGTGGAGGCTACAGGAAGCCACGATCATGCCACTGTACTCTACCCTGGGCAACAAAGCAAGACCCCACCTCAAAAAAATAAATGAATAAATAAACTTCACACACTTTACAATGCTAAAAAATGCAATCAATGGAAAAAGAGGAGAATTCAGAAACGGAGCAAAAAATTACCTAAAAACAAAAATCATCGCAAAGAACACAACACTTTTTTGTTATTCTTCCCAGATTTGTTAAGGCAACTACATTAACAGATGAAGGAACACGGAAGAAACATCCAACCCATGTATAACTATTTCCTCCCAAAATAAAACTCACACAAATAGTATCCAAACAATAAATAAGCACTTACCAGAAAAACAACTTTCCTCAGTTGAAAACAGACTTTTTCAGTTTGCATGGTTCATCGTATATTAAGTAAAATCAATGGAAAGAGATTCACTGTTAGACATGTTCTGGTGACATATTTTAGTCTCAAGGACACATAAGGAGTCATCAGAATTCAAAGGTGAGAAAATAGGAGAGAGAGAGATTATCCGCAAGGGAATACAAATCAGGATGGCCTCAATTTACCCCCAACACGAGGTTTTGGAAGATAATGCAGCAATATCTACATTTTAATATTTAAACACTTGTGACTTTAAAACTACTATATTAAGAAACATTGTTGTTCTCAACAGAAGGCAACCAAAAAAAATGTTTTAAATATGCAAAGTCTCAGAAAACATATGGTGTACCCTTCTTGAAGAATGTACTTGAAAATGTGCTTCATGTCAGAGACAGCTGGAAAACCTAAGAACTCAAAATGGCAAAGTGAGCATCAACTAAGTTTAATATAAATGCATGCATAATTTATAACAGGATTATGAAGAGAAATACAAAAGAAAATCACTGAGGTTATTTGTGAAATGCTGACTTGAATAGTACTAGATTGGATTGCCAAAAGTCTCAGGAAATGGAAGAAAAGAAAAGACATACAGAAAAACAATCAAAACAAAGAAATGTGGGATTGTCTATCAGGGAGAGTGAAAAAAAAAAAAACTATTTTTACTGACTTCACCAATTTCATAAATATAGATTTAATACGGATTTTTAAAAAACTTAATAGGATCCACTACTAGAATTAGAAATGGCATAACTATGATCCAAACAAAAGTACAAGTTAAAAGTAAATGTAATGATAATGTAACAAGAGACAGAACTGAAAGCAAAAAACAAGGAAAACGAAACGGCAGATGACAAGACATACCACTATGTCAATAGTACATATGGTTTAGATTTCCTCATTAAATAATAGGCAAAGACAATCAAAATTGGTTCAAACATAAATTACCTGCTCCTTAAAAACACTTTAAAGTAACACCATAGTATTACACCAAAAGATGAGGGCAAATGTGAGGAAAAAATTAACTTAGGGGGCAATATTTGTATCATTCTGAGTATAAGAAGACAGCAGAAAACGGGGTTAAAGAGGGTCACTTGAGATTGCTGAAAGATACCATCAGTAGTGGAGCCTTGTAAACACTGAAGCTTTTGCATCAAGACATGGTAAGCCATTAAAACACACAAAGATGACAATAGGCTCTTGACTCAAAACACAGATCTCAGTCCTTTTCTCTCTAGCACCAACATTCTCCCTGGAACGGCCATAGGACTATAAAACCGGGAAGTATCTAGATCAGCTTTACAAACCAGGACAACTCCCAACTACCTGGCAGCAGCTTTGAGAAATTTCTGAAAGACAGAAAGCAGGCAGGAATTCCTAAGGATTGATCTCACTGGTCATTCTGGCATACACGGTGGGACATAAAAAGGGCCATGGGGGTGGGAATCCTACAGATGCCCCTATCAACAGCACTTGTGGTAGTTACTGATAAGGGTAGCATGACTTCTCTAACTTTGGGCAGACCCACAAAAAGAAAAGGAACTCTTGGCACGGCAAGGAAAGAAGCCCTACCAGAGATTTCCTCTGGCTGCATCTATTAATTTCTATGAATATTGAGTGTCTACTGTATGACAAGTACTGGGGCTGGGAACACAAAAGTAAACAAATCACACAGGAAGCCTGTCCTCACCATGACGGTGCTATCTAACACATAGCCACTGGCCACATGTGGCTTTTAAATTTACGTTTTAATTTATCAAAAGTAAATACAAGTTTAGAAATCCATCTCACTTGCACTAGCCACATTTCAAATGCTCAGTAGTCGTGCATATTGAGTGGCTATCATACCAGGCAGCTCAGATCCAAGAACATTTCCATCAGCACAGAAAGTTTGCACTGGGCCACACTGGTCCAGAGCAAGGCCCTCCATTTGCAACCTTCCTTTGAGAAAGCTAAACTATCAATCTGAAGCTCTCCCTTCTCACCCTGTCTGGGCTAACAACAGACTATATCTCACCTGCTGAAACTAGACACACTAAAGTCACTTTCTTTGAAGAGCACAGGAGAAAATAATCCAACACATGAAGAAACTCAGTCATTTAAAATAAGAGAACCAATTGGAGAAATCAAAGTAAGTATGACCATAAGAAACAAACTCATAGAAGGCAAGGGAAGGAAAAGTCAAAACAGTGCACTGATTCCGATTTCCAGGCTGGATTCCTGATGACATTGCCCCCTGGAAGAAGGAAAAATTGAGATCAAGATTTCTATTCCTAGAACAGAATTGTTCACACTAAAAATGGTATAGCATAGAAAAACCAGCTTGCATATCAAAGGAAACCAAATCAGAGACTTAGAAGGCAAACTTGAGAAAATTCTCTCAAAACTTAAGAAGGCTCGGCTGAGCGCGGTGCCTCACACCTGTAATCCCAGCACTCTGGGAGGCTGAGGCGGGTGGATCACCTGAGATCAGGAGGTCAAGACCACCCTGGCCATGATGAAACCCCATCTCTACTAAAAATACAAAAAATTAGCCTGGCATGGTGGTGCGTGCCTGTAATCCCAGTTACTCGGGAGGTTGAGGCAGGAGAATCACTTGAACCCGGGAGGCAGAAGTTGCAGTGAACCGAGATCGTGCCACTGCACTCCAGCCTGGGCAACAACAGCAAAACTTTGTCTCAAAAAAAAAAAAAAAAAAAAAAAAAAACTTAAGAAGGCTCAACAGATTAGTATGTTTGTAGAAAGAAAAGAGATTTGGAAAATAAACCCTGGGGAAGGCAGTATACATTAATAACAAGATTTCCACTGGTATAGAAAAGAACAGAATGTATAAAAAGTAAGGTCTACTTTATATCCCCAAAAATGGATTTAATTTGTGACAAAAACTGCAAACTGTAAAACAATACACAAAAAAGCTTGCAACAACCACAAAGGATCAGGTAAATAAACCATTACAAGATACATGATGATGGATTAATATATTTAATATATAAAGGTAAATTTGAAAATGACAATTTAAAAATGGAAAATATCAAAAGGCAATTCACAAAAGAAATGCAAATGATCAGCACATACGTAAAATCAATATATACAAATTTTTTAAATAGATCACAAGAGCAAACATTTCAAAAGATTGGCAAGACCCAGTGTTGGCAAGGAAATGGCAAACTCTGACAGAAACACTATTGGTGAGAAGACAAATTGCTTATCTTTCTGTTAAGTAATAAATTGGAAATGACTCCCCCCTCTTTACTGCCATCTTCTTTTAATAAGAAAATTTAAAATGACTCCTTCCCACAACAGATTTCAGTGCCTCTCTAGTGGTTTTTTGTAATATTTACCTTTCAAGTAGAACTGTCTCCAGTAGAAAATATTAAATCCAAGAGCACAGCCTTTTGGAGAGAGAAACAGCAAGAGTAGCTTTCTTTCAATGCAACCCAAATTACATATTTCTCTGCACATGTCAAAAGAGGTGTTTTGTCAGGGGAAAAAAATGATCAATCCTTTAGTCTCCAAAATCTTTGTACAGGGTTAGGGAATGAAGTTCTGCCATCATAATGCACCACTGTGCTCTTTCAGATATATGATTAAAGATTGCATTGTTTCCTTTTGCCAACCTGAAATTTCAGCTCTTAAGAAATATTTTTGCCTGGTTTAATGTAACTCAAGTCAAGTACAAATAAAGCAAGCCATTTCTAAAGAGAACTAAACCAAATCAGCAGGGAGAAGTAGCAAGTTAAATGCAGCTCCACCTCAATAAAACAAAAATGACAAATTACTAGAAATCCATTACCCACCTAATGCCCTAGTGTCAAATCTCCTGATTCCTAAAGTCATCTGTTGAAAAACAATTTCAGCAAATAATTATTTCAGCATGTTTCCACTCCCTGTGATAGGAATTATTTCTCTCTTTTTTTTTTCTTTTCTTTTCTTTTTTTTTTTTTTTGGAGACAGAATCTCCTCTATCCCCCAGGCTGGAATGCAGTGGCACGATCTCAGCTCACAGAAACCTCCCCTTCCTGGGTTCAAGCGATTCTCCTGCTTCAGCCTCCCGAGTAGCTGGGATTACAGGTGGCTGCCACCACGCCCGCTAATTTTTGTATTTTCCATAGAGATGGAGTTTCGCCATGTTGGCCAGCCTGGTCTCGAACTCCTGACCTCAGGTGATCCACCCACCTCGGCCTCCCAAAGTGCTGGGATGACAGGCGTGAGCCACCGTACCCATCCAGCAATTATTTCTCTTAATCCAAAAAGAACAGACAGGCACCAGGCAAGAAGGCACGCACCAATAAATGTACAGCTGCCTCTCAATATCCATGAGGGATTGGTTCCAGGACTCCCATGGGATACCCAAATCCTTGAATGGTCAAGCCTCTGATGTAAAATGGAGCCGCACCTGCATATAATCTATGCACATTTTTGCATATATAGCACTTTAAATTGTCTCCAGATTACTTATAATAACTAATATAATGTAAATGCTATACAAATAGTTGCTATTCTGTATTGTCTAGTGAATGATGACAACAAAAAGTCTGCATATGTTCAACCCAGATGTTTCGATGTTTTTCTCAAATTTTCTGACCTTCTTTTGGTTGACTCCACAAATGTGGAACCCATGGATACTGAGGGCTGGCTGAACTTCCAAGTTGTATTCCACGTCAGCCACTGTGAGAGGCACAGAGCAGAGGGGAGGCCCGAGCCTTGCAATCCTCCCAGGCTCATGCTGGCCCCACAAGGTAACAACTGTGTGATTTGAAAAGAGTTGCATAATGTCCGTGTGCCTCAGTTTTCTCATCTATAAAATTGGGAGGGCAGCATCTTCTTCATAAACTGTGAGAACTTTATAAAACCTGTAAAGTATGCTGGGTACAGGGGTGCTATTTTATTTTTAGAACAAACAGTGATAAAAATGGAGTTTTGCCATTATTTATTATAACAGTGTAGAAATATGAATTTATATTAACAGACTCCAAAGGAACAAAAAGATGAAAGTAATAATTGAAGGGTGATAGAATTAAAGAGGATGTTTTTAACCCTAAAATAGATTGCATTTTTGTTGTAACAGTTTTCAAATAAATAAAAATTGGGGAAATAATTTGATGCCCAAAGAAACAACTAAGTAGTTTCCATCCAAAGAATCCTCATCTTATATCACAATAAACACGGTAAATTTTATTACACTGACAAAGAAGCTGAAGAAACTCAATGAATAATCACAAAATAATAAAAATTAGCATTTATTTGGCAATTACAACATGGCAAGCATTCTACCAAGTGCTCTACACATATCAGTTCAATTCATTCCCATCACAAGTCTGGGAAGGAGGTATTATTATTATCTTCATTTTAGAGATGAGGAAACTCAGGCATAATAAGTAGTGTGCCCAAGATCACAGAGTGGGTAGGTGGCAGAGACAGCCTTCCACCTTAGACAGGGGGGCAGATGCTGTCAGTGCCCCACCGATGGCCCCAGGACTCACTTCTACAAGATCAAGTCTGTTACTACAAACACCTGCAAATTTCAGTCTGGAGGCCTTTTTACCCCCTAACCAAAGGAACAACATTAGCCCATGTGCCAGGCAAACTGGAAGTGCCAGAGAGTTAACGTCCCAGAAGCAGTCCTCAGCCAATGATGGGCAGGGCAGTTGGTGGATAAATCCCCCAGCTTCCTGCCTTTGCTGGGATAACTCTCTGGTGGCTTCTATGCTGTCCGTGAGAGTTCCCTAGGAAGAATGAGCTACAGTTACCATCCACGGTAAGTAACTTAATTAATAGTGCACCTTGATTGGTTTCCATCTCCTCCCCGTCTCTCTCCCTACTCCCATGCTAGTTTTCCTGGGATCACTGCAAGAATAACATCAACACCACACACACACACACACACACACACACACACACACTCTCTCTCTCTCTACCTCTACACAAATCAAGGTCTGCTTACAGTAGAGCACAAACCAAGAAAACAAGCTGCACAGCCCAGTTATACTACCCCACACTCTAACCATCAGGTTATACCTACTATATGAATGAAACAACAGGGGATTCCCCCTTCAGAGCCAATCCCAAATATATCAGCCTTTAAAGGGTCCTGAAAATATGCACCTGGTCCTTACATCATAAATTAAGTGCAGACCTTAGTTCATGCAGTACGGAAATGTGTGATACCATGGAGGCGTAGAAAGGATTTGAGAGACATAAGTCATCACCTAAGCAGGCTTTCTGCTCCCCAGGGACCCAGAGAAGAGTAGAAAGAGGACATTTTTAAAGACAGTTGGTTTATACGGATGAAGCTTGGTAACATTTGGTTTTAAGAAGCAGAATTTCATTTTCTGTTCCAGGCAGGAGGTCAGTGCAGAAAGTTACCAGCTAGCATTTATTATATGTTTATTGCGGGCCAAGCCCTGTGCCAAGCACCTCATGTGCACTAGCTCATTTAATCCCCAAAGTTGAGTCCACCATATTGGAGCTGCTCTTTACCCTAGTATATGGAAGAGAAGAGTGAGGCTTACATAGGATATGTGACTTGTTCACCATCACACAGCTACCAAAATGGCTGAGCTGGGAATCCAGCCAGATCTCTCTGATTCTGAACCCAACTCTTAACCAATATGCTAAATGATTACTATACTAAAGCTCCCATTAATTAAACCATATATCATGTATAAAGCACCTAAGATACACAATTTCTAAGCTTCAGCACAACATTACAAGTTAGAATTGAGCCAAACACTTTGTAAGCGGCACAAACCCATCAGCCCTTTGAGGTATTAACTCCAATTTGCAGGTAAGAAAACTGAGGCACTGAAAGACATTTCTCCAAAGTCCCCAGCAAGTGCCAGTGCAGACAGCAAACCAGACTCAGCTCTCCCCACCTGGCTGGGGCTTCCAGTTCCACTGTGCTCTTCATATTACCTGCAGAAAGACACTATCTCCTCCTCTGCAATCCTTGCTGAATCCCAAATCTCTGTGCTTAGACGTAACTATGACTCATGTACACCTTCTACCTGCTCAGAGGAAGCCCAACAGTTGCTCTCCTGTATGTTCAGCCCCTGCCATGATCTGCAAGTTCCCCTAAAGTCCCGTCTTCTCAGAATTACTAGACCTTGTCCCTTCAGCTTTTGGTTTAATGAATTGGCCCTCATTCTCTGTTCATTCCCTGGGACCCATGCCATCTCCCTCACCCACCTCACATCCACATACTCTCACTGCTGAAAGTCTCCCCAAAGAAGCCTAAGTGAGCAAATCCATAGCCCTATCAAAATAAAAATATCTCATGGATTATACCTTCTTTTACCTAAGTCTATGCGGCTTTTCATTCTCAGAGAAGTAAATCAAATAAATCCAGTAATCTTTGTTGCCGCAAAATCTACGCTGGTCTTCTGATAGTACACTCCTTATTTTGATGACAAACTCCAAAAAATTTTTCAATTAGGACAATTTTGGCTGATTTACATTCAAAAAGAACCCCTTCTAAGTCTCCTAAGGAGAATAAATGCTCCATATTTCTTTAAGTATGCATGTCTGGCAAATCAAAAGGGTACCATCTGGTTCACATAATTTCTGCATAGAATTTCTGAAAAGGCTATAGAACATATATGGTCCACGCCTGCTCCAACAGACGCCAAAACATTCCATTGCTATTGTACAAACTGACTGAAGTTAACTGAGGCTAAAACTGGTCACGGTCCTTTTAAAAGAATATGAAGATCAATTAATTCCCTCAGAACACAGCTCACAAATTATAATCTACATACTTATTTGATTAAGTCACGTGAGAGAAGAAAGATAAACATGAAAATGACATCACCCCCAAGAATAATTTTCGAGCTCTGGGAAAAGTAAGTAGAGAATTGGCAAGAAAAGCAAATTGGGACTCTTTCAAAATGAAGTGAAGGAGAAGGCAAGATGAAGTTGGAATTATTAAAACAAGAAAGGAAAGATGATAGAAATGAAGTAAACCCAGCCAGAAGAGCAAGCAGTGTTTCCCTGGTGAGAAATTACAATGAAATGCACAGCAAAATGCCAAACAACCTGCAACCCAAAAATGCTTCTTGAGTTCCTCCATCTAAGTAAATGAGAGTCCCCATCCTAGTCAACATATCACGGTCATTCTTCCCCAGTACTGTAATATCTGACTAGAAGAGTTTGGTGTGGGACAGCCAAGTGAGGCATTAGCAGAGGTGACTTTTTGGTACTTGTATCTCCTGAACTACAAAGTAAGAATGTATTCCAGAGTGAGGCCCTCCCCAGGTCACCAGGATGAAAAAGAACTGTTAAGCATTGAGGATCCTCCAAAAATGCACAACCAAACTGCATATTCAGACAAAACGCTTCTAGTGTTCTATCCAGGGCTTCAGAAGCATGCATACCACCAATTCCCCAGACTTATAGTTCAGAAAAACTGTTGGCAAACTTTTTCTGTAAAGGGCCACATAGTAGTATTTCAGGCTTTGTGCTCCATGCAGTCTCTTGTTACAACTACTCAACTCTGCCCTTGTAATACAAAAGCAGCCACAGTCAACATGTAGGTAAATGAGCATGGCTGTGTTCCAATAAAACTTTATGTATGAACACTGAAATATGAATTTCATGTGACTATCATGTGTTTTAAATATTTTCATTCTTTTGATTTTTTTCAACCATTAGAAGAAACTATAAAAACCACTCTTAGCTCACAAGCTGTACAATAAAACAGGCAGTGGGCCATATCTGGCCCACAGGCCAAATTTTGCCAACCCTTGTTTTAGAATATTCTATGTAATACAGAGTGTAAACAGGTGACATCTGGCTCCAATGAATGATGAAAGCACCTCAAATGTATATAAGGATTTAGATTCATAGGAAAGAGGCTAGAGAATTAGCAACAGATTTGTTTCATGCAACGGTGACAAATACAAACACAAATATTTATCTCATGCAATGGTAACAAATACTGTACTGTACTTGCCTTGGAATCACACAAGCCTGCTCTCGAGTCCTGGAAAGACCACTTTCCAACTGTATAACCTTCAGCAAATTTTACTTGACCTTGCCAAGGCTCAATTCCCTCCTTCGTAGGAGGATAAAAATAATACTATTTTTATCTATTTTTTGATAGTTATACTACTTGATATACTATTTGACAGTTTATACTATTTTTTGATAGTTATTATGAGGATTAAATGAGACCCTTCCACTCAAACACTTTGTATAGCATCCACTACATCTGCAAAATAAATCTAACCAGTATTATGATCAATACTCACCTAATGGTTGGTTAATTGCAAAACATTTTTCCTGGATATGAAGATAAAATGTTTAGAAATCCTGACTTCTAATTATTTATTTATAAAAGACAAAGCTCCAAACAAAGTAGATGCCAGAGTTAAATACAAAAACGAATACAATAAAGAAAATTTTAATTTTGGTGCAGCATCCCAACTCTTCAGCAATCAGTAGTCTACAGACCTCAGATTTCTGTGCGCTGTGAGTGCAAAGTCATGAGAAAAGAATGCAAGCATTCATTGCTTCACTCAGCAAGCATTCCTCAAGACTTGTATAAGCAGTATCTGGTAGACAGGCACAGGAAGTAACCAAAATAATTTCAATACAACAGGTGACAATTTGTTTTAGGCAATGACTGTTTTTTCTTGCAAAATGCACTTGGTGACCTCAATGTGAATAGCAGAGATCCAGGATGGGTAAAATTCAAGAATGCTAGTTAACTTTGTATTTATATATTTATTTATTTATTTATTTTTGAGACGGAAGTTCGCTGTGTCACCCAGGCTGGAGTACAATGGCGTGATCTAGGCTCACCGAAACCTCTGTCTCCCAGGTTCAAGCTACTCTCCTGCCTCAGCCTCCCAAGTAGCTGGGATTACAGGCACACACCACCACACTCGGTTAATTTTTTATATTTTTAGTAGAGACGGGGTTTCACCATGTTGGCCAGGCTGGTCTCAAACTCCTGGCCTCATGTGATCTGCCTGCCTCGGCCTCCCAAAGTGCTTGGATTACAGGTGTGAGCCACTGTGCCCAGCCTGGTTAACTTTTTTAAAACAAATGTTTACAAAAAATTATAGTGTTATATATATAGTTATATTACAGTTATATAAATTTATAAAAATAGGTTTTATGATGCATCACTTTTACATTGAGCTAAGGCTCAATGAGACCACCAAGAATGGAATTATATCTGCCTTATAACATTCTAGAGAATACCTATTCTTGCATCCTGTTCTCAAAAGATTCCTAAATAGGTCATTACAAGCAAAGCACTCCCTCCATCTCATTTCTTGCCAGCCTTTGCTCAGCCTACTTGTGAGGCTGCCCACCCATTTCAAAGCCTGCCTTCTGCTACTCTGCCCACCCAGCATCGACAAATCTGTATCATGACTTGACAGCTCTCTGCCCTTATCTCCTATCATGCCATAGCTCTCACATTCTGCCAGCCAAGCTCCTTCAAGGGATTAACACAACAGTACATGGACAAGCGCTCAGTTCATTACTAGCCAATCTGCCTTCCAATAAGGTTTACAGGAACATCCTCAAACAAAAAGTCAGGAATTATCTCTACAGAGACCACATGCAGCTCCTGAGCAAATACTGGCCACGCTATGGGTGAGCAGGTAATTTCCTTCCACTATTCAAAATTGAGAAAAAGGCAACCTGAAGATGAACTATCCAAGCAATATACGCTTACCTAACACTCTGGAAAAAAAAAAAAATGTGCCAGCCATTTGGCAGTGGATCATAATAATTAATCACACGTTTCTTTGGCCTGCACAGCTTTTTAAAAATTTAAATTAATTGCCAATATTTCAAAACTAGGACATTTCATAGAAAATCTGGATTTTTAGCATCCCCGCTCCAAAAAAATCAAGAGGATCTAGGCAAAGAATAGGCTGAAGGTAAATAGAAGTAGGACATTCAGGCCCCAATTCACCATCACCGCTACCTGCTGAATGTTCATTCGACATTTAGCATATAATCACTGCACAACTACTATGTGCCAGGCAGTGTTTGAGGGACTTGGGATACCACAGGGATAAATAGGACAAGAGATTATCAGACGGTAATGTCTGCTAAGAAGGGATTTAAAATTGGGTAGCACAGAGGACTTCTGCTTCAGGGATGACGGAGTAGATACACTTTTCTCCATTCCTCACACTAACTACAATTTAAAACCCTGGGCATTATATAGAACACAAACATAAGACGACTCTGAAAGGTGGACAGAAGAAGGCACACCAGCTTGGGACCCTGGGACCCAAGAAAGGACATGGTCATGGGTTCCCTCAGTTTTATTTTTCCCTCAGGTGTCCAAGATTTGGAGCTGAAGAAGCCAGCAACATGGAAATACCCATGGGCATAAAAAAAAGTCCCAACAGGCCGGGCGCGATGGCTCCCGCCTGTAATCCCAGCACTTTGGAAGGCCGAGACGGGCCGATCACGAGGTCAGGAGATTGAGACCATCCTGGCTAACATGGTGAAACCCCGTTTCTACTAAAAATACAAAAAATTAGCCAGGCGTGATGGCGGGCGCCTGTAGTCCCAGGAACTCTGGAGGCTGAGGCAGGAGAATGGCGTGAACCCGGGAGGCGGAGCTTGCAGTGAGCTGAGATCCGGCCACTGCACTCCAGCCTGGGCGACAGAGCGAGACTCCGTCTCAAAAAAAAAAACAAAAGCCCCAACAAAGATCTGCTGTCTCTAGCCAAGGGACCAAGCAAGGGGCAGCCTAAGAATAAAGAAAACATTTAGACAGTTTAACTGCTCTACTCCAGCCACACACCACAAAGAAAACAAAATGTGGCCGTACCCCCATCCACACCAGCAAAGGATGAATGGGAGCCCAGACTTCTACCCTTGCCAGGCTGAAATGAGGTAACCAACAGTCCCCTCCCCTCCTCACCCCTGGGGCAGTGTCAGAGAAGGCCAAGTAGACCCATAAGGCAGTAACAACACCCACCCCCGGGCCCCTGCACCTTTGGTGGTGGTGGAGAGCATGTGGGGAGCCTGAACTTTCGGCTCAGTCAGCAGTAATGAGGTACCCTTCCTCCTTCCCACTGCGGTGATGTCAGAGGATGCCTAGTGGAGAGTCAGAACTACCTGGTGGTAATGAGGCTGCCCCTCCCATGGTGTCAGTTGAGGCCAAATGCAGAGCAGTAACAAGGCACTCCTACCCCTCCCAACCAGAGACCTGGAGTGATGGCCTAATGGCCGGAACTCTCACTCCCCCTCAACAATAATGAGACCTCACCTTGAGTGTCAGTGGAGTCTGAGAGGAGACTTCCGTCACCTGGAAGTAACAAGGCAGTGCCCCTCATGTCCCCTACCAGAGCAATGTCAAAGAAAACAAGCAAAATCAGACAATTTAATTAAGATCCAGAGTCTCATAATATCATAGCCCCAAATGCCCAGATGTTAATTTAAAAAAAAATCATGCCAAGACCCAGAAAGATTTCTAGTTGAATGAGAAAAGACAATCACTAGATGCCAACACCAAGATCACAGAACCATTAAAATGATCTGACAAAGTTTCTAAAGAAGCCAACAAGCCACTGTGAAAGATGCTGGCAGCAGTGAAAAATAGAAAGTCCTAGCACAGAAATGGAACATATGAAGAAGAGCTAAATGGAAATTTTAGAACTGAAAAATATAATAACTGAAATAAAAAATTAGCTTATATCTCACCCACAGAATGCAGAAACAGAAAAAAAAAATGTCAACTGGAAGATAGAACAATAAAAATTACCCAATCTGAACAACAGAGAGAAAATAAACTGTGGGGAAAAAATGAGAAAAAGAACAGAGCTGCAGGGACAGGAGGCACCACAACAAAAGACCTAACATTCATGTTATTAGCATTCCAAAAAGAGAAGGGAAAAAAAGACAGGACTGGTAAAGCACTTAACAGTGGTTGAAAACTTTCCAAATTTGGCAAAAGACAGCCTACAGGTTCAAGAAGCTACGGAAATCCCAAACAGGATAAAGCAAAAGAAACCCAGCAGGGCACAGTGGCTCAAGCCTGTAATCCCAGCACTTTGGGAGGCCGAGTCGGGTGGATCACCTGAGGTCAGGAGTTCAAGATGAACCTGGCCAACATGGTGAAACCCCGTCTCTACTAAAAGTACAAAAATTAGCCAGGTGTGGTGGCACGCATCTGTAATCCCAGCTACTCAGGAGGCTGAGGCAGGAGAATCGCTTGAACCAGAGAGGCGAAGGTTGCAGTGAGCCAAGATCACACCACTGCACTCCAGCCTGAGTGACAAGAACGAGACTCTGTCCCCCCCCAAAAAAAAAAGAAAAGAGAAAAGAAATCCACACCAAGACACATCATAGTCAAACTTCTAAAATCTAAAGACAAAGAAAAAATATCTTGAAACCAGTGAGAGAAATGACACGTAACCTACAGAGAAAAACAATTTGATTATAGCAGACTTCTCATCAGAAATCACTGTTAAATGAAATACTGTAGACAAATTTAATCGAGTTTATTTGAGCAAAGGGCAATTCATGAATCAGGCAGCACTCAGAACCAGAAAAGGTTCAGAGACCTCTGTCCAGTAGTATGACTAGTGAATTTTATAGGCCAGACACAGAAGCAAAGTCATGAAACCACTGGATTGGCTACAGCTAGGCATCTGCTTTATTTGAGCCGGGTGTGATGAGTTACTTGCCTTATTTGAGTATAATCTAATCAGCTAGCTGCCTGTGATTGGCTGAAACTTGGCTGTTTGTTATAGTTCTAAGTTAGCTTTTAATTTGTTTACATACTGTTTGGTTGTCGTTCATCAAGTAGAAACTCAAAGAATGAAAACAGCCTCAAGGTAATAACCTCCTGCTTATTTAATTTAACCTTACAAAAGCCAGGAGAAAGTGGCAGAATATTTTTCAATTGCTTAAAGAAAAGAACCATCAACCCAGAATCTTATATCCAAAGTAAATATCCTCAGAAATGAAGGAGAAATCAAGATGTCCTCAGATGAAGGAAAACTAAGAGAATTTGTTACCAGCAGACCTACCCTAAAAGAAGGGCTAGAAAAGGTTCTCTAAACTAAAAGTAACAATAAAAAACAGAATCTTGGCACATCGGGAAAGAAAAAAGTACATGATAAGCAAAAGTATGGGTAAACATAACAGACTCCTTTCCATACGTATTCTAAATTATATTTGATGGTTATAGCCCAATTATAATACTGTCTAATGTGTTTTTAAATGTATATAGAAGAAATATTTAATGAAATTATATTATAAATAAGGAAGGCCAATGGAAGACAAAGAGAGGTTAGTTTTCTGCACTTCACTTGAACTGATAAAATGATGGCATCAGTAGACTTTGATAAGTCTACTGTATGTATATATACACACGGTATATATACAGTGTATAATAAGTTCATTGTCAGCCATGATAAATGCAGTACAAAGAGGTGTACTCAAAAACACTATATAAACCAAAATGGAATACTAAAAAATTTCACCTAACACACAGGAATACAGGAAAGAAAAGAAATTAAAAACAGAGTAACAAACAAATGAACACCCCCAAAATAAAATGGCAGCCTTTAGTGCTAACATATAAGTAATTACATTAAATGTAAGTGGTCTACATACACCAGTTAAAAGGAAGACAGGCAGAGTAGATTACAAAGCATAACCTAACTATATACTGTCTATAAAAAACAAACTTCAGGCTGGGCTTAGTGGCTCATGCCTGTAATCCCTGCACTTAGAGAGGCCAAAGTGGGCAGATAACTTGAGGTCAGGAGTTGAAGACCAATCCTTGGCCAATGTGACAAAATCCTATCTCTACCAAAAATACAAAAATTAGCCTGATGTGGTGGCACATGCCTGTAATCCCAGCTACTTGGGAGGCTGAGGCAGAAGAATCACTTGAACCCAGGAGGCAGAGGTTGCAGTGAGCTGAGATCACGCCACTGCACTCCAGCCTGAGTGATAGAGTGAGACTCCGCTCAAAAATGCAAACAAAAAACTTCAAATATAGCAACATAGGCAGGTTGAAAGTCAAAAAATGTATACAGTATGCAAGATTAATCCAAAGACAACAGGAGAAAAGAAAAAGAAAGTAGGATTGGCTATATTAATATCAGATAAAGTAGACTTCAGAGGAAAGAAAATTATCAGAGACAGAGAGGAACATTATATGACAATAAAAGAGTGAGTGCACCAAGTAGACATAGCAATCCTAAATGTGTAGGCATCAAACAGCAGAGCTGCAAATTATGTAAAGCAAAACTGGTAGCAATGAAAGAAGAAAGAGACAAATCCATAATGTAGTTGGAGACTTATCTCAACAATTAATAGAACTAGACAGAAAATCAGTAAGGATATAGAAGAACTCAGTAACACTATCAACCAACAAGAGCTAATCAATATTTAGATGATTTATTTGGAACACTCCACTCAACAACAACAGATACACATTGTTTTAATGTACCCATAGAACATATACCAAGATAGACCATATCCTGAGCCATAAAATAAACCTCAAAAAATTTAAAAGAACTGAAATCACACAGAATGTGTTACATAATGACAATGAACTCAAAGTAGAAATCGATAATAAGAAAAATCCCAAACCCTTGGAAACTAAAAAAAATCTTCTAAATAGTCCATGAATCAAAGAAAAAGTCTGAAGGGAAGTCAAAAATACATTCAATTGAATGAAAATTAAAATACAACATATCATAATTAATGAGGCACAACTGAAGCAGAGATAAAAGGAAAGAATATAGCACTAACTTTGTACATTAGAAGACAGAAAAGGTCTCAAATCAATACTCTCATTTCCCTCAAGAACCTGGTGTGGAAGGAAAATATGCAGATAAACTAAGGAAGCAGAAGAAAGAAAATAATAAGGATAAGGGCAGAAATCAATGAGACTGAAAAGAGCAAAACAATGGAGAAAATAAAACAAAGGGCTAGTCATGTGAAAAGATCAATAAAATTGACAAACCTTTACCAGGACTGAAAAAGAAAAAGAGAAGACAAAAATTACCAAAATCAGGAATGAAAGATGAGATATTACTATAGCCCTGCAGACAACAAAACAATAATAAGGGAATACTATAAATAACTCTCATGCCTAAATCTGATCACTTAATTCAAATGAACCAATTCCTTGAAAAACACAAACTGATAAAACTCACTCAATAAAAAATAGATAATTTGAATAACACTATATCACTATTAAGGACATTAAACGTGTAATTTGAAATTTTCCAAATGAGAAATCACCAGGCCTAGATGGTTTCACTGGAAAATTCTCTGAATTGTCTAGAGAATTAATACCAATACTACATAATCTCCTTCAGAAAACAGAACAGGAAAGAATACTTCCCAGTTAATTTTATTAAGGTATTAAAACTAGACAAATTACCAAAAAAAAAAAAAAAAAAAACTACTAAAGACCAATATCCCTCATGGATATAGACACCAAAAAAATACAACAAAACATTAGCAAACAGAATTGATCAGTATCTTTAAAAAAGTAGACATCACGACCAAGTGGGTTTTGCTGGTTTGATTTTTGAAAATCAATTAATGCAATCTGCCACATTAACAGGCTAAAGAAGAAAAATTATGCAATTATATCAATTGATGCACATTTGACAAAACTCAATACTCATTCATGATAAAAATTCAGAAAAGTAGAAATAGAGGGAAATTTCTTCACCATGATTAAGAGCATCTACAAAAATCCTACAGTGAACACCACACTTAATAGTGAAAGACTGAATAATTTCCTCCTAAGATGGGGAACAAGGCAAAGATGTCAACTCTCACTACTCCTATTCAAATAATGCTAGAAGTTCTAGACAGTGCAATAAGGCAAGAAAATGAAATAAATAGCCTACAGATTGGAAATGAAGAAATAAAACTGTCCCTATTCACAGATGACATAATTGTTTATATAGAAAATCCCAAGGAATCTAAAAAACAAAAACAAAAAATCCTAGAACTAATAAATATATTCAGCAAGGTCACAGGACACAAGATAAACATACAAAAACAATTATATCTTCATACACTAGCAATAAATGCATGGACACCTAAATTGAAAATACAATACCTGGCCAGGCACGGTGGCTCACGCCTGTAATCCCAGCACTTTGGGAGGCTGAGGCGGGCAGATCACGAGGTCAGGAGATGGAGACCATCCTGGCCAACATGGCGAAACTCTGTCTCTACTAAAAATATTTTAAAAAATTAGCCGGGCGTGGTGGTGGGTACCTGTAGTCCCAGCTACTCAGGAGGCTGAAGCAGGAGAATGGCGTGAACCCGGAAGGCGGATCTTGCAGTGAGCAGAGATCATGCCACTGCACTCCAGCCTGGGCGACAGAGCGAGACTCCGTCTCAAAAAAAAAGGAAAAAGAAAATACAATACCTTTTACAATCACTAAAAAAAAAGGTATGAATACTTAGCTACAAATTTAATAAAACATGCACACGATCTATGTGCTGACAACTACAAAATGCTGATGAGAGAAATCAAAGAGCAAAATATACACAGAGATACACCATATCCATTGATTAGAAGACTTACAACAGGAAACACATCAATACTTATCAATGCTTTCCAAATGGATACACAGGTTTAATGCAATTCCCATCTATCAAAACTCCAGCAAGATTTTTTCATATAGACAAGATTATTCTAAAATTTACACAAAAAGACAAAATAACTAGAATAGCTAAAACAATTCTGGAAAAGAATAATGTGGGACAAGTCAGTCTACCTGATACAAGACTTAGAATATAGCTACAGTCATCAAGACTGGATAGTATTGGCCAAGGGACAGATATATAGGTCAATGGAACAGAATAGGGAAGGCATGAATAGATCCACAGAAATATGCCCAGTTGATTTTGACAAAGATGCTAAAGCAATTCAATGGAGGAGGGATAGCCTTTGCAACACATGGTACTGGAGTAAGTAGACATCCACAGGCAAAGAAAAAAACCTAAGTCTCACACTTTATTAAAAAAAATTAATTCAGAATGGATTACAGACTAAAATGTAAAACATAAAACTATATAACTTTCAGAAATAGACATAGGAGAAAATCTTCATGATCTCTGACTAAGCAAAGGTTCTTAGACTCCAAAAGTATGAGCCATATACGGAGAAATTCTTAAATTGGACTTCATCAAAATGTAAAACTTTTGCTCTATAAAAGATCTGATTCAAGAGGATGAAAAGACAAGACTCAAACTGGTAGAAAACATTTGCAAACACATATCCAACAGAGGACTAATATCTATAATATATAAAGAATTTACAACTCAACAGTTTTTTAAAAACCCAATTAGAAAGCAGGCTAAAGACATGAACAGACATTTTCTATAAGAGAAGATACACAAAGCCAATAAGCATATGCAAAGCTATTCAACATCACAAGCAATTAGGGAAATGCAAATTAAAACCACAATGACATATCACTACACATCTACCAGAAAGGCTAAAATTAAAAAGAATGACAATAAATAATGGAGAGGATGTGGAGAAATTGAAACTGTCACACATAACTCATGGGAATGTAATATGGTACAGCCACTCTGGAAAAGAGGTTGATAAGTTTCTTAAAAACCTAAACAGATTCAGCCTAGCATGCATATCCCCTTGATACTTGCAAAGTAGTTCCTTTCCTCTGGGATAAATGTCCAGGAGTGCAATGTTAGATTATATATAGATATATATATCTAACATATATACGTGTGTGTGTGTGTATATATCCAGTTGGGTGCGTGTTTCCATCTTGGGGCCTTTGTGGTTGCTGTTCCCTCAGCCTAGCATGCCTTTCCCCGAGTGTGTGTGTGTGTGTGTGTGTGTGTATATATAATCTAACAATTGCACTCCTGGACATTTACACCAGAGAAACACACACTTACATTCACAGGAAAATCTGTGCATAAATATTTATAGCAGCTTTATTCATAATAACCCCAAATTGGAAGCAATCCTAAAGTCCTTCCACAGGTTAATAGTTAAACAAACTGTGATACATCCATACCATGGAGTACTACTCAGCAATAAAAAGGAACAAACTATTGATATACACAACAACCTGAGTGAATATAGTATTACACTGACACTTTTTTAAAGCCAATCACAAAACGTCACAGACTGTATGATTCCATCTATATAATATTCCTGTAATGACAAAATTATAGAAATAAAGAAAAAAATAGTAGTTGCCAGGGGTTAAGGAGGGAGTGGAGGCAGGAGGGAAGTGGGTATGTCTATAAAGGGTGAAACAAGGGATCTTTGTGGTAGTGGACCTGTTGTATATCCTGACTGTATCAATAAAAACATCCTAGTTGTGATATGTACAATAGTTTTTCACAGTGTTACCACTGGGGGAAACTGAACAAAGGATACAAGAGATTGGTATTATTTCTTTTTTTTTTTTTTTTTTGAGATGCAGTCTCGCTCTGTCGCCCAGGCTGGAGTGCAGTGGCTGGATCTCAGCTCACTGCAAGCTCCGCCTCCCGGGTTTATGCCATTCTCCTGCCTCAGCCTCCCGAGTAGCTGGGACTACAGGCGCCCGCCACCTCGCCCGGCTAGTTTTTTGTATTTTTTAGTAGAGACGGGGTTTCACCGTGTTAGCCAGGATGGTCTCGATCTCCTGACCTCGTGATCCGCCCGTCTCGGCCTCCCAAAGTGCTGGGATTACAGGCTTGAGCCACCGTGCCCGGCCAAGATTGGTATTATTTCTTATAACGTGCCCGGCCAAGATTGGTATTATTTCTTATAATTGTGTGTGAATTTGCAATTACCTCAAAATAAAATGTTTAATTAAAAACACATAGAATAAAGGAACCCAATTATATTAAAAAACAATTATCAAAATATTGAAAATATTAAAATATTTGTGATAGGAAAAAAAAAAATCCACCCAACTGGATAACAGACAAGAAAGGGCAAATGTCTATTTGAATTGAATAGCCAGGAAAGACCTCTCTTAAGAGCAGACCTTGATCTGTGCTATGATGTGAATGACAAGAAGGAACTACTTTGCAAGGATCAAGGGGAAAGGCATGCTAGGCTAAGGGAACAGCTACCACAAAGGCCCCAAGATAGAATGACCTTACTTAGAATACCGAGGGAGAAAAAAGAGGCTAAACATCATCAGGAGAGGAGTGGGAGAGGCCAAGTCAAGTGAAGTTTCACAGGCCCAAAGAGGAAGCTTAGGTTTTATTTTAAATTCAACTGGAAGCCACTGAAGACATACAAACAGAAGAATGACATGGTCTGAGATACATGTTTTTATTTTTTATTTATTTATTTTTGAGACAAGAGTCTTCCTCTGTCACCCAAGCTGGAGTACACTGGCGCAATCTTGGCTCACTGCAACCTCCGCCTCCCGGGTTCAAGCGATTCTTCTACCTCAGCCTCCGGAGTCGCTGGGATTAAAGGCACGCACCACGATGCCCGGTTAATTTTTGTATGTTTAGTAGAGACGAGATTTCGCCATGCTGGCCAGGCTGGTCTCCAACTCCTGACCTCAGGTGATTCGCATTTCCCCGCCTTGGCCTCCTAAAGTTCTTTTTTTTTTTTTTTTTCACATGAGCTGTTTTTTGTTTGTTTGTTTTTTTAATACTTTAAGTTCTAGGGTACATGTGCACAACATGCAGGTTTGTTACATATGTAGACATGTTTGGCCTCCTAAAGTTCTAAAGGATTACAGGTGTGGGCCACCGCACCTGGCCTGAGATACATTTTTTAAAAGAATATCCTGGCCATTGTGGGCAAATGAATTGTAGCTGGTCTGGAAATTGGTTAGGAGGCTGCTACAATCATGGGAGCAAGAAATGATGGATAGGACCAGGATGATAGTAGCAGAGATGGAGAAAAGCAAATGGTTGTATTTTGAAAGTAGAACCAAGAGGAAAGGCTTGCTGATTAATTGGGAATAAGGGAAAGAAATGTCAAGGATGAGTCCTGGTTTTTGTTTTACTTTGAAATCACAAGAAGAAAAACAGTTTGGGGTAGAGATAATTAAGAGTTCATATTTGAACATCTTAAATTTGAGATTTTTTAAATATCCAAAGACAGAGGTGATGCAGGTACTTAGATTTATGAGTCTGTATCCAGGAGAAGCATCTGGGCTAGAAATATAATTTAGAGATAAATCAATGTATAGATTGTGTGTCAATCTGTGCAGTTGAGGAAGCCACCTTGGGAGCATGCAAAGTTAGAAAAGAGAAAGTGCCCAAGCCAGGGCCTGGGGTATTCCAGGATTTAGAGTCAAGGGCATAAGAAGGACCCATTCAAAGACACCTGAAGGAACAGCCACTGAGTCCAGAAGAACACTGAGCAAGTATAGAAGGAGTTGTAAGCAGAGAATAGTCCACTGGGTCAAATGCTGTTGAGAGCTCAGATGGAGAAGTGACCATGAGATTTGACAATGTAGAGGTCACTCAAGACCTAGGCAAGCATGGTCTCAGAGCACAAGAAAAGAAAACCAATTTGAATAGGTTGAGAAGACAATAGATAAGAAAGCAGATGGCCGGGCGCAGTGGCTCACACCTGTAATCCCAGCACTTTGGGAGGCCGAGGTGGGCGGATCACCTGAGGTCAGGAATTTGAGACCAGCCTGGCCAACATGGTGAAACCCCGTCTCTACTAAAAATACAAATATTAGCCGGTGGCGCATGCCTGTAGCCTCAGGTACTAGGTAGGCTGAGGCTGAAGAATCGCTTGAACCCGGAGGCAGAGGTTGCAATGAGCTGAGATCGTGCCACTGCACTCCAGCCTAAGCAACAGAATGAAACTCTGTCTCAAAAAAAAGAAAGAAAGAAAGAAAGCAGACATGGGACAGCAAATAACCTTCTCACATATTTAAATAGGACAGGGGTGAAGAGGGACCTAAGATCAAGGGAGGGTTTCCTCCTTTCCTTTTTCAAGACAGGAGATACTAGAGAGGACGTCTGCATGCTGATGGCATCAAGCTAAAAAAGACATCAGAGAAAATTATCTCCCAATTTAATGTATTTTTCCAGCAGTAAGTAAAAAGAACTATAATCTGGGCACAAATTATACTATATTATAATCTGCCCAGACTATAATATAACCTTACTGTAATGTAATCTTACCATAGCACAGCTATAGTAAAGCCACAGATACACCCAAAGAGGAGATGGTAAGGGGAAGCTTTTATTGACAAAAAGGATAAGCTCATATAAGCTGCTTGGAAAGAGTTCATTTTTTCCAGAAGCTCAAAGCCAGACTCGGCATCAGTTCATTGGTGGAGATGCTAATCATTACTAGGCAAGGGTTCTTTCAAGAGCATCTTATCTGAATTGCTACAGTTCTAAAGAATGTCTAATGATAAACCTGGTCATAGAAATGTAAGCATATGTGCAGAACATTCAGTCATGAAAAGAATGAGATATGTGAAAGATGTGAAGGAATTTCTTGTGGAGTTATTTTAGAAAGTCCTTGACATAGCCTTATCTCGGATATGCAAGCATGAGCCCTTCTCCTTAATGCTTCCCTGTCTCAAATTTGTCTGAGTCTGACAGAACAGATTTTTTCCTCATATCTGCAACTTTCACACTTCCCCCTTTAATGAAGATCTTTCTTCGGAGAAAGATCAATCAGCCTGTAGTCAGGTTTTGAATGCCCCTGGGTGCTGGGATGGACCTGTCCTGGATAGATACTCTTATACAACATCAGGGGCAGGTGATTATCAGTTGGAAGTCAGTTATCAAGCCATTTTAGTCACATTTGAGCAACAAGAAGGCCATAAGGAGAAGCTCTCAGGCTTTGTCTGTCTGGATGTCATCAAGTTTGATTTTGTCTATTCCATAGATGTCGGTTATCATTTTAAGACACTGGACAAACATCACTCTATTAGAAGCTGCATTTCTGCAGAAATTTGACAGACATTAGGTACATATTTTTAAAAGGAAAATACAAAGTAAAAACAACAGGAGTATGACAAATCTACTTTATGCAATGGTTCTGCCAAGCCTAAGGGCAATCAACCAAACAAATCAAAAGACCATGGAGAAACTGGGTAAGACTTGCCATAGCCACTGAGTAGTATTTTATGACTGGGTTAAATTAAAGCAGACAGTGCTAACTCTGTAACAGGGACCACTAGTACAATATGAACAAAAAGTTGTTAGGGATATTGCCAAAGCTAGTCAGTAGGTGGACTAAAGGATTTCTTAGATCAGGTTTTGTTAAGTTACCCGTAATTGTTACTGATTTTGAAATTTTAATTATGGCATTATCCTGTCAAGTCAAAAAAGGAAGCATTACAAGGGGCAAGAATCTCATTATGATGTCTTGTTCCAACGGCTTTGGGAAACACTGTCCACAGCATGAAGTCAGCAATTTTGCAGTCTAAATGCCCCTGGCTATGGCATCAGGCTGTTTGGTGAACTTTCTGTGTGGCCCACATATCAGGCGCAAGGCTTGTCCCTTGTAATTTATATTAAGTTGTTTAGTTTTAGCTTATAGCACTTTAGAAAAGAATGGTTTCCATTGTTAGTAATTCTATTTAAAAACTCTATAGGAGAAAATTGGATTAGAGGAACCTAGAAGAATTTAAGATCCAATCCCTTCTACAAGTATATAATAAAACCTGAAAACAATTCACAAGACTACATCTAATAAAGGGTATACCAATTGTCATCCTAATTTTACCAAAGTACTCAGAGCAAGACTAATTTGTATGTAAAATAAATTAGTCTTATCAGATTTGTTCTGAGTATTTACATAAGTACAGTGAGAACAGTGATTGAATCTCAGATTGAACTTTTTTTTTTTTAACTTTTGAAGCAAGAAGGCCAAATCAAGGTGGGCTTCAGATTTTATCCGAAGTACCTACAAGAATTTTTAAATATGATGTCTAAGTCAAACCTTGCTAATACAATTAATATTTTAAATTGTATCTTGTTATTTAAAAAAGAGATTTTTATCAAAATAATGTAAATACATTGTCATAAAATAAAAAATACTCATGAATAGTTTTTTTTTAATTTTAGAGAGATAAGGTAGGGAGAAAAAGCAAACATTTTAATATTATTTACAAGAGTAAACATAACCAAATTGCTATAGGTACCTTAAGAGAAAAGTTTCCTTAAATCCGGAAAATAAAATATTAAAGAATTAGCAATATTTTAAATGAAAGTAATAAAAATCATAATCCATTATCAGTTTAGTCCCATGTAATTCATTGTTGCTCTGTTTGATCTCGGTTAGCAGTTTCATGAATATGTCAGTTATTTTAATTAGAGTTTTGGAATTTTGTACTTAATCCATTGATTTTTAAGTTATCGGTAACATATTCAAGGCTACTTCTTAGTCTTTTCCATGAATCTGACTGCAGATGACTTTATGAGAAAAATTAAAACTGTGGATGACAAAAATTTAGAATAGCCATGGTTAAAAATTCGATGAGAATTCATTGTAACAAACAATTAACAAGGAAATTTAGTTACTTCTATTGGGTACAATATTTTAAGATAACAACCAGAATTATGATTCACAGCATCATACCAAGACCATCAGACTCTCATACAGTTTACATAGTTTTTAGAATATTCATATCAACACATCCACACAGAGTTTTTTAAAGATGAACATCACTTATTAAAGATGATGCAGTTTTTCTAAATAATCAAAAAACTAATAAAGACAGCACAAAGCACAGTAAACTCTTAATAAAACATGAAAGCTCTGTTTCCCAGGCCATTTACTGAAAAGGCAAAGAAAAACCTCCTGCGATATGAGTACTTCTTCCTTTGGGAATCCCATTTAGATAAACTGGAAGTCAAACCTGATGAAACGGTATTCGAATTCAATTAGACACTGGAAAAGTATGTGTCCAAGGTTATGAGTATATATCATATTATAGAAGAATAATGTAAACAAGGAAACCAGTACCTTGAGCAGTGGAATGCATGGCTTTTAGAAAAATTAAAGGCACATGAAATTGCCTGGTTATATGGAACAATTTAGACACATCAAGAAAAGCCAAAGCCAGGCGTGGTGGCATCCATCTTTAGTCCCAGTTACTTAGGACACTAAAGTGAGAGGATCGTTTAAGCCCAGGAGGTCAAGGCTGCAGTGAGCTATGAACACACGACTGCACTCCAGCCTGGGCGACACAGCAAGACCCAGTCAAGGAAGGAAAGAAGGAAGGTAGGAAGGAAGGAAGGAAGGGAGGGAGGAAGGAACAGAGGGAAGGAAGGGACAGAAGAGAGAGAGAGAAAGGAGGGAAGGGAAGAGAAGGGAAGGGAAGGGAGGGGAGGGGAAATGAGGGAAGGGGAGGGGAGGGGAGGCCACAATAACAGAGTGAGAACTGGAGGGGTGGAGGGGAAACAGCCACAGGAACTGATGAAAAACTTGTGAGTGAGAGAGTCACCACTCCAGTTAAACAAGAAGGTGTACCTTTTCAAGGAGAGAAGGAAGAAGAGCAGAAGGCAATAATGCATGACCTGCAAATTGTATGTCGTGAGATGTGGCAAAAAGCCGAACTCTTGAGATGTGACTCTGGAAAGCTTTAAGAGCAAAACTCTATCTCAAGAAATGAAATTATCATTTTAAATGAAGAAGGCAGCACTTTCAGTTTGAAATTAGGCAGAAATCGTAAAACATGAAAAAAGCTGTAGTTCAGAAGATGGTTGAAAATACAAAGAAATCGATTTCAGAATTAAAATCAAATCCTGTTGCAAGTTTTTACAAGGAGTAGATCAACATTCTGAGAAAATCTTGTTGCTCTGGTCCTGCATCAGTCTATCCCTGATACCAAGGCTAAATTCTTAAATTCCTTCCAATCCCAGCCAACCTGATTATACACAAAACTCCCTTTACAAGACCCATCTTTTATAAATCCTCCACGACTTGTTTGACCTGCCATCATTTTCTTAAACCCTAGTGTGATGGCTAATGTTGAGTGTCAACTTGATTGGATTGAAGAATGCAAAGTATTGTTTCTGGGTGTGTCTATAAGGGTGTTGCTAAAGGAGATTAACTTTTGAGCCAGTGGACTGGGAGAGGCAGACCCACCCTCGATCTGGGTGGACACCATCTAATCAGCTGATAGAGTAGCTAGAATAAACCAGGCAGAAGAACGTGGGAAGACTAGACTGGCTGAGTCTTCTGGCCTTCATCTTTCTCCCATACTGGATGCTTCCTGCCCTCAAACATTGGACTCCAAGTTCTTAAGCTTTTGGACTCTTGGACTTAAACCAGTGGTTTGCCAGGGGCTCTCGGGCCTTGGGCCCAGACTGAAGGCTGCACTGTTGGCTCCCCTACTTTTCAGGTTTGGGGACTCAGACGGGCTTCCTTGCTCCTCAGCTTGCAGATGGCCTATCGTGGGACTTCACCTTGTGATTGTGTGAGTCAATACTCCTGAATAAACTCCCTTTCATATATACATCTAGCCTATTAGTACTATCCCTCTGGAGAATACACCCTTCTTTGTCCTACAGTGAAATTCATCCAGGAGAGAAGAAACAATAGTGCAGAGAAGAGATGCAACAAGAGCAAAGTCCCTGAGAAAATGAGAGGAGATGGGATTGGAAACACAGTGGTGTGACTAGCCAGGTGTGTCTTCCACTGTTGCACTGGAGAAGCACTGAAGCACTACATATGAGCTCACAAGACCCTCCAGAGTTTTGATTTGTAGCCCACAAGGAAGAAAGGTGGACAAGGATGAGATGTGACTCGGATATCAGATTCACTAGGGAGGACTCAGTCATCCAGCCTGAAATAGCAGCAGCCTCTAAGCAGCAGCCTCTACCACTGACGGATGATTTGAACAGGTAAAGTACTTAGTAGCAATACTGTTTGAGGAAGATGCAGCCAGGGACAGGGAAAAGACCCCATTATCCACTGGATTTGGAAGTCAGAGGGGTGACACCTGGCTCAGGAAGGTCACTAGCTGCTAGTGCTGTGTGTGGTAAAAACAGTGGGATGACCCTGGAAATTGGGAAGGAATTCCTATGAGGAAGGCATTTCAAAGAAATGGAATAGTTAGAATTGGAAACAATGCCTCCCTGATCTCGTCAATAGTACTTCTCTCAGACTCTCCCCCCAGCTCAACACTTTTCCAGGTTTCTACTGAAAAGCAAAAGCTAACTATCCACATTTTGCTGATAAAGATTCTCCAGAATATGTTCACCATTTAGCCGAACACTGTGTCACTTGTTTCCTGACAGTTTTATTTTCTGGGTAAAGCATGTCAATAATAGCTTCCCCAAATACACATGACATACCCCCACACACACTTAACTTTGGGAAATTAATTTACATTCAATTTGTTAATAAAGCTGAAAAATTAAACTAAAGCAATAGGAAAAAAAAATCCCTGCTTTCAAATGCATTTTTTAATCAAATTCCAAGTGATACCGTGAGTTACATTTACTTTATAGAACAAAAAGTCCCCAGTGGTAAGAAATACTTAGGATGTATTATATCCTTAAGATACTTTAAAAAATCAAAATCAAGCCGGGCGCGGTGGCTCAAGCCTGTAATCCCAGCACTTTGGGAGGCCGAGACGGGCGGATCACGGGGTCAGGAGATCGAGACCACCCTGGCTAACACGGTGAAACCCCGTCTCTACTAAAAAATACAAAAAACTAGCCGGGCGAGGTGGCGGGCGCCTGTAGTCCCAGCTACTCGGGAGGCCGACGCGGGAGAATGGCGTAAACCCGGGAGGCGGAGCTTGCAGTGAGCTGAGATCCGGCCACTGCACTCCAGCCTGGGGGACAGAGCGAGACTCCGTCTCAAAAAAAAAAAAAAAAAAAAAAAATTCTTTATAAACAGCTATCTTCACACCCTGACTTTAAAGAACAAAACAGATCAATTAATTTATCAAACAATCTATGTGAAAAGGAGCAGGAATGTTTTAGCTTTAATATATTTTCTGATGCGTCTAAGAGAAAAAAATAAATCATTATGGATTTTGCAAAGTGCATTTTTATCTTTCTCTCTAATGAGATAGTGAAACAAGAGACATTCATTGCCTCCCTAGGGAATCCCATGATTTACAAAGAATATCCTTCCCTGAAGCATTTACCCCTAAATGGCCAGCTGTACAGTCAGTGATTACAGGGAATATGTCCAGGCCCCTCATGACCCCTTATCATTTTTCTGGCTAATGCATTAAAAGAGAAAGGGGAAAAAGTTGCAAAAAAGCACTGTGTTCAAAGTTCCCCTTCTTTCTGCCCTACAAGCACTGTCCTTTAATCTCTGGCATGTGTTGCTGAGTCACATGACGGAAGTTAAAAGGCAGAAAGAAGTAAATTTAGCATGGAGCCCACAAATGTCATCAGTAGATGGTTAGTCTTGGGAGAGAAGGAGAGGAGGAGAAGAGATGAAACTGGTCCCTAGGCTTTTATGGGATGCGGAACAAGAACGCTGGAAGACAAGAAGGTCCAGAAATTGAAAGAATATGGCTATTGGTACTTTCCAGGTCAGAGCACACACAGGTGTGCCCTGAACTTCCTTCTTCAACAATAAATGCTGTCAAGAAAAATTACTATGAAATAAGCATACAAATACAAATCAGTGAGTGGAAACACAAATGTAATTATTGTAAGCTATATTTTTATTGGTGAGGCACCATGTTTAACAAGAAACCACAATGCCATAGCTATGCTATTTGTATTTATTTATAACAGCTCAAGCTACATCTCTACCAGAAGAGTAAACAGCTCTGTCAAAAAAAAATCTTGTCAAGAGAAAAAATATTTAACTATGCACTTGAAAAATTTGGGTTCTAGTCTCAAATGTTGAAACTTAGAATTAAATTTTTTTGTTAACTCAACTTATATTCTTCTCATTTTAGCATATTTCTTCCTCTTTCCTGTTGGTCTCCGTGTGCTGCCAAAATGATGCATAATCCCCAGGGTTTACGGTTGTTCATTCTCTGTAAAGCAGGGTTTTTTTCCCCCAGAGATAGGGAAAGTATCAGGAAAAAAGGAACAGTTAACCAGGTTATAGTTAATTTTACCTTGCCTATCTTTCAGAAAACTAATCTCAGTTTGCCATGGTCCTGGATCCCTTATCTGTAAAAGGTCCACTTTATCATCTTTGTCTTACTCTGAAATGCTTAAATTACTTAAGAATTTCAGCACTCAGATGTCTACATACATACACACCCAGAGACACAGAGACATACGCATATCACTTTATTGAGATATATTTCACATACCATACAATTCTCTTAAAGTGTAAAATCCAATGGTTTTTAGCATATTCACAGAGTTGTGAAACCATTGCCACAATCAATTTTATAACAGAAACATAGCTTCTAAATTCCCTGAGTCATCATACAGATAGAAACCAAGGTCCACATGGGTTAAGTTATGTTCCCAAGGTTACAGAGCTGGTCAGTGGCTGAGCCAGACCTAGATCCCTGGAAATTATTTCAGCCATTGACATCATCTGGGGCTCCCTTCCCCTGCCTGGGGAAAATTCTGTATGAATTAAAACCTGCTGTTAAAATGTTGTCTGAGAAAAACATCTGGCATTTTTTATTATTGCGCTCCCTCATATTATATTAAACCGATCTGATTTCTCCACCAAATTGTTGCATTGCAAGATTTCTTAGAAAGACTTCTAGAACATATTAAAACATATCTACTGAGTACTTTTAACCACAAAACATGGCTAGGAAGCCCAGAGAGAATCTGTGATGTCTCTCCTTTCAGGTTAAGACATAAATTATTTCAGCTCTTGCAAAAAATAAAAAAAAAAAAGACTAAATTAGACCTTCTGCTCATTTCATTTTTAATGGACTGATAACAGATAGTTAAACCAAACTACCCATGACTAGCAAAATATTTCTCCAATGCCAATAACTTCCAAGGATTTCAATCATTCATTCTGGTTACTGGTCAGAAACCAACTTAAATCACCCAAGGGCTTACATTATCTCTGAGATTTGCTTATCTTTCAGATTTGCTCCTATGAAGTCCATAACCAATAAAGGAAAAGTTTTTGAAAGAGTAGGCTTATTTCCTGCAAATGCTAAGGAAGCCAGTGTAACAAGCACAGCCAGCGATTACTCTGGCACTGCTCTGCCCACAGCAGCACTCGGCCTCCTGGCTGTACCAGCTGAGAGCACTCCACAATACCTAGCTCACAGAAGCACTTGTTGATTGCTCCTGCCTTTAAATGCCCCCCTTCCATGATGTTCTTCTCTCTCCTGTAACCTACCAGTTTTTTCTTTCCTGTGTTGTGCCACCCCAAAATTTCATCTATTCAATAAATATTTATTGAGTCGTCACTGCTCATCAAGTATTGGGCTAAACATTGTCCCTAAATGTGGGTGCTCTCTAGAGTCTGTCTTTAACTCACTGTGCCTTTTCTCACTTTTGTCTACACACACATTTTAAAATCTCCGTTTAGGCTGGAAATCACCAAAAATCTGTAGCTCCAGTACCAGCCTCACCCCCTGAGCTCCAGGTCAGGATATGCACCCCAACCCAGGCCAGTGACATCTGAATGTCCCAGAGACCCCTCAAAGTCCCTGGGTTCAGCGGTGAATCCATCATCTCCACCCTCGCATGAATAGCCTCTCCTCCAGGGCCCCTTAACACCCTGAATAGCAGCACTGTCTACCCAGTGCCCACAGCCATAAACAGCATCACCCAGTTTCCATATGGAAAGAGTGGGAGTGAGGGGACAGCAGTGCCCTTCAACCTGGAATTGGGGCTAGAGGAAGAGAATCCTCTAATTCCAGTTGCTTTCTATGGGCCAACTTGTGGGAGAAGCAGGATGAGACCTCACCACAAATGTGGACGTTTGAATGAAATCTGTCTACCCTGGCTCTAGCAAAATGGGGGCTGGGGTTGGGGAGAGAGGTGGTGAGAAGCAACAGACCCAGCGGTGCTGGTGGGGAACAGGTTTTACAACATGAGCTCTGCCATAGCTGGAAGAGCCTGCAATGTTGATGTTGAAAAACAAATTTGCTTGTCATCAACACACACACACACACACATCAATTTCATGACACACACACACACACACACACACATCAATTTCATGTCTCCCCGCCTGTTTTCCTGTTTCCTCTGCTCAGAACGGCTTTCCTCCTATCCTCCCACACCCTCAACCATAATTCCTCCTCATACTTAATTCTCAAATGACATGTCTCCTCCTCCGGGAAGCTCTCCCTGACGCCCCCACTGTGTTATTTGCCATCCTCTGTGCGTGGAGGTGTGTCTAGCACTGTTTGTTTACGTGTCTGTCTCCGTGTCTCCCCTGCAGGCTGTCAGCTCTTTGAGAGCAGAAGCCTAATGCCCAGCCTCAGGCCCACACCGGGAAGACGGTGGGGAGGGGAAGGACTGCGGTGGAGAGCCCCAGCCAGGGAGCCGGGCACAGTCCAGCCGGGACCATTTGTGAGGCGCGCGCGGGGAGCTCAGCGGGACCCAGCCAAGCGCCAAATACACAGCATCTCTGGAGACGCCGGTGGCCGGTGGAGGATGGGCCCCCCAAGAGGCGCTCCCAACCAAACGGCTGGAGACTAGGGGGAGGCCCTGTAGGCATCGAACTCCCTGTGGTCGTCCTCCCCTTGCGCGGGGTAGGGGCCTCCCCACGCCCACTCCGTCTCCGCCGCCCGAGTCCCCGCGGCCGCCACCTCTGCCCTCCGCGACGCAGAATCTCTCCGATTTACAACGGCCCAGGGCAAAGCCGGGGGCCAGGGAATGGGAAGGAGAAGGCGCCAAGACGCCGAGGAGAAACAGGCGGCCCCTCACCCCACCCTCGCGCCCTCCTAGGCGGGAAGAAATTGAGCCTCGAGAGAGGCCCTTCAGGGAACAGGAGTCCCAAAGGCCCGGGAGCCTCGGGGGGGCCGCAGCCTCCGCGTCCCCCTCCCTCCTTCCCTCCTTCCCTCCTCTGCGCCTCCCTACCTGGCTGGCTTTGTGGAACTGCTTCTTCAGCCCGGCCACCGACATCGCGACTGCGACCGGCCGGGGCGAGGTGGTCTCAAGGCTCGGCCGGGCCACGCGGCCGCGACACGCTCGGGGAGCGGGAGCCCGGGCCGGTCCCCGCGCGGCTGGGCTCCGCCGAGCCCGCCTCCCACGGCCACGGCCACAGCCACAGCCGCTGTCACACTCGCACACACGCGCGCACGCCGATGGCAACACTGCGTTCCAAAGCCCCTGCACAGCCCATTGGCCAAGCCGCAGCGATATGCAAATGAAGCCGTTGGGGCCGCCCACGCTTCATTGTTGCGTTGAGACCTGGGCGACTGGAGCCGCGCAGAAGACCGGCCTGGGAAGCTGGGCGTGGGGATGGATGTCTTGGGGGTCGGGGGAGCACAGCCGCACAGTGCTTCTTGCTGGGCGCGGGACGGTATAGATCTAGCTCTGAGATTGTCATGGGTACCGGGAGAGAGATCAGTTCTCTCTGCTTCTGGGTCTTGGTGCGAAACCGGCTTTGGCTCACAGGCAACATCGCCTCCCTCCGGCGAATTTTCGCTAGGTGTATGTTTAAGAAAGGAAGGCTCCACGTGCAGGTTTGTTACATATGTATACTTGTGCCTTGTTGGTGTGCTGCACCCATCAACTCGTCAGCACCCATCAACTCGTCATTTACATCAAGTATAACTCCCAATGCAATCCCTCCCCGCTCCCCCCTCCCCATGATAGGCCCCGGTGTGTGATGTTCCCCTTCCCGAGTCCAAGTGATCTCATTGTTCAGTTCCCACCTATGAGTGAGAACATGCGGTGTTTGGTTTTCTGTTCTTGTGATAGTTTGCTAAGAATGATGGTTTCCAGCTGCATCCATGTCCCTACAAAGGTTATGCACATGTACCCTAGAACTTAAAGTATAATAATAATAAATTAAAAAAAAAAAGAAAGTAAAGTGGAAGATAATTTTGTACTAAAAAAAAGCCACATTTTGGAACACAATTTGCTTTAATTCACTCTGTGTGTGTGTGTGTACCTTTTATAGCTATATCTAGACATTTTTTTAAAAACCTTAGAAGTAAATCATAAACTTCTTGATTATTTTCTTACATATTAAAGTCTAATAAATATATTTATTTGAAAGACAAAAAAAAAAAAAAAAGGAAGGCTCCGAAATGCGCCTAGGGAGGGAGAAATGCAACTGGATGGGGGACCTGTGGGAGGAGGAAGCGGTCTGTGGGTGACAGGCTTTCTTCTCTCTCCGCGCCGTGCTCTGGGTGCAATCTGCTCAGATTATTTTGGTCTTCTGGGAGCCCTAGAGTTACGGAGTAATTTTCTAATAAATACGGTGCTAGCCCACTTAGTGCTCTGAGCCCACTGTCAACTGCACTAAAAGCAACTATCTCCAAGGTGCTGTAAACAGCTCATTGCAAATCCGGGGGAGTCCACCAGACCAGGGTCCCAGCTCCCTCAGTAACCCCTACCAGCTGTGTCAGTTACAGTCCATTTGCACAGGGTCCAGAGGTCGGCGCACTCGACAGCCAAACCCAGCCAGGGACCTGGAGCATTGCGTTGACCTCTTGTCAGGGCTGTCCCCAGTAGGTACAGCATCTTCGCTGAATCTGGCTTCCAAAGGTCCCGAGGATTCCCAAGACCTAGAACATACATTTGACAACGCTTCACACTGAAAAACAAAAACATTTCCCACCTTCAGTCTCTTTTTGGGCCCTTACCAGGTCCCATCTGGGGTGACCAGCAGTCCTGTCTGCCCTGGACACTTCGGGTATATGCCTGTGCCCTGGTGTCCACCTGCCATAACATTTCTCCAGACAAAAGTCATGCAGTTCCTACCCTAGCCGTTAGCTCCCAGTGCCCAGCTAGTCCTAACCCTGACTTCATCCTAATGACAACTGGGCAAGTGAGTACACACCTCTCTGGGCCTTGGTTTCCTCACTTCCATTTGGAGCATGTAGACTGGAATAAACAGTGTTCCTCCTCTGATACTGGGAAAAAAATGCTTGAACTTAGTGGAGGTCCTGGGATAAGGACAGCCAGTCAGAGGGTTAATGAGCATGACTTGGGTGAGTGCTGTGGGCTTACCTGCCTGACACCAGCCACTGATAGATAACTAAAAAGTGTGAGGGTGGTGACAGCTGGGTCAGAATGGCAGAGCAAGATGACCTGTCCACACAACAGTCCAAATGCCTCTCAACAGTAGGCTGCACTGCAGGCCAACCACTATGTAAGGCAGAAAGCCAGCTGCAGCTGGAGTCCAGGACTGGCGGGTCTCTCTTGTCCTGGGCTATTCAGGGCTGCTCAGCTTCTTCTTTCTGCATGCTCCAGAGGGGTTTAAATAGCACCGGTTTTGGCCGGGCGCGGTGGCTCAAGCCTGTAATCCTAGCACTTTGGGAGGCCGAGACGGGCGGATCACGAGGTCAGGAGATCAAGACCATCCTGGCTAACACGGTGAAACCCCGTCTCTACTAAAAATACAAAAAATTAGCCGGGCGAGGTGGCGGGCGCCTGTAGTCCCAGCTACACGGGAGGCTGAGGCAGGAGAATGGCGTAAACCCGGGAGGCGGAGCTTGCAGTGAGCTGAGATCCGGCCACTGCACTCCAGCCCGGGCGACAGAGCGAGACTCCGTCTCAACAACAAAAAAAATAAATAAATAAATAAATAAATAAATAGCACCGGTTTTATGGTGCCTCCCCCTAGACCAATCTGGCTCTGTGCCCTTTGGGAGGGGGGGTGATTTTTTTAAATAGCTTATTGGCATTTCCTCCACAGTCGTTAGTACATTCAAGTTTCCCACTTCAGTTAATTTTGGTAATTTATCTTCTTCATTAATCAAGTATAGAGTTGCAGATCATACTTTGTAAACTTCAGAATCTTTCATATACATTTTCTTCTTTGTAAAAGTTTTTGTGGTTTGTCTTAATTTTTGCAGTGAATAGATTCATTGGAGGTTTGCTGATTTTATTGGTCTTTCAAAATATTTTTGAATGTACTCAATCATTGCTATAGAATTTTCTCTCTCATTGATTTTTCTTTCATTATTCTTACACATTCCTTCCTTCAGTGTTGTTCAGAAGACTAGTGAGAGTTTGAAGGTTTTAACAATAGAAACTGACTCTAGCTAACGTACGCTGGAAAATAATGTATTGGAGAAGGATGTCAGGCAGCCCAGAGATTCACAGGAGGGGTGTATAGAACAAGGTGGAGGGGATGAGCAGCAAGTAGGAATCTGAGCACTGAGATCCACAGGGTGTCCAGGAACAGCTTTATTGGGATGCACTGGCTCTGTCACTGAACACTGGCCATGGCTACCAGAATATGAAGGCTGCCCTTTCAGGCAGTGACTCCAGCTGCAAAGTAGCAGGGGCAGCATCTGATTGGTGGATTCACTCCATGGCAGATTTCCGTACTATAGGAAGAAGCTTCAGAGGTTAAGCAGCCAAATTTTATGTATATATAATATATACATTCTTTAATATATATCATATGTTAGAGAACATAGATATTAGATAATATATATAAAAATATATGTGAGCAACAACAAATGCCCATTAAAGTATATTTGGGTATCCTTAATCTCCTATGTCTTTTATTTATTTTTTCAAAACTATAAATTTTCCTCCTGAGTATGGCTTTGGTTTCATACCTTGTTTTCATGAATAATATGGATCTCCTATTTTCTAATTACACGCCTGTAGCCATTATAGTTTTGAGTTCCTCTTTGATCCAAATGTTATTCAGGACAATTTTTTAAAAAGCTTTTCTAGGCCGGGCATGGTGGCTCACGCCTGCAATTTCCAGCTCTTTGGGAGGCCGAGGTAGGCGGATCATGAGGTCAGGAGATCGAGACCATCCTGGCTAACATAGTGAAACTCTGTCTCTACTAAAAACACAAAAAATTAGCCAGGCATGGTGGCAGGCACCGGTAGTCCCAGCTACTCAGGCGGCTGAGGCAGGAGAAGGGCATGAACCTGGGAGGCGGAGCTTGCAGTGAGCGGAGATCGCACCCCTGCACTCCAGCCTGGGCAACAGAGTGAGACTTGGTCTCAAAAAAAAAAAAAAACACAAAATTTAGCTGGGCATGGTGGTGCACGCCTGTAGTCCCAGCTACTGGGGAGGCTGAGGCAGGAGAATCGCTTGAACCCAGGAGGTGGAGGTTGCAGTGAGCCGAGATCATGCCACTGCACTCTAGCCTGGGTGACAGAGTGAGACTCTGTCTAAAAACAAACAAACAAACAAACAAACCACAAAACCTTTTCTAGGTGGTTTGATTTTTTAAATTTTATTCTATGTTAAATTCTAGACTTGTGATACTATTGTTAAATAACATATCTTGAAAAGGGTTTTTTTAAAACATAGCCTGTTGTTTCATTGTAAACACATATCATAGGGGTTGGAAATACTGTTCATTTTCCATTTCAAACATACAGATGTTTAGTTCATCTGTAACAGGAGTGTGTATTCTACACAGCTTCTAGCTCAGAGGAAGATTTCCAAGTCATGCTAGCTAGAGCCCCCTTGGCCAGCTGAAGGCTTTCCCCTTCACATCACCATCACCCTTCAATCACCAAGGGCCCACAGCTCCTCTGTTTACGGAAGGGGTGTACAAGTGTATACAAGTATCCTAGACTGTTTGACAGATTTGTCTACATATGGAATAAAACTGATGGGGACTGGGAAGTGTCCTGAGGCACAGACACACATCCCTATGAACTGAAGGAATTTTGGGCATTTGGTGATCTTCACAAGTCAATGACAAGAAGGACACTGTGGTTGTCTCTGGCACTCTGCCAGATGGCCCATATTCTGGCAGAGGTTTGAGTGTTCTCTTATGCTCTTTTTCTTTTTTCTTTTTTTTCTTTTTTTGGAGATGGAGTCTCGCTCTGTTGCCCAGGCTGGAGTGAGGTGGCGCAAACTTGGCTCTCTGCAACCTCCACCTCCTGGGTTCAGGTTATTCTCCTGTCTCAGCCTCCCAAGTAGCTGAGACTACAGGCGCACGCCACCATGCCCAGCTAATTTTTTTGTGTTTTGGTAGAGACCAGGTTTTCCTGAGCTGAGGCAATCAGCCCACCTCAGCCTCCCAAAGTGCTGGAATTACTGGCGTGAGCCACTGCTCCCAGCCTATGCTCTTTTTCTTGTGGCCTTTGACTCACCTCCTTTCTCTTTTCTGGTCCACAGAGTGCTATGCTAGTACACATTGACATTCATCTGTCTTATGCCTAGGCCAGCTTTTGAGTCTGATGAGTATTTGCATTCTGTAGCGAGTGACTCATATCTATCTGGGGGGCAGGGTCGGGGGGCAGAAGAATTCTGGGTAGGAGTTAGAAAGGGAGGGAAGCATGCTTATTAATGTTCAAAATATCCCATCATATATCTCATAAATCAGGTCTGAGCATGTTCAAATGCTCTGTGTTTCAATATTTTTCTACTTTATTTGTCAAAGATAGAGTGGTATGATATTCTTCTCTACAATCTCTTGCTACAATTGTGATTATGTCTGTTGCACGTTATATTTGGGACTTTTGCTCTAAACATTTCAGTGCTATGGTATTCTGCTTATGGGTATTTATTATTGTCATATTTTCCTTGTCGATTTTTTCTTTTATCTGTAGAAAAAAACATATTTTCTCCTACTTACAGCTTTTTGCCTTCTGTTTTACTTTGCCGCATACCCATATTTGTATCCTTACTTTTTGTGTATATGTGCTTATCTCTTAATTGGTGCTTTACTTTTCATTTTGTTGTAGACATGTGCTCTTATAAACAGAATAACATTTAATTTTGTTTCTGGACCAAAATATGTCTTTGCCTTTTCCTAGAGAGATTTAAGCATTTATATTTATTACAAAAAGAAAAATATTGTCAGCCGGGCGCGGTGGCTGAAGCCTGTAATCCCAGCACTTTGGGAGGCCAAGACGGGTGGATCACGAGGTCAGGAGATCGAGACCATCCTGGCTAACACGGTGAAACTCCATCTGTACTAAAAATACAAAAAACTAGCTGGGCGAGGTGGCGGGCGCCTGTAGTCCCAGCTACTCGGGAGGCTGAGGCAGGAGAATGGCATAAACCTGGGAGGTGGAGCTTGCAGTGAGCTGAGATCCGGCCACTGCACTCCAGCCTGGGCGACAGAGCGAGACTCTGTCTCAAAAAAAAAAAAAAAAAAAAAAAAGGAAAATATTGTCGTTGTGTGGTATGTTATTATTTTTCTTCTACATAGTTCCTTTTTGCGGTTTTTTTTTGGGGGGGTTTTGTTGTTGTCGTTGTTGTTTTGAGACAGGATCTTGCTCTGTTACCCAGGCTCTGGAGTGCAATGGTACAATCATGGCTCACTGCAGCCGCAACCTGGGCTCATGTGATCCTCCCACCTCTCCCTCCCAGTAGCTGGGACTATAGGCACATGCTACCACACTAAGCTAACTTTTTAATTTTTTGTACAATGGGGTCTCACTATGTTGCCCAGGCTGGTCTCAAACTCCTGGGCCCAAGTGATTCTCCTGCCTTGGCCTCCCAAAATGTTGAGATTATAGGCATAAGCCATCATGCCCAGCCATAGTTCTTTCTTCTATGATTATTATCTATCTATTATTCAGATTTTCTTTGCTTTTTCTTCCTCTTTGCTTTTGGAAATTGTTCATCTAATCTTTACTCAATGAGTGATTACCACTTACCTAAAATATATTTGAATTTATATTCTCTATCAGCATCAATAATTAAACACTTTATGGAAGCCACAGCATGACTAGAATGAGCCATGGTCAGGGCACATCCACTAGGGCCACCTCATCACCTCCTTCTACTCAGGCCGCCTCCTGCTCCATATGAGAACCCTTGAGCAGAGACCAGAATGGGCCCAGTACCTTTTGTCTGAAACAGCAAATGAACCAGGAGGAGACTAGGGTGCAGAGTGTTGGTTTTAAGACATGAGGGCAAAGATGGAGTGAAGACAATTTAAAAACAAGTTTTGAAATAAAAGATTTGTGAACTTGTTTTAAATTCAAAATATTTTCATAAGTATATATTTTCTATTATACAATAACATTTAAAGAAAATTTGGAAATTATCAAAAAGTAAAAGGATGGAAAAACTACCTTTGGAATCATATCTGAAGCAATCGCTCTTAATATTTTGGTATATTTTGCTTGTAGAGATTCTTCCTGTGCAAAATTTAAGCATAACAGTGTCATGACTATGCATACTATATTTTCTTTGTTCTCCTAGTTAACTGAGCATTTCCTATATTGTCTGGTCTTCACACACAACATTTTAATGACCATTTAAACCAATGTAGATATATCAAATTATAATTGTTTATTTTCCATTAATACACAGTTAAAGGTTCCCACCCCCCATATTTTTCATGATTTAAATAATGCCACATTAAACATCTTTTTCCATATTAAAGTTTTTCTATATTTAGGAATGGACTTTCTTCAGAATGGACTCCACTCTGAGATGTAAAATCAGTGCATCAAAGAATTTGAACAATCCTAAATACTATATATATACACACACACACACATATATATAAAAAATGCAGTTTTCATTGCTCCCATGATACACAGTCATTAGAGAAGCATCTTGTAAAAAAAAATTTAAAAAAGGCAGGGGGAGAAGAAAGGAGGCAAAGAAACATGGATATGGGATTTGTGTCTTCTATTTGCCTGAATTGAATTTAATGTCATTAAAAAACTCATTGGCCAAGTGCAATGGCTCACACTTGTAATCCCAGTGTACTTCGGGAAGCCAACGCGGGTGGATCACTTGAGGCCAGGAGTTGGAGACTAGCCTGGGCGGACACAGCGAAACCCCATCTCTACCCAAAATACAAAAAAATTAGTCGGGCGTGGTGGTGCACGCCTGTAGTCCCAGCTACTCAGAGGCTGAGGTGGGAAAATCACTCGAACTTGGGAGGCGGAGGTTGCAGTGAGCTGAGATTGCACCACTGCATTCCTGCCTGGGCGACGGAGTAAGACCTGTCTCAAAAAAAAAAAAAAAACACAAAAAACAAAAAAAAACAACAACAACTCATCAACATGTAGCCTAACACAAGCTCCAGATTGCAGTGCCTGGCAGACCTCGGAGAGCCAAGTTCAAATATGAACTGATGCCTTCTATTAACCTTAAAATATTAGGCTAACCTTGACCTCTCTACTTCTAGTTTTCTCTCCCTCTTTTTTTCCTGGAAAAAAAAAAGAAAAAAATCTCTCACCCGAACTTTCTTCTCAGGAGGCCTCCTGGCTTACTTGTGCATGAAAGGGTGGGGCTTTGGCCCACTAACTGCATAACAGTTGTGCAGTGTGCCAAGTATTTAGATAAACCAGATCTAGAAGCATTATTTCTCTCAGTTGAATTCCCTTACATACCTGGCTGCAGCAGAAAGCTGAAAGCAGAGATACCGTTTTTGCTTTCCTTGTAACTTGGTAAGTGGGTTTTTTTTTCCCCCCCACATCTGGGAAAGATGTGTGCCCACCGATGAGGTAACAGCAGACATGATGAATCCCAGATGTTGAACATGGCAATTTGCCTTGAACTCACAAGATCACAACTGGGAGCAAATGTATAGATTTTCTTTGCTTATTGTTTTACATGAAGCTGAGGGAAAATCAATTGACTGTTAAGAAAAGGCCAGAAAGACTTTTCATTTTAAAATGTAGAGGAAAAATCTGAAGTATTTTTATTTGTTTAAAAATGAGGATGGTGCCGGGTGTAGAGGCTCACGCCTGTAGTCCCAGCACTTTGGGAGGCCGAGGCAGGCCAATCACTTGGGGCCAGGAGTTCAAGACCACCCTGGCCAAATAGCGAATCCCTGTCCCTACTCAAAAATACAATTAATTGGGTGAGGGCGGGTGTGGTGGCTCACGCCTGTAATCCCAGCGCTTTGGGAGGCCGAGGCGGGCAGATCACGAGGTCAGGAGATTGAGACCATCCTGGCTAACAAGGTGAAACCCTATCTCTACTAAAAAATACAAAAATTAGCGGGGCGTGGTGGCGGGCGCCTGTCGTCCCAGCTATTTGGGAGGCTGAGGCAGGAGAATGGCGTGAACCTGGGAGGTGGAGCTTGCAGTGAGCCGAGATCGCGCCACTGCACTCCAGCCTGGGCGACAGAGCGAGACTCTGTCTCAAAAAAAAAAAAAAAAAAAAAAAAAAAATTTAGTTGGGTGTGGTGGCACTTGCCTGTAATCCTAGCTTCTTGGGAGGCTGAGGCACGAGAATCACTTGAACCCGGGGCAGAGGTTGCAGTGAGCCAAGATAGCACCACTGCACTCCAGCCTGGGTGACAGAGCGAGACGCTGTCTCAAAAAAAAAAAAAAAAAAAAAAAAAAAAACAAAGGATGGGGTAAAGGGCACCCTGCACAACTGCTATGCATCTCAATAGTAAAGGCAAAAGGGAATTAATGCATATCACAGTTATCTACAATACTTGACTCTGCTTTTCTGGAATTTATAAACAAACATTCAATTAGAATTCTGGGTCATGCTGTAATTCCAACTAGCCTTTGTCAGTTATATAGGTGCCGTTTTACATTTCCATATTTTACCCCAGAGGATTTATTTTTCACTTCTAATAGAGATGCATCAAGTTTGTGTTGGGGATCAGGAATTAGCCGAGCGACGCAGATGGCCTTCATAAACCCCTGCTGCCACCTTGTGGTGTTGCTGAGAAGCGACAGAGGTAAGCCTTTCTGAACCATGAGTCTATAGTGGTTAGTTTCATGTCATTTACTTCTACCTTTAAAAAAAGCACACTAGCATCTTGAGTCTTGACACAACAGCTCATTTTAATGGTGTGGTGTGCAAAAACATTGCCACAGAAATTTTCAGTTCTTACTGGAAGAATCTCAAGAAGGGCTGTCCCATCCCTGTGGCATTAGCCAGATAGGTAGAAGAACACATAGAGAATGGTGTCATGCTACCAGAGGAAGAATTCCGAGAAAAAGGAAGTGACCACTAGAGTCAATTGTTACAACAGCAGCCCCTGGTATAGTGAGGTGGCTCACACCTGTAATCCCAGCACTTTGGGAGGCCAAGGCAAGAGGATCACTTGAGCCCAGGAGTTCAAGGCAGCAGTGAGCTATTACTGCACTCCAGCCTGGGCAATGGAGAGAGACTCTGTCTCTAAAAATCAACAAAAACAACAAAAAGCACACAATGCCATCATTTTCTATCTATTCCTTCTACTCACTTTATTCCCTTCCGTAGCACTTTATCTACCTGATGTTTTAGTATATATATGTACATATATACACATACATATATATATATTTTAGGTTGTCATTTATGTCCCACTACCAGAGTGAGTGAAAGCACTGTTAAGCAGCACTGCCCAATAGAACTTTCTATGATAATGGAAATGTTCTCTATCTTTGCTGTCCAATACTGGCAACCACTACCCAACTGTGGCTATCAATCACTGAAAAGTTGATAATGGAGGCTTTCCATTTTTAATTTAATTTTAATTAATTAAAATTTAAATAGCTACACGTGGCTAGTGCTACTGTGTTGGACAACGCAGTTTTAGAAGGGCAAGGGAATTAATCTGCTTTATTTACTGTGGCCTCCCAATACCAGAGAATAGCTGGAGTCCTAGAGCTGCTCAATAAACATAAATATTCAGTTAATGAATAAGTAACTAACCACGAATAGAGCAGATGAGCACCTAAAGTAATGTATCAGATTTAACATGAAGTTGAGAGTGATGATTAAAGAAGAGTAGTGGTAAAAGTAGGTGGTGTTGAAGGGCCAAGAAAATGTGAGAGGTCATTGTCATGTTGTGCATTCAGGGGGATGTGAGCAGTGGTCCTGCTAGTACTGGCCTCCATGGAACGGTGTGTTTGCTCTGCAGCCAGAGGTTGCACTAACAGCTGGGAATCCTGCCATGATGGTCAGCAGGGGAGGGAACACAGGAAATAGGGTCTTCTCATGGGAACATCTGGCTAGGTGTCCACAGCAGCCGTCACGAAAAACAGGAAGTTCCCATCTAATGTGGCCTTGTCCCTGATCTTGTGGGAGTCCTGGCCCCTTAAGAGCACTATGAGATTGATAACAGTGTCCTCACAGGTGGTGTAGGACCCAAGGAAGTTCTGTTAAATGCACGAGACATTTAATTAGTAGCATTATTACCTATGGCTTGATCCTTCTCAGGTCACTGGTCAGGGTTGCATAGAAATCTGTAGCCTTCATTGGCCATGGGAGATTGTTGCCCTAGATCCCAACAGTCCAAGCTTGCTAAACTCCTCTACCTGTCTACTCCAGGCACCAACTGGGACTAATGCTTTAACTGTGCCCATTGTCCCCATTTCCCTTTGAGAAAAAATGTCAAATTCTTTTTATAAAATACGCTAAATGAATTCATTGAAGACACCAATCATCAAGACTCAGAGGCAATAGATATGGAATTGTATTTTACTAAATTATTCTAAGAAAATCCAGAAAGAATGACACATTTAATTTTAAGGCCAAAATGCTTGCTGGGCTACTAAAAAGTGTGCTTTTTCCACCCATTTTTCTATGAGTCATAGAAAAAATAAATAAATCCCCATATTGACTTTGTATTTCTCTTTTCAACTGTCCTTATGAAAAGAAACTGTGGTTCTCTTTTAGTGTAAGATGCTGCTGCATTTGCAAAGGTAGCAGCAATGTACTTAGCATCTGGTATTTCAAGAATCTCCCCCTTGTGCTATGTGTGCCTCTAATCATACAAGAAAAGTTTAGACTGTGTCTATCCCTGGGTTGATTTGCATTTTAGTTAGTCTATTGCTGTTAGGATTATGGTCCATAGGGGGCAGCGAGGGACCTGAAAGTGAAACAGTGGAGCTTTAAAATGCACACTGTCTGGGGTGATTCCATCGCTCTCTAAAGCAGTGCTTTACAATCTTTAATGTGCACGTGGATTCCCTCGGGCACTGGTTAGAATGCAGGTTGTGATTCCCTGGGTCTGCACAAGGGCCCAAGGCCTAAGCCTCTGCATTTCTACCAAACTCCAAGGTGATGACAGTGCTGCCGGCCCGGGACCACAGTTAGTAGCAAGGTTGTATGTGACAAGTCCCTATCAGTCTCACAGAAACCCAGGATGCAGCTTTTCTACTTAACATACCTTCGTTACGTGAATAGTGAACATGCACAGCCAAGAGCTCCTGAGTTCAATAAACTGACTGGATGGAAAACAGCTGAGTACCAGATATGTCTTTCCCTTGGCCATAGGGATGGCATTTTCTCTCTTCTGGGTTAGCATCTCTGCTGGTAAACTTCAGAGGCTGATATCATCATCACTCTGTCCCTGGTGAATATAAAATTCTGAGCCTGATTTTGCCAGATTTTTTCCAAGGAATAGAATATGCCCCAACCCATGAAGCACAGAACTAGTGGCCTGCAGCCACCTTCCACAGCCCAGGCCATAGGAGGCCCCTGGACGTGCGAGGGGAAAGAATTCACAGTGTGCACAGAACATGCCAGGTCCATGGTGCACTCTCATGGCCACTCTTTGAGATATGCGTGACCAAGTCAGGGATGAGGAGACAGAGCTCAGAAAGATGAAATGTTACGCAACAAAATGTGATTGACCTGCCTCACAGGCTGTGGCTACAGAAGCCTGCACATTGACCTAGAGAGAACCAGGACCTGGGTGCACTTGATTATTCCTTGCTCTAAAGCACACTAGGTTTCATTCATTGGTTCATTTATTTGACACACATTTATTAAGCGCCTAAAAGTGTCTGGCCTTGTGCTGGGAGCCAAGTCAGTAGAGATGAAGGTTTTTATTCTATAGAAGCTCACATTTGAAACACATGGGCAGGTTTCCGTAAAGTGTCCCATGTGGTCTTAGGAAAAGCAAGAGTCTAGAGAAGTGGCTGGAGTCTAGTGAGTCCCTGCCTCTGACTCCTTCAAGTGCTTTTCCCTGACCAGAGAAATGCAAGACTATTCATTTGGTATTACATGGTATGTATTTGGAGACTGGATTACTTTGTGCCTTAATGTGATCTTTATTTCACTTTATTTCTCCTCCCTACCAGACCCTGAGCTGGAAAATTTGGCTTAGTAAACCTGTGTTAGACCCACTGGCACTGTCCTATCCTTGTGGCTTTGCCTGACTCCTGACCCTTTCCTACCCACTCCCACTGGGGAAGGAGAGCCAGTGCAGGTGAAGTGATGGAGGACTTTCAGGGTGCCGACGCACACACTCCACACCCAGCCTCCTCGTGCTCTGCCAGCTCACTTTGATCAAGCTTCTGGAAGACGAAGTTTACCTTGCCTGCTTCTGTACACACACACACCCCTAGCTAGTACAGAACCTGACAAACTCTGCCCACACACAAAACAATTTTTGAGAAGCCATTGAATGACTTAAACCATGGGTTTGCAGAGCAGGAAGGGACTGACTTTAAAGTTCATTTCATTTTAGGGAAAACTGATGTAAGCTGTATGAAATCAGGATACTGTTTACCCTTAGGGGAGGCAGTCGTGACAGGAACGGGTCAGGATGAAGCCGTGGGTGCTGCTAATATTTGAGTTCTCAGTCTGTGTGCACACGAGGGTTAATTTTGTGAAAGTCCATTGTGTCCTATTCTTAAAATATGTGCGCTTTTCTATATGCGTGAAGAAACTACATTAAGTTCATAGCTTTTGACTAGATCTAGCAGCAAGTTTTAAAAGAGGAATTAAATAATAATGCTTAAATCAATGACAATGCACAAATGCCCTGAATTTTCTCCTTTGCAGGTCCATCACTTCTGTTTAAAAACAAAACAAATCACCAATCACCTAATCCTGGCCACCCCGTGCAATACATTTAAGGCTCAAAACTTCAAAAACAACCCGTCCTCTCCTGTTTTCCATTCTGCTTTTGCCCTTCCCCCGACTGATACTTGTTGGATGACCTCACCTGATTTCTATATAGAAAATTGTGTCCAGCTGGTGTTAGTTCCCTCCAGCCCGCTCATCTCCACTTGAATGTGATCCTGGGAACGCGTGTTTTCCTCTGATACTTCCTTCTGATTGTGAGGAAAGGGACCCCCATCTCATCTTCTCTCTGCAGCTCACTTCCAGGAAAGTTTGGCCCTCACACCTCCCCCTAGGAGGGGAGCACGCCCACCCTAAGGCAACAAATGCTGAATGTTCCAGACCTGGCCCCAGCTCATTTTCCAAGTTCTTCAATTTCAGGAAAATAATTTGAGACTCTTCTCTACCTTTGAAGGACATTGGTAGGGTTCTTTCCTGGGATTTGTGAGTTTATCTTTTATACAATCTTGACCCTTTGATTTTTGTCTTACATTTTCTTGATTTCCCAATATGGGGTCTATTTTAAGTGGCTCTGGAAGTTTGGATGTTCAGGCTCTTGCAAATAATTTGATTGAATGGACTGAAACACTCAAGTTTCCCTGAATACCTGAAACTTCTTAACTCTCTAAACTGAGTACTTTGGCTATGCAGTCTCAGAGTCCAAGGTCCAGCTCTTGTTTTTCTGTTCTTCACAAGACCCAGATAAAGTGCGTAGGAGAGAAGTACTAGTTGCCACCCGATCTGGGTCCCAACTTGCTGGAGGGCCCTGGAGAAGCTGTTCGTGTAAAAGCCAAAGCATCGATTCCCTTAATGACACATTTTTCTAAGATTTACAGTTGTATGATCTAGTTCACATATGACATAAGATTCCCACAGGCACTTAACCTAGGGAGTGAAGTGTAAGTGTGCTTCCTTGAGTAGGCACCTTGTTCAATGCACAACCCATGCTTTTGGAGATTTTGGGTAACTTTTGATCATATCAATGACTATTTTTTAGCCAATCCTTCTAAGGGTACTTCAACTTTTGTCTCTAGTACACATTTAACAAATTCCTAGAATTTATATCCAATATATCAGATATATCTCTTTGAAGTGTCTTACTTCCACTTTGCTGCCTAAAAATTGATTTTATAGAACTTGCTACACCTTAGAAAACTATTAAGCAAGTCGTGGCATACAGAGGGTTTATACCAAATTAATGAGTCCTGCCCAAATAGAATGAAAAGAGGCAAGAGCTATCACATAAGTTCATTCAGCTCCTTTGCACTTTTATTTATTTATTTGTGTACCTTTAAAAACAAAGAATTAGGGATCATAAAATTCTAAATTGATACATCCAACATTATTTACTTAAATTTTAAAAATATTTTTGTAATTTTTTTCCCTCCTCTATTTTCTTCCTAGAGCCCACTCCCTCTAGGCTAAGATAATTGAACAAGATGCTAATAATATTACCCAAGTCTTAGAAGAAGATAGACACTTTTCAGGATAATAAAACACAGGAGATATGCCAACAGCACAAGATATCTGATATATTTTAGGTAATCCACCTGGAGACCAGATGACCATAATGGCCTTTTTCCATCCCACCTGCAGGATCTGAGGCTCCCTTTACCCTGTCTCCAGCAGTGGATCTGGACAAAACAGGAAAACCCACTCCAAAGGGCTAATCCACAGATTGACAATGCACAGCCAGGGCCAGGGCCCAGGGAAAAGATGAGGGGTAAAAGGGCTGAGAGCAAGAGATGGAACGGAAGAGATCCAAGGGCATCTCTTTCTGCCTCTGCCCTGACAGAGTCATTATGGACTATGGGCACATGTGGAAGAGATACTGAGGAGACAGAGAAATATGACTGACTATAAAGGATGCCCCCAAACTTGGAATAAGGCCTACTACTCAGAAATGGTACAAGGGGATAAGCTGAGTAGACTAATCCTTAACCACTCCTTTTACCCCAAATATAATCATGACAAAACAACATTTCGGTTAACAATGGACCACATATGCAATGGTGGTCCCATAAGATTTTAATACTGTTTTTGTTTCTTTGCTGCTTGTTTGTTTTTAGAGACAAGTCTCACTCTGTTACTCAGGCTGGAATGCAGTGATGTGATCACAGCTCGCTGCAGCCTCCAACTCCTGGCCTGCAGCGATCTGCCCACCTTACCTCCCAATAAGTAGCTAGAATTACAGGTGCAAGCCACCACACTCAGATAATCTTTTAAAACATTTTTGCAGAGATGGGGTTTCATTATGTTGCCCAGGCTGGTCTCAAACTCCTGGCCTCAAACGATCCTCCTCCCTCGCCTCCCAAAATTCTGGGATTATAGGTATAAGACACTGCACCAGGCCTAATACTGTATTTTTACTGTACCTTATTTATGTTTAGATACACGAATACTTACCATTGTGTTATAATTGCCTACAGTATTCAATATAGTAACATGCTGTACAGGTCTGTAGCCTAGGAACAATGGGCCACACTGTATAGGCTAGGTGTATAGTAGACTATACCATTTAGGTTTGTACACGCATACCCTCATCATCACCTCATGATGCATTTCTCAGAACCTCATTGTTAATTAAGCAAGACTTTAGACTGATTCTATCACTTGAACAATGAAGTTAAGAATTGATTGAAGGAGGTTTTTCACTTAACCAAGGCAGATGGAACACCATGTTTACCGCCACTTCTTCCCAAAATCTCATAGAAGGACACTAAAGGAATAAGAAGGAGAATGAGAGAGATGACAGACCAGAGATGTCAATCAAATTTGGGAAAATGTAAAGCAGTTGTATGAATGGTACCGACTTAGCTGTGAAAGCAGAAATCTGACTGCCTGCAGGGGAAGAGAAACTGGTAAAAAGGAACTGACTCCCAGCCCAGAAGCCTGGGAAATTTCAGGAATTGAGACACAAGCATTTGCAAAGGGAAAGGACAGGACAGGTTAAGCAGTGCGAGTGAGTCCCTAAAAGCAGAACTCACTCCAGGAGGGCTGTCTGTAAGGGAAAACCAGGAAACTCGGATGTTACTTGAGTGTGTGTGACAGCATCAGAAATGTGTAAGACTTTTTTCAGAATGTTCGGGGCTGAATCAGTGATAATTAATGTCTATAAAACTCAGCAAATAAAAAGTAAGACAATTATTTAAAATGGTATAAGTTAAATAAAATCATAATACATGCTCTAGCTATGAACAGTATTTTCATAATCATAATGACAACACAACATCTTCACTTGACAAAAAAAAAAATGTGATATAGGCTGGGAGCAGTGGCTCATGCCTGTAATCACAGCACTTTGGGAGGCCAAGGTGGGCAGATCACCTGAGGTCAGAAGTTCTAGACCAGCCTGGCCAACATGGTGAAACCCCATCTCTACTAAAAATACAAAAAGTTAGCCAGGCGTGGTGGCAGGCACCTGTAGTCCCAGGTACTCAAGAGGTTGAGGCAGGAGATTCACTTGAACTCAGGAAGTGTAGGTTGCAGTGAGCTGAGATAGCACCACTGCACTCCAGGGTGGGCGATAGAGTGAGCCTCCGTCTCAAAATAAAAGTGATATAACTTCATTGGGAGGATGGGGAGAGGGAATGTATGGTGGTTTAGAAAGCATAATAGAATTCCAATCATAAAGTCAATAGATGATTTCTAAAATTTCAAAAATCATAAGCAGTAGTATAAACATGTTGTACAGAAATATTAAGATTTGAAAAAGAGAGACAGAAGAAAATCTTAAAAGAGTTTAAAGCATTTCTTCTGAGTAGGGAAGATGGGAAGCAGAAACTGAGGTTCCAGGAGACTAGAGTAGAGGACTACCTACTTTCCTATAAGTCACTCAGTATCATTTGTCTTTTAAAATTATACGCATATATTGCTTTGGTCAGAATTAAATTACTTTTTAAAAGGGAATTTGTTAGGCTTTTTTAAAATTAAGTGTGTGTGCACGTGCATGTGTGCTTTTGGTTGAGAAAGAATTAGACCACTACTTTGCTGCTCCTAATCACCAGCAGATGTGTGGAGTTCTTCATGGTATAAAAGGATGATTGGAAGAGACCACAACATGTGACCAACCTAGCAGCGGACCAGTAAGACTGATTTGGTCTGCCGGCTACTCCTTCCTTTTCTATAACTTAAAGTGCATAGCTGCCTAGAATTAGAGAGCTGTGTTGCAGGGTCTAGCTATATTTGTTTGAATTCCATCGAACTGAGCCAAGCGGTACCTGCCTCAGAAGTTAAACAGATTGGTTCTCAGGGGTGAAAATAGCCCCAGGACAGGTGGTAATGTTGCATGGAAGGAGAAAAGATTATTTAGAGATAGCAGTGGTATCTGTGCTAGAGCTACTGAAAAGGCACCTGGTTTGAGAATGGATGTGTCAATTGAAGACTGGGATCACACCTTATTTTGCAATATGGAAGATGCTTCCCACACAGGCCTCCTAGAACATATGCAAGAGGAAGTAGTCCATAGAAACTAGTGGGTACAACTTCACTGTAGGGTGTAACTCTTTTTTAAAAGTTGAGTCAACTTCTAGAAGGATGGCAAATCTATAAACAAAATTAAGCTGGCCTTCCACATTTGCTGGTGTACTGACTAAGTGGGCTTCTTGGGTGCTTAATTAGTGTTTACACAGTATTTTGTTCATCCTTGATTTTAACCCATATATATATATTCGTTTTAAAGGGAGTTTCTTATAGATAACATATAATTGGTTCTTCCTTTTTAAAATTCAATCTGACAATATCTTTTAGTTGGAGGCTTAGACCATTTACATTTAATGTAATCATTAATAAGTTTGGGTTTAAATCTACCATCTTTCTATTTGTTTTCTATTTCTCCCATTTGTTCCTCATTCTCTTTTCCCTCTTTTTCCATCTTCATCTGTGTTAATTATTACTTTTTAGGATTCCATTTCATTTCAACAAGTGGCTTATCAACTATAGCTTTTTGTTGTGTTTTGTTTTAGTAGCTGCTTTAGGTTTATAATATTCATCTTTAACAACATCACAGTCTCCTACAAATAATATCTACCACTTCACATATTACGTATGAAACTTACAACAGGGTACTTCTATTTTTCCCTCCCATCCTTCATGTTCTTCTTTTCTTACTTTTTATGTCTATATATATCATAAACTCCATAATATACTTTATTTTATTTGCTTTAAACAGTCAATTATTTCAAAATAAATTTTTAATGAAAAAATTGTATCTTTTTCTTTTCTTTTCTTTTCTTTTTTTTTTGAGATGGAGTCTCGCTCTGTTGCCCACACTGGAGTGCAGTGGTACGATCTTGGCTCACTGCAAGCTCCACCTCCTGGGTTCACACCATTCTCCTGCCTCAGCCTCCCAAGTAGCTGGGACTATAGGCGCCCACCACCATGCCCAGTTAATTGTTTGTATTTTCAGTAGAGACTGGGTTTCACCATGTTAGCCAGGATGGTCTTGATCTCCTGACCTTGTGATCCGCCCACCTCGGCCTCCCAAAGTGCTGGGATTACAGGCATGAGCCACCGCGCCCGGCCGTGTATCCTATATTTACCCATGTTTACCATTTCCAGTGCTCTTTTTTCTTTTTCTTTTGTTCAAGTCTCAATTTCCATCTGGTGTCATTTTCCTTCTGTCTAAAAAAATTCCTGTTACATCTTTTGTGGTGCAGGTCTACTGGCAATGAATTATCTCAGGTTTTTTGTGTGGGAAAAAATTTTATTCCATACTTGTTTATGAAAGATACCTTCAGTGGGTATAAAATTCTAGGTTGACAGATTTCTTTCAGCACTTGAAACAAACCATTCCATTTTCTTCTGGCTTGCATATTTTATAACCCAGTAGTCTACAATTTTTCTTCTCCTAGCTTTGTTCCCTTGTTTGTAGTGTTCCTCTAATTTCTTTTGAATTTTTTTAATCCCTCATTTTCAGCAATTTTACTCTGATGCTCCTTACTGTAGTTTTCTTTGTCCTTTTTGGGGTTTGTTGAGTGTATTAGCTCAACAATATACCATAGATCGGTGGCTTAAACAAAAGACATGTATTTCTCCCTATTCTAGAGGCTGGGAAGTTCAAGACCAAGGTGCTGGTAGATTTGGTTCCTGGTGAGGGCTCTCTCCCTCATTTGCAGACAGCCAACTTCTTGCAATGTTTTTACATTGAAGATAGAGAGACAGAGAGAGAGAATGAAAGAGAGGCTGCACATGAGAGAAAGCAAGCCCACTCTGGTGACTTTCTTCTTATAAGGACACTAACCCCATCATAAGGGGCCCACCCTCATGAACTCATCTAAACCTAATTATCTCCCAAAGGCCTCCACCTCCAAATGCATCACATTAGGGATTAGGGCTTCAGTATAGGAATTTGAGGGGAACACATTCAGTACATAACGCAAAACCTCTTGGATATGTATGTTTATATTTTTAAATAAATTTGGAAAACTTGGGACATTATTGCTTCAAATATTTTTTATTGCCCTCTCCCTTTCTGCAACTCCTATTACACAATTCTCACAGGCTTTTTCTCAGTGCAATTCTGTCTGCCTTCTAGCTAGAGTGATTTTTTTTTTCTTAGAATCATTTACTGAGTTTTCTGCACAATTTTTTTTTTCAGTATAGTGGTGAGTTTTCCTTCCCCATTTTTTTTTCAAATTTTCAATGTATGTATTTATTTATTTATATTTATTTTATTTTATTTTATTTTTTTAGATCAAGTCCCACTCTGTCACCCAGGCAGAGAGCAATGGTGCGATCTCAGCTCACTGTAACCTCCGACTCCCGGGTTCAAGTGATTCTCCTGCCTCAGTCTCCCGAGTAGCTGGGATTACAGAAATGTGCCACCACACTCAGTTAATTTTTTTGTATTTTTAGTAGAGACGGGATTTCACCATGTTGGCCAGTGTGGTCTTGAACTCCTGACCTCAGGTAATCCACCGACTTTGGTCCCCCAAAGTGCTGGGGGTGAAGATGTAAGCCACCGCGCCCAGCCTTTTCAAAATACTTTAACGAGAAGCCAGTAGAGGCCGCATTGGGAATTGCTGACCAGACATTAATTTTGAACCAGAAGTTACCATCTTGCAGCCAGGCACAGTGGCTCACACCTATAATCCCAGCACTTTGGGAGTTCGAGGGAGGCAGGTCACTTGAGGTCGGGAGTTTGAGACCAGCCTGGCCAACATGGCAAAACCCCGTCTCTACCAAAAAATAGAAAACTTAGCTGGACATGGTGTCACATGCCTATAGTCCAGCTACTCCGAGGCTGAGGCAGAAGAATCACTTAAATCTGAGAGGCAGAGGTTACAGTGAGCTGAGATGATGCCACTGCACTCCAGTCTGGGTGACACAGTCAGACTCCTTCTCAAAAAAAAAGTTACTACCTTGCATTTCTGATTATTTTTTAAGATTTCTATCTTCTGTCCAACAATTATGTAATGCATGGCCTTCTATAATTTACCTCTTCATTGCAATTACACCATTTACTTATGTGAAAATATGTTCTTTGTTCCATTACTTTTTTTTTTTTTTTTGAGATGGAGTCTCGATCTGTCACCCAGGTTGGAGTGCAGTGGCGCGATCTCGGCTCACTGCAATCTCCGCCTCCTAAGTTCATGCCATTCTCCTGCCTCAGCCTCCCGAGTAGCTGGGACTACAGGCGTGTGCCACTACACCCAGTTAATTTTTTGTATTATAATGAGGTTTCACTGTGTTAGCCAGGATGGTCTCTATCTCCTGACCTCATGATTCACTCACCTCAGCCTCCCAAAGTGCTGGAATTACAGGCATGAGCCACCATGCCCAGCCTGCTCCATTAAAATGTGTTGCATTTAATGCCATTTTATCTGATATTCACATTTCTGATTATTTATTTATTTACATATATACATAGAGAGAGAGAGAGAGAGAGAGACAGGGTCTTGCTCTGTTGCCCAAGCTGGAGTACAGTGGCACAATCACAGCTCACTGCAGCATTGACCTCCCAACCTCCAGCGATCCTCCCACTTCAGCCTCCCAAGTAGCTGGAAACCACAGACCCTCACCCTTTCTTTTTTTTAATGCCTGATATATTCTCCTACCCTTTTATTAATTGTTTCATAATACATCATACCTTAAGTTGTCTCTTGTCATAGCACAAAATTGGATTTTATGTATTGAATCGATATTTTGATAAAGGAGTTTAACATTTAGTTGTACATTTAAACTTATAGCAACTGGCATACCTGGGTCTAATTTTACCATCTCTTTTCTCTCTTTTCCTTCCTTCCTTCTTTCCTTCCTTCCTTCCTTCCCTCCCTCCCTCTTTCTCTCTCTCTTTCTTTCTCTCTCTCTCTCTTTTCTTTTCTTTCTTTCCTCCTTCCTTCCTTCCTTCCTTCCTTCCTTTCTTTTTCTTTTTTCTTCTTTCGATAGAGTATTGCTCTGTTGCCCAGGCTGGACTGCAGTGGTGCGATCTCTGCTCTGGGTTCAAGCAATTCTCCTGCCTCAGCCTCCCAAGTACCTGGAATTACAGGCATCTGCCACCATGCTCAGCTAATTTTTGTATTTTGAGTAAAGACAAGGTTTCATTATGTTGGCCAGGTTGGTCTCAAACTCCTGACCTCAAGTGAGCCAACTGCCTCGGCCTCCCAAAGTGCTGGGATTACAGGCGTGAACCACCACACTCAAACTAATTTTATTATCTTGTTCTCTGCTTTTTACCTGCTAAGCTTCCTTATTGTTTCTTGAAATGCTCATTTCCCTCGAGTTCTGTGTTTTTCTTCCTTCTCTGCTTGCTCCTTCTTAGTCTCATCCACAAGCTCCTCTTTCTTTTTCCATTCCTAAAATATTGGGATTTCTCAGGATGCTTCCTTGGCTCTTTTCACTCTATATTCTTATTATTTGGAAACATCTCATCTATTTCTTGGACCTTAATTGTTATTTATATACTGTTCACTGTTCACAAATCTATATGTCTGGTGGTGATAATAGGCAAGTTACTTAAATCTCCTGTTCTCTGTTTCTTTGTCTGTAAATTGGAGGTACTATCTCATGGGGACATAGTAAGAATTAAGAGAATTAACAAAATATTCAAATTAATACCTAGCTCTTAATACGTACTACATAAGCGTTAGGCATGATTAATATTGTTGTTGTTGTCATAGCTCTGAGCGATCTCCTGAGCTGTAATTTACAGGTGCGAGAGTGCTGTATATCACTACTTGGATGTTTCATAAGCATCTCAAACCCAACATGTCTGTTAATGACCTCATCATCTTCTCTCCCAAACTTGATTCTATTTCAGTAAATGTCACTGTCTGGCTGCCCAAACCAGAAACATGGTTTTTGCCATGACTGCCACAAATAAAAAGCCCTAACTGCAGTGAGTCTGCCCGACTGTTTACACTTTCCTGTTGTGCACACATGTACATATGCACACATATGTGTAAATTTGTATGAAGAGTAGGCAGCTTTTCATACATATAAATTGAGTGAGGGGCCTCAGGTGGTGGAAATGATATTAGAAAGTTGGAAAGAGGCACGTTCAGGAAATGGGAAGTCGTTTAGAGGGAGAGAGCTGAGTAGAAAGTTCAGGATCAGGTTGAGGGGATTATAATTCAGGTAGGATGAGGAGACTGTGATCCTTTAACCTGGTCCAATCTTGTTCCATTGTTATGCTAATGTAGTTGCATCTACTGTAGCCTCATTTTGGTGAGTCTGGCAGCTGTTTAGTAGGTACTGCTTGAAGATGGGACTTGATCCATGGAAAAGGAATCAATGAAGTAAAAAAAAAAAAAATGTGATTAAGCACCTAAGTGACGAGACAAACATCTAGATGACCTTCAAAAGACTGTTAGAAGAATCTGCAAGGCTGGACCAGCCACCTATGTGATAGGTTGTGTGGACTGTGCCTCTAGACTGAGAGCTCGCGGTGCTGTAAGCAAATGACTGTGGGAGAGGGTACTGGCCCTCGTGCCTCTGAGGGCCCAAAACTGTGATGTCCCAAATGAAGAGTGAATGAAAGCCAGACACTGGTTTAATGCTCCCATTCAGATGTGTAACAGTTCTCAGTAGACTCAGAGAAAATGGCAAGGATACTAAAATTTTAGAATGGAATAGAAAAATCTGACACCTAGAAACATTAATTTTCTGTGTTGGCACTGTTCTTTCCCAACGCTGTGTCCATTTATTTCTTGTCTCAGTAATTCATCAAGACCTGCTTGTCCCATTCCAAGTGATTTCTGTCATCCCCCTAAGAGTTTAGTCACAGAGGACTGCATTTGGGCAACAGCACAGTCAATTGCTTTTCTATTAAGGATGTGAGCATCCTTACTTACATGTGCACACACGAACATGCCAAAAATACCAAACTCATTAAGCCCAATTAGCACGATCCCTAAGGTGCACACACATGGTCACCTTACGGGTTTGGGTGGATCATCCATTTCCTCCTGTGAGTTTTCCTGCCTCCCTGCTCTCCCTCTCACAACAGTCGCTGTGGCCTGTTCATTTCCCAGTGTGCCTTACAGGAAACTGTTTGACCTGCACGGTCTTAGAAAATTTTGTTGCCCATAGTGTGCTGCCTCTTCCTGAAGAAGGCAGCAATGTCCCAGCACAAACTCAAGCCCTCAAAGAGGGAAACATTCACAAGGATTTTATTAGATAAAACTTTGCCCAATATGAAGTCTCCTCCCGATTTCGTACATGTCCCAAATCCCTTAACAATGAACCAAATCCCATGAGCCAAACAAAGAACCAGGAGTATTTAATTCACCTAATTTTCTTCCTTAACGTTCCATTGCAGACGTACCTATCAGGCTTCCTGCAACGTTTTGCTCTACCTGCAACCCTACAACCTGATAGGGGCCTTGTTAATTCAACTGGGATGAGGACAATTCAGATCAACCCGATTATCTGGGCAGAGAACAAACACTCTGTGAACAACAACCATTGACTTTCAGAGGGAATACCAGACCTCTCCCAAGAAAGGGGAACCCACTTCAAATATTTACTGTCTCATTGTGGAACCCGACAGGATTCGCTTCAATTCTGAGTAATCCTCCTTCAAGATCCCCTGCAGCAGGTGGATGATGGTATCTTAGTTTTGTCTCCATGGTTCACACATCATGGGAAGCAGATTAGATGAGTGAGAAATACTCATTTTTCCCATCAAGTATGCTCACCCCTGCCTCCCAGTAGAGCTAAGAAATGATCTGAAAGATGGAGATTGGAAAGCATTGCAGGCAGAAGTAGAGCACGTGCAAAAGCCTTGTGGCAGAAAAGGCTACAGAGCTGAAGGAAAATCAGCGTCCTGGGCCACAAAGTCAGAGGAAGTATGGTGTGAAATGAGGCTGGAGCAGTAGACGGAGCCAGACAGTATCGGTCCCGTTAAAGACCTGGGTCTGATCGCAAAATATAAAGGGAAATCATTGAAAAATTGTAAAGCAGTAAGCAGAGGAGTGGCCTGATCTTATTGGCAGCCTCTGTGGAGGAACTCTGGGATGGAGAACAGATTGGAGGGGCGCTGGTGTGGAGGCAATGTTTCAGACATTAGGGTGGGTGAGTTGAGCCAGGGCAGTCTGGGAGGTAGAGAGAAGTGGACGGATTCCAGAGACAGTCTCAGGTAAAAGTGACAGAATTTGGTGATGGATTGAATGAAGGAAAGGGGGTGTCAGCCATGATTCCTCGCCCCTGAGGCTGCCAAGAGCTTAGCTCAGCTTTTCTCCTTCTCAGCTGCCTTTTCTGGAACAGGCAGATCCTCCAAAGGGAAAAGTAGCCCCAGATGCTAAGCTTATGTTTCAGGTGTTCCTTTGCCTCCAAGATCTCGGCACTGTCATTTTTCACTGCTTTTTGGGGGGTCTCCAATGCCTCAAGAAAACTTTATACTTAGTCGAGTTTTTCTAGTTGTCTATGGGGGAGGTTTGGCCTAGGCTGCCTGGCCTGTCCTTACCTGAAATGGAAGATGCAGCCTACGTAGTCTGTGTCCAGCTCAGAGATTTCCCTCTCTCCCTCTCTTTCTGCTCCCTCACAGCAATTACTGAGCTCTGAGAGTCAGGAGACGCAAATCCTTGCCCAGAGCCTACCACTTACCTTCCCCAACCTTCCCCATGATCCTGGGCATGTGCGTCCCCTCCCCACTGGGAGCCTGTTTTCCCACGTGGTGTCTTCCTCCAATGCCTCGTGGTGTGAGGTGGGATGCAGGTACACTGTGAAGTTTGTTTGGGGTGATGTGGCCCACGATCCGTCAGACCCCTGTGTGAGCCACGTTCTGTAGTCTCTGCCACTGGCTCTGACACCAGAGACTAAATCTGATCAGGCTCTATGGAAACTTTGAGGCAGCCACTCTACACAATCTGATGTTCCCGGAGCCCCTTCCAGCCTCACAGTGGCAGATCCAGGTTTCATGGACCTGAAGCTTATATAACTTGAGAAAGTTACATCTCTTATATCTCTTTAAGAAAAAGAATAACACAGGACAAAAAACAGTTAGAAAGGAAAAGGAAATGTCAACAATTCAAATTTAAGAGCTCATACATATCTAGATTAATCTAGGTTCAGACAGAAGGAACAATTCACAAAAGGATTTGGACAGGTAAAGTTTAATACAGAGAGTGATTAACCACTAAGGGGTAAAGAGAACACTAAAGAACACAAGGATCATGGTTAAAGAGCACAGCCATGACCTCCAGAGCTGAAAGTACTCATGGAAAAAAACAAATTTGGAAGAACCCCTGCAGGGCTGAGATTCAGACCTCCATAGAGAGTGCCATGGGTGTGGCCCACTGACTGGTGTTGTTTGCTGAGGTGTCACAGGCCCAGTCTGGCAAACAGTAAAACCACCTGCCCAAGTGTGGACTAGACTTGCTGGGAAGCCACCCACAGTGGGTACTGGGAGGTTGCCTATCAGGGTACCTGGGCACCCTGGTACCACCCTCACAGACACACTCAGGAACAATACCTTGCATCCTTCAGTCCAATCAAGATGACTCAGTATTAACCATCACAAGTCCACCCCTTGTCAACCCTGTTGGAATTCACTGGAAGCTACCCACTAGGATGTCCCTGAAACTTGCTGGGTTAAGCACCATGGGGTATGGCCAAAAGCCCCAGAAATAAGAAAATAAGAAAATGCACCAGAAACAGGAAGAGAAGCTCCTTTGTCCTCCTGCTTCCTTCTCTGGCAAAACTCCACATTATGCCAGCTGGTAAAGGAGCCATATTAACAGGGTCTGGTTCCAGGATCATAAGGCAGAACAAAGAAGGGTGGGTGAGAGCTGAGAGGCAACAAACTGACAACTGAAACAAATGCAAACCAAAACCACAATGAGATAACCTCACTCCTGGTGGGATGGCTACTATCAAAATATCAAAAAATCAAGATAGCAAGTGGTTGATGAGGATGTGGAGACAATGGAACCCTCACCTCACACACTGTTGGTGGGAATGTAAATTAGTACAGCCATTATGGAAAACAGTATTGAGGTTCCTCCAAAAATTAAAAATAGAACTACCATGTCCCCAGCAATCCCACTTGTAGGTATAAATCCAAAGGAAATACAATCATGATCTCAAAAGATACCTGCACTTCCATGTCCATTGCAGTATTATGCACAGTACCCAAGATGTGGAATCAAGCTATGTGTCCCTCAGTGGATGAACAGATAAAGAAATTGGGAGGCCGAGGTGGGCAGATCACTTGAGGTCAGGAGTTTAAGACCACCCTTGCCAACATGGCAAAACCCTGTCTCTACTAAAAATACAAAAATTAGCCAGGCATTGTGGCAGGCGCTTGTAGTCCCAGCTACTCGGGAGGCTGAGGCAGGAGACTCACTTGAACCCTGGAGGTGGAGGTTTCATGAGCTGAGATCATGCCATTGCACTCCATCCTGGGTAGAAGAGCAAGATTCTGTTTCAAAAAAAAAAGATAAAGAAAAGATGGTGGTATATACAATGAAATATTGGCCAGGCGTGGTGGCTCACACCTGTAATCCCAGCACTTTGCAGATCTCCTGAGCTCAGGAGTTCGAGACCAGCCTAGGCAACATTGTGAATCCCTATCTCTACTAAAATACAAAAAAAAAAAAAAAAAAAAAAATTAGCCGGGCATGGTGGCCCACACCTGTAATCCCAGCTACTCAGGAGGCTGAAGCAGAATAATTGCTTGAACCCGGGAGGAGGGTGCAGTGAGCCAAGATGGTGCCACTGCACTCCAGCCTGGGCAACAGAGTGAGACTCTGTCTCAAAAAAAAAAAAAAAAAAAAAAAAAGAAGAAAGAAATATTATTTACCCTTTAAAAAGAAGGAAATCGGCCAAGCGCGGTGGCTCACGCCTATAGTCCCAACACTTTGGGAGGCTGAGGCAGATGGATCACAATGTCAGGAGTTTGAGACCAGCCTGACCGACATGGTGAAACTCTGTCTCTACTAAAAATACAAAAATTTGCTGGATGTGGTGGCACGCGCCTGTAGTCCCAGCTGCTCAGGAGGCTGAGGCAGGAGAATAACTTGAACCCAGGAGGCAGAGGTTGCAGTGAGTCAAAATCACACCACTGCACTCTAGCCTGGACAACACAGCAAGACCCTATCTCAAAAAAAAAAGAAGAAGGAAATCCTGCCCTTTGCAACAACATGGATGAAGCTGAAGGACATTATGCTAAGTGGAACAAGCCAGACAAAGAGGGACAAATACTGCCTGATCTCACTTATATGTGGAATTTTTTTTTTAAGTCAAATAAAAAAACAGAGTAGGATGGTGGTTACTAGGGGCTAGGGGAAAAGGTGTTGGTCAAAGGGTACAAACTTTCCATTGTAAGATGGTTAAGTTCTGGAGATCTAATGTCCAGCATGGTGACTACAGTTAATATTGTATACTTGAAATTTGCTGGCTGGGCGTTGTGGCTCACACCTGTAAGCCCAGCACTTTGGGAGGCCGAGGTGGGCAGATCACCTGAGGTCAGGGGTTCAAGACCAGCCTGACAAACATGGTGAAACCACGTCTCTCTAAAAATACAAAAATTAGCTGGACGTGGTGGCAGACGCCTGTAATCCCAGCTACTTGGGAGGGTGAGGTAGGAGAATCACTTGAACTCAGGAGGTGGAGGTTGCAGTGAGCCAAGATTGTGCCACTGCACTCCAGCCTGGGTGATGAAGCGAGACTCCATCTCAAAAAAAAAAAAAAAAAAAAAAAGAAATTTGCTAAGAGGGTGATCTCAAGTGTTCTCACCACATGATCAAAAAGGTAACTATGTGAGGTACTTGATATGTTAATTAGCTTGACTGTGCTAATCATTTCATAATAATATATGTATAGCAAAACATCATCATTTTGTTTTTTTTGAGACTGAGGCTTGCTCTGTCGCCAGGCTGGAGTGTAGTGGCATGATCTTGGCTCACTGCAACCTCCGCCTCCTGGGTTCAAGCAATTCTCCTGCCTCAGCCTCCCGAGTAGCTGGGATTACAGATGCCCACCACCACACCCGGCTAATCTTTGTATTTTTAGTAGAGATGGGGTTTCACCATGTTGGCCAGGATGGTCTCGATCTCTTGACCTCGTGATCCACCCACCTTGGACTCCCAAAGTGCTAGGATTACACACGAGCCACCATGCCCGATCGATAATGAGCTTTTTTTCATATGTTTGTTGGCTGCATAAATGTCTTCTTTTGAGACTGTCTGTTCCATTTTTTGCCCACTTTTTGATGGAGTTGTTTTTTTCTTGTAAATTTGTTTAAATTCCTTGTAGATTCTGGATATTAGACCTTTGTCAGATGGGTAGATTGCAAAAATTTTCTCCCAATCTATAGGTTGCCTGAAAGACATAAGAAACAGTAAAAGGTCCTCAGGTGATAGGCTCCCAATTTCTTTTAAAAAGATCCAAAAATGAATTTGTATAGAATAGGGGCTTTTCACTCGCTTTGGGCTTTTATACCTTTCAGAAAGAATAATGTGAGAAGTAGGATAGCCTCTTACTTAAAAGTAAAAAGATGACTATTCTTGGTTGTCTGAGATTCAGAGACATTTTTCTTTGTTCAGGCAAATCCCTCTCATGCTTCCTCCTTATGAGGGCACCAGCACCGTCCCTGACTAAGTACCTTAGTGGTCTCTGAGCGTCATTTGTTTGTGCAAGTACAGGAGCCAAGATACTGGAAAATGACTTTAAAAACTCTTCTGCGGTACCAAGAAACTCACACAAACCACAGATTGTATAGAAGAGTGTGTCTCTTGGAGCAGGTTGGGTGACGGTACAGAATGAGAAGAGAAAGGGGCCTGCAGTGGGCGCGGAGAGGCAGCAACAAGGTTGATAATACTTGGTGACATGTTAACCAAAACAGCATGGTACTGGTACCAAAACAGACATATAAACCAAAGGAAGAGAACAGAAACCTCAAAAAGAACTCCACACATTTACAACCATCTGATCTTCGACACCCCTGACAAAAACAAGCAATGGGGAAAGGATTCCCTGTTTAATAAATGGTGCTGGGAAAACTGGCTAGCCATATGCCAAAAACTGAAACTAGATTCCTTCCTTACACCTTTTGCAAAAATTAACTCAAGATGAATTAAAGACTTAAATGTAAAACCCCAAACCATAACAACCCTAGAAGAAAGTCAGGCAATACCATTCAGGACATAGGCATGGGCAAAGACTTCATGACTCAAACATCAAAAGCAATTGCAACAAGAGCTAAAATTGACAAATGGGATCTAATTAAACTAAGGAGCTTCTGCACAGCAAAAGAAACCAACATCAGAGTGAACACATTACTTTTAAGGAACAGTTTGAGAAGTGAGGCGGCCTCTTGGGATAAACATCTAGACCCCTCCCAAGGGACTATTTGAGAGGCAACAGCAATCACCACAACTCCAGCAGTATTTTTTTTTTCTTTTTTTTTAGGACACGGTTTCACGAACACAAAGTCATATCACATAAAGATATTTTTATCTTCTTTCATCAACTGTATCACTTCTTTCAAACGTAAAATAACTTTTGAAACAGGGACAACTGTGGTCATAATCACTATTTCTCCCCAAGCTGAGCCTACTTAAGAGAACAGTGCATATTGGCAGGTTCTGCTCATATCTAACAATCCCAGACAGCAAGCAGGAGGGCAACGAATGATTTTCCAAGCTTGGTTCCCACCCTAACCCAAACTCATCTCCCATTACAGGATCTGCATTCTGGGCCACTCTCACTTGGATGGAAAACTGGAAAAGTTTGGCATGTTGTTAACTATGTTGTTATTCATGGTCCATCTTCCACCCACCCACCCCCGCCTGCTTTTCCTATATGTTCCTGGGTATAAAACAGCACTTACCAGTACTGAGAGTTTATGGCTTTTTTTAAAAAAGTTACTCTTAGTGTGGGCTTGGGGACAGGGAAGAGGGGGAGCATCCATCACGTGGGAAGGGAAACAAGGCCCACAGAAGTTTACTTGCTTCAGCCAAGTCACTCCCAGCCACCTGGTATTCTCAGATCTGGCTATGCCTATCTCCCTACATTCTCTGGCATCTTACTTATATTTATACTTTTTCCTCTATCACAAGAAAAGACTCAACTATCACTCAAAATCCAGATGCAATTTTACAATTGTTTTTTTAAATTGTATGATAAAAAAATAAAAAAAGACAAACTGGGCTGGATGTGGTAGCTCACACCTGTAATCCCAGCACTTTGGGAGGCCGAGGCGGGAGGATCACAAGGTCAGGAGATCGAGACCATCCTGGCTAACACGGTGAAACCCCATCGCTCCTAAAAAATACAAAAAAATTAGCCAGGCATGGTGGTGGGTGCCTATAGTCCCAGCTACTCGAGAGGCTGAGGCAGGAGAATGGTGTGAACCCAGGAGGCAGAGCTTGCAGTGAGCCAAGATCATGCCACTGCACCCCAGCCTGGGAGGCAGAACTTGTAGTGAGCAGAGATCCGGCATCTCAAAAAAAAAGACAAACTGGAAAAATATTTGCAATTTTTATTACAGACAGTGGGTTTCCATGCCTAATACATCGAGACCCTAAAAATTCTACACACCAACAATATCTAAGTAGTAATATACTAAGAAAAAAAAATACCACTTGCAGCAGCCACTGGTGCATCGGAGCGCCAGAGAAAGGCTGAGGAACAGGTGGAGGTGGGAGAACCCATGAGCTATGCTTTATCGCTGGGCCTTTGTCCTGGGCTGAACTGTGCCCACCTTCCCCCCAAATTCATATGTTGAAGTCCTAGCCTCAAGTACCTCAGAATATGACTGTATTTGGGATAGTGTCCTTAAGGAGTTAACTAAGTTTAAATGAGGTTACTAGGATGTGTCCTAATCCAGTATGACTGATGTCCTTCCGAGAAGAAGAAACTTGGACATTCACATGCACAGAAGGAAGACCATGTGAAGACTCAGAGAGAAGGCAGCCCTCTGCAAGCCACAGAGACAGGCTTCAGGAGAAACCAGCCCTACCAACACCTGCAGCACAGACTTCAGCTTGGAGGACTGAGAAAATAAATTTCCGTTGTTTTAGGCCACCCACACTGGCATGTTGTGATGGCAGTCCAGGTAAACAAATAGAGCCCTGAAGCAGCCCTATTTGACCTAAAGAATTACACAAGAGGCTGGGCGCGGTGGCTCACGCCTGTAATCTCAGCACTTTGGGAGGCTGAGGCTGGTGGATCACCTGAGGTGGGGAGTTCAAGACCAGCCTGACCACCATGGAGAAACCCGTCTCTGCTAAAAATTCAAAAAACTAGCCGGGCATGGTGGCGCATGCCTGTAATCCCAGCTACTCAGGAAGCTGAGGCAGGAGAATTGCTTGAACCCAGGGGGCGGAGGTTGCAGTGAGCGGAGATCACGCCATTGCACTCCACCCTAGGGAACGAGAGTGAAACTCCCTCTCAAAAAACAATGACAACAACAAAAATACATCACAGAAGACTCACTCTCACCTTCTATCTTCATGTCTCCCAATTGTTGACTTTCCTAGAAACATGGCCACTGGCGGCTTTTGTGTCCCAAAAAAGGGTACAGGTGGGTCCAACATAGGTCAAATCTCCATTGATTGACCAATCACTTGAAGGGTGTTGCAGGCTGATTGACTCAGGTTGGGTAAAATGCCCACACTCTCTACCAAAGGTGCTACCTGCCACTGACACTCAACTTGCTACTTTAAAACAAGCCAGAGGGGTCGGGCGCCGTGGCTCACGCCTGTAATCCCAACACTCTGGGAGGCCAGGGCAGGCGGATCACGAGGTCAGAACATCAAGACCACCGTGAAACCCCGTCTCTACTAAAAATACAAAAAATTAGCCGCGTGCTGTGGTGGGCGCCTGTAGTCCCAGCTACTCGGGAGAATGAGGCAGGAGAATGGTGTGAACCCGGGATGCGGAGCTTGCAGTGAGCCGAGATCGCACCACTGCACTCCAGTCTGGGCGACACAGCGAGACTCCATCTCAAAACAAAAACAAAAACAAAACAAAACAACAACAACAAAAAAAGCCAGAGGCCAGAGCGGTAATCCCTGTAATCCCAGCACTTTGGGAGGCTGAGGTGGGCGGATCACGAGGTCAGGAGATCGAGACCATCCTGGCTAACACGGTGAAACCCCGTCTCTACTAAAAATACAAAAAAATTGCCTGGGCATGGTGGCGGGCACCTGCGGTCCCAGCTACTTGGGAGGCTGAGGCAGGAGAATGGTGTCAACCCAGGAGGTGGAACTTGCAGTGAGCCGAGATCGCGCCACTGCACTCCAGCCTGGGCGACAGAGGGAGACTCCCTCTCAACAACAACAATAAAAAAAAAAACAAGCCAGAGTTCCCACCTGACATTTGTTACTCTCTGACATTCCAAAGTGCCACCCAGAGCAGAGCCACTTACATGAACAGGTGAGACGGTCAATGACCAGTGGACTCTGGAAATCCAGGAAGACATACAAGGTCCCAAAATGTCCCACTTGACCACAACCGTTCACTATGCCTCAAATATACTCTTGGCATGTTGCTTTTTAGAGCATCTCCTGCTATACACCTTCTTTTAAAACACACACACACCTAGTAGTGGTCGCAGGTGGAATTAATTGTTACTACGTTATTAATTTCTTGGTTGCCTTCTTTTTTCTCTGTAGGAGAATCAGAGAGTCCTAGAGACTGTGGGGAAAGTCCAAGCAAAAGGGAAGTGAGGTGCAAGAGTTTCACAAACTTAAAACTTTCATTGGACTACCTCACTCTTTGAGCACGAAAAAGTCCTGGAAAGGATTTTTTCGTGTAAAATACAGAGTCATCATCAATATGTGGACTTCTCATTCGAAACAGCACCTTAATCTAGGGGTCCTGATGTATCCCTAGATTTGCAAAAAGCAAAATTCACAAGTTCTTTATAATTGTGCCTCTCTTGGTACTGTAATTTAACTATGTTCCCCAAAAGAAAAAGCCAAAGAAATATCACAATATAGAGCTTCTATCTCCTACCACCAATTTAAAGTTGGGTACAAAAGCCCTGTCTTTCCCAGATTACCAGCTTTTAGAAGTTTCTGATTTCAAGGTTTTATTTGTAACAGGTAGCAGCCAACTTCATGTGGCCTGATCATCCATTAGGATGGAGCTGCGGAAAGCAGATTGAGAATGGACCTAAACCTAAATGGTGGTCAAGTCCCAGGAGAGCAACTAGGGCAAATGATGGCAAAAAGGGTGACGGGAGTGGGTAAGGGGTGGGGTCAAAGGAACCAGGGCTAAGAATTTGAGAAAACGAGACCGGTATGGCAGGGACTCCCTTCTGCACCTAGCCCTGACTGAAGCTGAGTGCTGATGGGATTTGGCAGTGCTTCTAAAAATGTCTCCATGGATCCCCCGATGGCTTCTCATTCTCCTGGTTGACTTATTTAAAATATAGATTCCTGAGCTATCCCTCATCCAGAGCCACCTTCCCCAACCAGACTCAATGAATCCAAATCTGTAGGGTCAGGGCTCAAGTAAAAGCATTGTCACAGCACCCCCACAATGATTTTTATGTATGCAAATTTGTAGAACTTTTCTGAAGTAGAGGTTTGCACCTTCAGAGAAAATAAGTAGATGCACCTAGGTAGAGGGGTAGTCTTGATATCAAAACAGCAATCAAGAGAAATACTTTTCCAATATAGCAGAGCTGGAAAATTTTGTCCATAAACCCCTGCTTCATGCCCGAAACTTAGCCTTTCCAAGCTCCCCATTCCTGGTCTCCTGGTATTCCTACCCAGGGCTCAGTTCGACTCCTGCATTCCAGACATGAGGTGGGAAGTCCTCAGATTCTCCTCCCACAACTACATAGGGACTTAGAGTAAGGTCACTCCTCCTGGAAGACTGGCCTACAATGAGGTACTCCCATGCCAACGCTGGGCTGTTTGCTCCAGCTTGTTGAGTGGGTTATTTTGACTCCCATTCTGTGTGTCTCTCTGCTGGTGCAGGGGAGCTGATGCCCTGGCCTCGACTGCTGCCTTTTGGAGTTCTTTTCATCTGAACCACGTCTGGAGACTGTTCTTTGCCTGGCTGAATATTTGCTTGAGACTCCATCCAACCAGCCTCATCCTAAGTGCCTATCAAGTGTGAAACCTAGTACTTAGTAGTTGCTCATTCAAATGTGTGGGAAGGATGGGTGCAGGAATGGGTAGATGCATGGATAGATGGATGAATTGATGGATGGGTTGATGGGATGAATTGATGAGTTCCCTTCCCTTCTAACTAGCCCCTTTGCCTACCAGGTGGGGACATGGCATTGATCTAAGGTGGATTCACAAGACCATAGCTCTGTATTGGTTCTGCTGTCATTCTTGGGCAGCCTCTGGTAAGCCACTTCCATTAGGGCAACAAGAACAGCTGTGTAACTTTAGACCACTAGCTTGTGACTCCAGATGATGGAGATAATGGCTGTCAACCCCTAGATCCTGGCTATTCCTTTGGGTGGCTTACATATTCAATAACAAATTGATCCCCTCTATGCTTCACTTTGATACCTTGAAACATGGCCTCATTCTAAGGCTCATTATGTAGCCAAATTGAAACTTTAGATCTTTCCACATGAAAAAAAAAAAAAAATCACTGCAGTTGCAAACATTAAACATTTGAAGGAAACCAACCACACACTTACTCAAAAGAGCTCTGTCTCAGCTTCTCCATCTGTAAAACTAGGCCCAGTCCCCAGATCCCTCAGGATGAACCAGCAGCTCCCAATGCCAGGAAAGTGCTTCAACAACATCAGGTGAGCTGTACAAATGAGAGGTAATTTGACAAGTCAGTCAGCACAGAGCAGCCAGTCAAGTCAATGCAGAGTGCACTAATGCACTTAAAAGCCCAGAAGCAAGCCCTGGCTGAGTAATAATGGCCTAAACACCACCAGGGATTTCCCAAGTCTAATTTCCACCCCTGATGGCATGGTGTTCCATCTCCATTGGGCTAATTAGGGCCCGGTGGAGACAGAATCTGACAGAGAGGCTCACCCTGGCCTTAGTCTAGATTTATGGGGAAGTTGCCAAGAAGGCAAATTAGACATCAATGGGGCTTCCCCCAGGATGACAAGGTCTCAGGGACATTAAGACTGTGAGATTGGAAGTGACTATAGATCAATGCTATGCAGAGAGACTGGGAGGTATGGGGGTTAACGTAAGGGCTTTCCCGTTTGCTAGGCATGTGGTCCTGGTCCACGTCACCATTCAAATCCTTAGTTTCTTCATCTGTAACATATAGCTAATGTTACCTAACTCAAAAGATAGTTGTGAAAAATGAAATATATGTAAATTGGTAGTATTGAGTCTGGCACAAAATGACTACCCAATCAATGGTGGTTATTTTTAGATTATGTTGTTGTTGATATGTTCTACGGCAGTGAAATATTCACACAATTTACCAGCCCTGAGAAGTGAAGATCTGTTTATCATTCAGACTCAAAGACTCAGCCTAGTCCTGAATGGGACATATGCTACTCTAGGGAAGACTTATTTACATGGGACGTATCTGTCTATGATGGCCACTTTTCTCATCAGCTTCCTGAAATAACCAGCCTCTTCAGCCAGAATTTAGGCCATTTATCTCTCCTCCAAGCATTCCATAATATCAGCTCTGGATGTTTTTCCCCATTTCTAACCATCACTTTCCCACCAGTGCCGTGAGCCACATTGGACCAACAGCTAGGAGAGCCAGGTTCTATGCTGCCTCCAAGTACAGAGGAGCCCATGCCTCTCTCCTCATCATCCTTATTGCCAACTTTTCCCAGAATCAGCTTATATACACAATATCCCTGTTTCTGATTCTCTGCTCTTATCCAGTTGCTGGAGGTTGAAGTTATAATTTTCAACTCAACGGAAGTAGAGCAAAGAACTTTCTACTGACTACAGCTGTCTACTGACTACAGCTGTCCAACGTATATAGACTTACATATACATACATGCATGCATATATGCATTGCACGAGAGAAAGTCAAAGGGTCAAAGTCTGTAAACTTGCTGTAACTCAAGCTTGCATCAAGTTCATAAATTAGAAGACATTATTATTAAGATTTTAATTCCTCCCCAAATTAATCTATAGATTAATATCAATCAAAATCTCGAAGGACATTTTTGTGGAAACAGATGGGCTAATTATAAAATATATGTGGAAATGCAAGGACCTAGAGTAGTTAAAGCAATCTTAAAAAAGAAGAACAAAGGTTTGAACCCGGGAGACAGAGGTTGCAGTGAGCCAAGATTGCGCAACTGCCCTCCAGCCTGGGCAACACGAGACTCTGTCTCAAAAAAAAGAACAAAGCTTTAGAACACACACTACCTGATTTCAAATTTTACTATAAAGCTACAGGAGTCAAGATAATGTGGTAGTCATGTAATAAGGGAAAAATAGGTTAATGGAAGAGAACAGAGTCCATAAATAGGCCCACAAATATACAGACAATTGATTTTCAAAGAAGGCACCAAGGTAATTCAATGGAGGCAAAGAAAATCTTTCAATAAATGGAGCTGAAACAATGGGATAAACGTACAGAAAAACATATGAGCCTTGACCCCTATTGTATGCCACACATAAAATTAAACTGAGATTGATTATAGCTCTAAATATAAAAGCTAAAGCTACCAAGCTTTTAGTATGAAAAACAAAAAAGAATAGGTAAAGATTTCCTAGAAAGGACACAGAAATCACTAAACATAAAAGGAAATTTTGATAAACTGGACAGCATTGAAATCAAACTAATCTGCTTATCAAAAGACACCATTGATCAAGACCAGCCTGGTCAACATGGCAAAACCTCCTCTCCACAAAAATACAAAAATTAGCCGGGCATGGTGGCAGGCACCTGTAATCCCAGCTACTTGGGAGGCTGAGGCAGGAGCATTGTTTGAACTCAAGAGGCGGAAGTTGCAGTGAGCTGAGATTGCACTACTGCACTCCAGCCTGGGTGACAGAGTGAGACTCTGCCTCAAAAAAAGAAAAAAGAAAAGAAAAGAAAAGAAAAGACACCACTGAGAAAATGAAATGAAAAGGAGAATATATGTATTGTAATTATTTTTCTCCACTGTATTGTAATTATTTTTCAGAGAAATGGTTACAATACATATATTTGACAAAAGACATATTCAGAATATATAAAGAAATCCTACAAATCTATAGTGAATAGGCAAACAGCCCAATTAAAAATGGCAAAAGATTGAACACACAGGCAGGGCGAGGTGGCTCACACCTGTAATCCCAGCACTTTGGGAGGCCGAGGCAGACAGATCATGAGGTCAAGAGATCAAGACCATCCTGGCCAACGTGGTGAAACTCTGTGTCTACTAAATAAATAAATAAATAAATTAATTAATTAATAAAAAAATTAACTGGGCGTGGTGGCACACGCCTATAGTCTCAGCTACTCAGGAGGCTGAGGCACGAGAATTGCTTGAACCCAGGAGGCAGAGGTTGCAGTGAGCCGAGATCGCACCACTGCATTCCAGCCTGGTGACAGAGCGAGAGTCCATCTCAAAAAAAAAAAAAAAAAATTGAACAGACATTTCATAAAAGAAGGTATGCAAATAACCACTAAGCACATGAAAAGATGCTCAGCATCATTTGCCATCAGAGAAATGCAGTGACAGTCGTCATGAGATAACATCGCACATCCACCAGAATGGCTACAGTGAAAATGATTTACAACTGCCGAATTTTGGCAAGAATGTGGAGCAACTGGAACTCTCATCCATTGTGGGTAGGAAGATAAAAGGAAACAACTACTTTAAAACTGGTTTGGCAGTTTCTTATAATGTTAAACATACAACCATTCTATGACATGCTAAGTATTTACTCAAGAAAAACAAAAACACTTTTCCTTAAAGAGATTTTTATGCGAATGTTTATAGCAACTTTATTTCAATAGCCAAAACAATCAAATGTCCATCAATAGGAGAATGGATAAGCCGATTGTAATATATTCACATAATGGACTATATCTTGGTAATAAAAATGAATGTAACAACTGATACATGCCAAAACATGGCTGAATCTCAAAAATGTTATTTTGCATAAACAAAGCTAGATGCAAAAGAGCACATACAATATTTTCCATTTATATGAAGTTCAAGAACAGGCATAAATTGGTGGGGCGCAGTGGCTCATGACTGTAATGCCAGCACTTTGGGAAGCCAAGGTGGGAGGATTGCTGGAGTCCTGGAGTTCAAAACCAGCCTAGCCAACATAGCAAGATCCTCTCTCTACAAAAATTTTTAAAATTAGCTGAGCACGGTGGTGTGTTCCTATAGTCCCAGCTACTTGAGAGGCTGAGACAGGAGGATCACTCGGGCCCAGGAATTCCAGCTTACAGTAACCCTGTCTCTACAAAAATAGAAGAGACACAATTAACCTGTGGTGATAGAATTCAGAACAGTAATTACCCTTGGGGCACAGGAATTTACTAAAAGAAGGCATGAGGGAACTTTATGGACCGATGGAAATATCTTATTTATATCTTGATTGTATGATAGTTACATGGGTATAGACATTGATCAAATCTCTTCAGTTTTGCTGTATGTAAATTTTACCTAGCAAAGAAAAAGACCCTTTTTAATTATTAATCTAATCTATTAATTAGAATTAAACACATACTTAATTCTAATTAGTAGATTGGCTTTTTCACAATGGGATATGTTAGCAATTCAGAAGCTACTTTCTGAATTCTAGGCTGGAGAAAATTAGTAAATTTATTGAGGAAAATGGAAGCCAGATTTCTCACTGCTGAAGAGAGTTACAAATATGGAAAGGGAAATCCCAGAATAAATCTTGTAGTGTTGGATTGGAATAGAGGTATCAGTATCAATGATCTATACTATATGCCTTTTAATTTATAGATATAAATATAGAGCTAGAGATAGGTAGGTAGGTAGGTAGGTAGGTAGGTAGGTAGGTAGATAGGTAGATAGGAGGGTGGGGGGAGACAGAGAGAGAGAGAAAGAGAGAGAGAAATAATGGCTCCTTGGAGAAAAGGCTAATTTCAGGGATGGGGCAGGGAAAGTGTAATATGGACCTGAAACATCTTGTTTCAACAGAGAAGACAGATGTGTTCTAAATATGATGGGAACATGTCTAAAGGACACAGAAGCCTACCTGAAGAGGCTCCCACTGGCCAAATATTAAACAACTTGGGAATCAAACTAAATAATTATGAGAAAACAATTTGAGCATCAAATTGGATGAATTATTGCCCACTGAATAAAATAAGAACCCACAAGTCCACTCTGATTTAAATATATACACACAGACAATGTTTCCTTACACATAGAGGAAATAATAAACATGGAAGAAAAGACAGAGTTTTAAAATTATCAATGGATGCTGGAATTATTGGGTGAAAGTTTGATAACTAACAGGATATTTACCTAATCTCAAAATATCTCCCCTAAATTACTTACTAATCACAAAAGGAAAACAATAACTTTACAGGAAAAAAAAAGTTGGTAGACGCCTTCTTAACAAAGTGGCCAAAGTTAACATCATGAATACTGGGACAAACTGACATCATGTTATGATACACAGACAGTAACACAGCATCATACTGTGGCGTGTCTGCCAAAAATGAAAAACCTAGATCCAGTCACAAAGAAACAGCAAACAAACTTCAATGGAGGAACATTCTGCAAAATAACTGACCTCTACCTTTCAAAAATGTCGAAGTCACAAAAAGCAGAAAAGACAGAGGAACTGTCATAGATTACAGAAACTAAAGATTCGCGACAACTAAGTGCAAAGAATGATTCTGGATTAGATTCAGGACCAGAAAAGAATAGCTACAAAGGACGTAGTTGGGACAATTGACAAAAGTGAAAGCGGACTGTGGATTGATAGATAATTTTGTAACATTGTTTAACTTCCCTATTGTTATCACTATAATACGATCATGTAAGAAAATGTCCTGGTTCTTAGGAAATACACACTGAAGCATTTAGGAATAAAGAAACCAGCGTGTCTGCTACTTTCTCTCAAATGGTTCAAATAATAATAGTAATAAGCATATATATAATACATATATGAGAGAGAGTGATTAAGCAAATGGGTGCAATGTACAAACTGTTGGTGAATCTAAAGTCTATACAGAAGCTCTTTGTACTATGTTTGCAACTTTTCTGAAAATTTGAAATTATATAAAAATAAAAAGTTTTTAAAATTAGTTCTTTTGACTCTGGATTCTTCTTACATATAGCAAGAATGAAATTTTTTTTTTACTCCATTCCCATACCTCCAAACTCATGGGGTAAAAAATAAAGAAAAGAGGTTATCTTCGATGAGTCCACGCTGTCCAAGTCTATGAATCTAGATAGAGACAAGAGATCCTGCCGAGAGCCACCATGTATTTCAACACATGAGAGTCTCCAGCTGGGTTTCCCGGGAAGCAGAATCTGAGACAGGGTTGAAAATACAGGACCTTGGCAGGGAGCGGTGGCTCACGCCTGTAATCCTAGCACTTTGGGAGGGCGAGATGGGCAGATCACCAGGTCAGGAGATCGAGACCATCCTGGCTAACATGGTGAAACCACATCTCTACTAAAAATACAAAAAAATTAGCCGGGTATGGTGGTAGGCGCCTGTAGTCCCAGCTACAGGAGGCTGAGGCAGGAGGCTGAGGCAGGAGGCTGAGGCAGTCTTGCTCTGGGTAACAGAGCGAGACTCCATCTCAAACAAAAGAAAGAAGAAAAAAAAAAGAAAAGAAAATACAGGACCTTTACTGAGGAGTGTTTTTATAGGAATCATCACCTGGGAAAGGGGAGAAAAAAGAGCAAGGCAGGGCAGAGAAGGGAATTGAACTGTAATGCTGTCTTGACAAAGGCCTCATTTCTACCCACAGGGATGTCTGGAGTTGGGATGGCCCTTCAGAGATGTCCTGAGTTCAGGTGAGGGGGCTGGACTTTTTATTTGTTTGTTTGTTTATTTATTAAAGAGACAGAGTCCTGTTCTGTTGTCCAGGCTGGAGTGCAGTGGTGATCATAGCTCACTGCAGCCTCAAATTCCTGGGCTCAAGACATCCCCCCACCTCAGCCTCCCCAGCAGCTGAGACTACAGGTGAGTGCCACCACACTGGACTAATTTGGTTTTTTGTTTGTTTGTTTGTTTTGTTTGAGACGGAGTCTCGCTCTGTCACCCAGGCTGGAGTGCTGTGGTGCTATCTCGGCTCACTGCAAACTCCACCTCCCGGGTTCACACCATTCTCCTGCCTCAGCTTCCCAAGTAGCTGGGACTACAGGCGCCCGCCACCACGCCAGGCTAATTTTTTGTATTTTTAGTAGAGATGGGGTTTCACCGTGTTAGCCAGGATTGTCTCCATCTCCTAACCTCGTGATCTGCCCGCCTCAGCCTCCCAAAGTGCTAGGATTACAGGTGTGAGCCACCACGCCCGGCTGTTTTTTTTTTTTAATTATTATTATTTTTTTGTAAAGCTGGAGGTTGGAGGGGGTGCCTACCACATTGCTGAAACTGATCTTGAACTCCTGGCCTCAAGTGATCCTCCTGCCACAACCTCCCGAAGTGCTGGGATTACAGGTATAAGCCATTGGGCCCAGCTGGGGCTGGACTTTCATATCCCTGTATCAACCACCCATTGCATACAAGCTTCCCTAGGAAGAAGGCATGACCCTGGGCACTGCAACTCTCTCCAGACAAGGCAATTCCAAAGAAAGCTGATGGCTGAGGGCTGCTTGCTGGCAGCACTCCTAGGCACTGGACAAACAAGTCCTTTAGTCCTGAGCAGGGAGCTGGATGGCATGTCCATTACAATGTGTTTTTTAGAACCTCTGAATGAGCAGAGTATATATTCTCCCAAAAGTAAGTGTCATCGTTGTGAAAAGGTCCTTTGGGATAGAGGTGGAAGTCCAGAGGGTTCTAGTTCAATGCCATGGGCCATTTCTACATCCTAAGTTGATGACATGGCCGACAAGAAGAGGAAGGTAATAGAGGAAAGCAGTGATGGTCGGATCACAACAGAGGGAGACTGGGACTTAAAGCACTCTCCATTAATAACCACAGACTCCTGAATGCTGACAGCTGCGGGGAGAATTGCCCCAAGGGCAAAAAAAAAATTAAATGAGAGAAAATTGGAGACCCTTAACCTTTCTACTACATTTTGGTAGTTAGATAACCACATTCAAAGAAAAAGATGAAATATAAACAGGATCTTTGCATAAAAAAAGCAAAGTAAATCACAATAGAAATTATCCAAAGACATAGGGGAAGAGTTTCTACAAACAGTCTTCCATTATCTCAATAAAATTATGGAACAATATGCTTTCTCCGAAGAGAAAGAAACTGAAGAGAAGAGATGCAACAGACAGAAGCATTCAAAGTGCAGATGACAAGACAACAAAGAAAGATGAAAAATGAACTGCAGACCTTGGGAAAGAAATGAAAAAAAAAAAAAAAAAAAACACAGGGCCATGTAATTTTGGCTGAAATGTGGTAGAGTTCATGTGGATACGTTTAAGGAAATCATCCAAAATGAAACAGAAAAAATAAGGATATTTAAAATGATTGCAGAAATATAGATATGAAAAGCAGAGGAAATCAAACATACAACTAATTCGGTGTTCCTAAAAAAGAGAACAGAACAATATCAAGATATCAAAGAAACTTTTTGTCTGCATTGAATACATAAATCTTGAGATGCAAAGACCCCCCTGCAAGGGAAGAAAATGATACAGAATGACTAATACCAAGACATATGCTGGTGAAGATAATAAACTGGAATTATAAAGCAAGAATCTTGGCTGGGCGCGGTGACTCAGGCCCATAATCCCAGCACTTCGGGAGGCCGAGGCGGGCAGATCACGAGGTCAGGAGATCGAGACCATCCTGGCTAACACAGTGAAACCCCGTCTCTACTAAAAATACAAAAAATTAGCCTGGCCTGGTGGCGGGCTCCTGTAGTCCCAGCTACTTGGGAGGCTGAGGCAGGAGAATCGCTTGAACCTGGGAGGCAGAGGTTGCAGTGAGCCAGGATCGCGCCACTGCACTCCAGCCTGGGTGACAGAGCGAGACTCCGTCTCAAAAAAAAAAAAAAAAAAAATCTTATAGGCATCCAGATGGCAAAAGCCAATCATAAACATGGATGGATACAGGAAGTCAGGCTGTCCCAGTATTGATGATATTGATGTTAACTTATGATCACTTTGTTAAGAAGGTGTCTATCAACTTTTTTTTCCTATGAAGTTATTTTCTCTAGAAACACTTTTTTGAGAAATGTCTACAAAAGTGTAGAGAAAAGAAAAATTTAGTGACAAAATTTATAACCAGCCTGAATGTCCTCTAAATAAAAAAGTAACAGAGCAACATTCTCAAGCACACAAGCAAAAACTTAGGAATTATAACACCCAGGAAATGAGTCAAAAGAAGCAACCCAGGAATAGAAAAATATGTCGAGAGGATTGATGTTGAGCATCGAAATCATTTAAATAACAGTAACTAGTTCACATTTATTGTTATCTACAAAGCATTGTTTTGAGCTTTATAGATACTAAATCATTTAATCTTTACATTAACTCCATAAGGTAGATATAGTACCACCATCTTGCACAACTCCAGTGGATACCATTGATCCAGACAAAGGGAGTTGTTTGTCGTGTTTGATTTTAGGGTTGGGGTTTTAGATTTGTTGGTAAACAGAAAGGAACAAGCCAAGGCAGGAGAAGACACAAGAGAAGTTACAGAAAACAGAATCGTTATAACAAATCCTCAAGAGAGACCCAGTTCAGAAGCAGGTGTGAGGACAGACTTAGGAAGACGCAGATGCATTTCCAAGCTAAGCAGGAAAGTGAAGATAAAGCACTTTTAAATAGCAGGCAAGGAAATCGGACTGCAGATTCTTGGACATCTAAAAGCTTAAAAATATGCTTGAATTGAGACAAAATTCTCTGCCGTTCCAAATCCCAGTTCATTTTGTGACTTGTGAACATAGGTGAGTTTCTTTCACATGGTACAGAAGACATGGTAAGGAGCTAGACATGCCAGAGGTGGTGTGCGGTGAGGCCCTGACACTTGTTGGTGAAGAGTGGGCTTGTCACAAGTCCTGGCTGGGCTCCCAAACCCCACGCAGAGCTGTGAGCCTTTCCAACATCACAACCCAGCGAGCAACTTGTCTTGGAATCAGGACAATGTAGTAGCTCAGCTCTTGTCACTTTCCAGTCTGCCTTTGAACCTGAATCTGAGGGATTGGCAGCAGCCCGTGTAGACTGACAACAACACTCTTCATGTTTTATTGATACATTTTTCTCTATTACTTTCTTGTATATTCAAGATTCTCAAAACTAATTGATTTTATCAGAGCCAGCTAGCAACAAAAAGTGGGGCTGAGGGGAACAACATAATTCAGTCACAGTGACTGCCTGAGGTTCCAGGCTTTTCTTTGCACTTGGTCCCGGCAAGTTTTACAGCAGGAACACAGCTTCCGTCCCTCTTCCTTAACTGGGCCCTCCTTCCTGCTGTGGGGTACACATCCTGTTTCAAGGAGTTATGGACTTCGGTCCCTTTTAAAATCTTTCATACCATTCTTCTTATGCCAGGGCTTCTTAACCCTGGCACTAATGACATCTTGGGCTGGATAATCTTTCATTGTGGCTGAGAATGGAAGAGATCTTGTCCATCATAGGATGTTTAGCAGCATCCCTGGCTTCTACCCACTAGATACAAGAAGCACCTCAAATCCCACCACTTATGACAACCAAAAATGTCTCTAGATAGTTCCAGATATCCCCTCGGGGCAAAGTTGCCTCTGGTTGAGAACCACCATCTTAAACTGAAATCTTAGAAAACATTTTAAACATTTTGTAACTATTACACACTCTATAGCCAGGCTATTTACTCCCAAGTCAAAGATTTTGTAAAAACCTGGGGATGACGTGTAATCCCAATGTTCAACTGTCTCCCTAGGCATCTGACCATCTCTCTGTATTTGCAAATTACAATACTCATTGATCCTTCCTTTCATAGATTCCATTATCCATTCATATTTTGACTCTAAGAGATGTTTGCTCGAATCGTGTCTGCTGTGCCTAATGGTATCAGTAATTTAAAAGCTTCCTGCCAGCAGGCATTTCCCACTATTGACCGTGGTGTTCTGGAAAACGTATGTTGGTTTTGCAAGAGTATAGTTGGGTCCCCCACTCCATTCCAAAGCTTCAGATGTCATCTTTTCTACAAACAAAGTAATTGGGCATTGAGAGTTTGTATTCACTTTTTGAAATTTTAGTCTCATGGAGATGCTGAGCAGACAGTTTCTCATGCTGCAGCTCCAGGATAGAAACAGCAGCAGCCATGGGATTTCTGGATTGAAAGTAACAGAAAAAGATTATTACCTTTTCTCTGCCTTCTCCTATCCATTCCAAATGGGTTTTCTTTTCTTTCTGTCTTTCTTTTTTTTTTTTTTTTTTTTTGGAGATGGATTCTCACTCTGTCACCCAGGCTGGAGTGCAGTGGTGCAATCTTGGCTCACTGCAACCTCCGCCTCCCGGGTTCAAGAGATTCTCCTGCCTCAGCCTCCTGAGTAGCTGGGATTACAGGCTCGCACCACCACACCTGGCTGATTTTTGTATTTTTAGTAGATATGGGGTTTCACTATGTTGGTCAGACTGGTCTTGAACTCCTGACCTCATGATCCGCCCACCTCAGCCTCTCAAAGTGCTGGGATTACAGGCGTGGGCCACCGCGCCTGGCCTGGGTTTTCTTTTTTAAGCTATTAGGATGTGTTTTAATTTCGAATAGATTTTGTGATTCTAGCAGTGTTTGGAAATCTACATTGCATTTTACTGTATTAGCAAAAACCATTTTTTGTTTTCTTGAAAAATTTTTGTAATCTGTAAATGCTTCCATATAGTAGAAGTGAGTCCCCACGGTTTTTCTTAGAGAGGCAAAAAGAGTATATTCTTTGCAGCTGATTTGCCTATTACACTAAGTGGATTTTGCAAAGGCTTCCCCTCTGAACCAACTACTTCTCTGTCCATTTTTCTACCATAACTCGGTGACACGTACTGTATGTTCCAGTCTTAACAACCAGGTCATAGCTGTGAGCATTATCCCTCTGTCTCTGGGAAATTTTTCAGCTCCTCTGTCATTTTCTCTGTCATTCATTCAAGTAGATTAATCCAGTCTCCAACACAGGAGCAAAGTGTGCCTTTCAAAATACAAACCGACCTCCACCACACTGCCGACTTGAACATCCTTCGGGACTTCCGGTTGCTCCTTGGGGAAAGGTGAAGCTCTCTCCCATGACCTGTGAAGCCTGACAGTCTCCTCTTGCCTTCCTCTCCAGCCTCGTCTTGCACCAAGCGATCCCTCCTCTCCTGGCTCTCTCTGCCCCTCTCCTAGTCCCCCATGCCCAGTGTCCTCTTCACTGCCTGGTGCTCCTAACCAGAATGGGCACCCCTTCCCACCTAAGCTAACTGCTTAATGAACTGCTACTCATTCTTAGGTTTCAGCTCAAGCACAACTTGACATTCTCTGACAGTCTTCACTAGGATCTCTCTTCCAATTAAAGGCCCTGATTGGACCAGATACCAGGTACCATGGCAAGACCTTCATAACACTTGTTCCTGTTGCAACTTTACCATTTGTGTGATCATTTGTTAACCTCTGTCCCCCCAAGAGGATGATAACATCTGTAACAGCAGAGACCGTGTCAGTTTTTACTCATATCTGTATCCCAAGTGCCTCACTCATTATGGGAAGAGTCTATCTTCTTAGGACTCAAATGGATCCACTTTTCCTTACACGACTGTCACGATTTTAGCTCAGACCAGAACCTTCTCTCACTTGTGCCAGAGAAGTAAAGCTTTGGCTTGTTTGGATTATAATCAACTAGAGGAAGAAGGTAGTGGCTATGGAGAAGTTGAAGGATCTGGGATGGTATTTTGGAAATGGAACAACAGGACTTGAAAAAGAAGTGAATGAGGCAGGATGGAGAAGGGGAGGAATCAAGACCTTTCATTTCCCCCTCCAGGTCCTTCAGTCCAGACTCCTTATGTGAAACCTTGCATGGGCCTTCAACCTCTGGCTCCTAATTGCCTAGAAAGCCTCATTTCTCACCTCTTCCCTTGGTCCCTTTCCACATGCATTCCCCTAATGCAAGCTGTAGCCACAGTGAACACGGTGCAGGTCCCTGGACTCTGCATACTCTCACTGTTCACTGCACCTCACCCTTCATCCAATTAATGCTTGCTGGTCCTTCATCCTCACCAGAAGCTGCCTCCTCAGGGAAAATGAGGCTGGACAGGTGCCCCTCCTTTGTGCTGTCTTCTGTCCTATACTGACTCTGTTGTCACCTACACCCTGCATTGGTATTTTCTGTTTATTTACATCTCCTCCACTAGATTATAAGTTCCTTGGGGCAGGGATGACATCTTATTCATTGTCACATCCTTCAGACCAGCACAGTGCTTGACATGCAGTGAAAGTTCAATACACATTACATAGATGCATAAAGAATGGGGCTAGCTAAGAGGCTCAGAGAAACTGCCTGACCTGCTTCAAGTCACTGGACAGAAAGTGGCAGAGCTAGAATTGAAATCTATATAAACAAAGATAGTCTTTCTATTTTCTTTTCTTTTCTTTCTTTCTTTTTTTTTGTTTGTTTTGGGTTTTTTTGTTGTTGTTGTTGTTTTGGTTTTTTTTTGAGATGGAGTCTTGCTCTGTTCCCCAGGCTGGAGCGCAATCTCGGCTCACTGCAACCTCCACCTTCCGAGTTCAAACGATTATCCTGCCTCAGCCTCCCGAGTAGCTGGGATTATAGGCACGCACCACCACACCTGGCTAATTTTTTGTATCTTTAGTAGAGATGGGGTTTCACCATGCTGGCCAGTCAGGTCTCGAACTCCTGACCTCGTGATCTGCCTGCCTCGGCCTCCCAAAGTGCTGGGACTACAGGCGTGAGCCACTGTGGCCGGCCTAGTCTTTCCATTTTCTTACCCCATCTCCTAGCGGTGAAAATAATGGAAATAAGGCACCTATTTGTGGATAAAGGAGAGAAATTCTGGGAGAGCAGTTTAATCGGTCTCTTCATTCCGAGAACTGATACTGACAGCCAAAAGGGAACTGGGAGGAAGCAGATATTGTTTTCCAGGAAGGGTGGTCTGGGTGAAGAGCCAGTGCAGGGCAGGATGGGGGTCTACTGGCACAGTCTTGGCAGGCAGCACCCGGGATCCAGAACAGACAGGTCGTGTGGGAGGGCACTGGACCCAGGGAACCACATCCAGCATGGCCCTTCCTCAGCCATGCAGCACCTTGAGCTGGAGTGGAGACAGGTGGATGTGTCAGACACAGACTCTCAGACATCTGAGGCTTACAAGGTCTGTCCTAAATAGTTAGTCCAACCTCTGGCTCAACACCTGCATCTTATCCCAGCACTTCTTGAGCATTCCATCATTACAGGCCCTTTGTTGAGCACATTTTCCCCCTTGGAAAGAAAACAGCCCTGCTGAATTGTGAAAAATAAAACACACACAGAGAAAATAAAACACACACATATTTTTATTCTGCTGTGAATGTACACCTAGAAATGTGATTTTTAAAAACGAACATGTGTAGACAAGTAGTATACTGCCTTTATTCAAAGGCTGCTTTAAAACCCAGAGATCAGCACGGTCGCTCATGCCTGTAATCCCAGGACTTTGGGAGACTGAGGTGGGCAGATCATGAGGTCAGGAGTTTGAGACCAGCCTGGCCAATATGGTGAAACCCCAACTCTACCAAAGATACAAAAATTGGCTGGGCATGGTGGCACATGCCTGTAATCCCAGCTACTCAGGTGACTGAGGCAGAAGAATCACTTGAACCCGGGAGGCGAAGGTTGCAGTGAGCTGAGATCAGGCCACTGCACTCTAGCCTGGGCAACAGAGTGAGACCCTGTCTCAAAAAAAAAACAAAAAAAAACAAAAAAAACAACGACCCAGAGATCTATATCCCTTTTGACTTTTGAATGTGGAATTGTTTTCTTTCTTCCGTAGGCATCTAAAAAGGTAAGACCCTCTGGCCCAAAAATTTCCACACATAATGCTATACTTCTAAACGGATTTATGAAAAGCCTCAGAACGTTTGCTTTCTTGCTACTGCTAAAAGCTGCTGGCTCTGATGTCTCTGCCCCGCAAAAAATGTGGGGTTTTATTTTAAAATTAGATCCTCTGGTTAATTTAAAGATTATGCCAAGTGTATGTTCCAAATCCCCTCATTCCATCTGACCTGCAGGAACACATCTGCTCCGTGTTCGCTCCACCCCGACTTCTGACGGTGGCATATGTCTGATTCCTTTGATTAAAGAGAAGGGTTTGTTAGGATGTCATGTACAGTATATCAAAGGAGATCAGGCACCCGTCTGCAAGTCAGATGACAAAAGGGGTGATCAGGACGGGTACGGCTAAGCAGACGTTGTGAAGAGCCAGCTCAGGGGAATGAGTCATAATTTGGAAAAGTGTTTGTTAACGATGGTTTTGGTAATAATCACACACAAGTCCCAGGGTCTGCAATGTTCAGTGGAGCAAAGTAATTTCCCAAACATCCATCTGTCCCAGGTACAGAACTCCAACCAAATTGTAGAACCAGCATGGCAAGGGAGATTCTACAACATTTGGCAATAATTTTCCAAACTGAGATTTGTCCAGCTGCTCAGTGGATGGATCTAGCATGATGAAAAGCTTTGTTTCTGAACAGCAAGGCTGCCCGAGAACATCATTGTCTTTGTATTCTAAAGAAAATATACATTTTCTATATATTTGTTGAATTTCTAGAGTAATTGGCTTCCACACTGGCCCATCACTCTGACTCTCTGTATCTCATGGAATGTGTGCTGTTCACCTTGGTACTGAAGAGATGAGAACAGAAGTAATGCTTCCTGGCCGGGTGCGGTGGCTCACACTGGTAATCCCATCAATTTGGGAGGCTGAGGTGGGTGGATCAACTGAGGTCAGGAGTTCAAGACCAGCCTGGCCAACATGGTGAAACCCCATCTCTACTAAAAATACAAAAATTAGCCAGGTGTGGTGATGGGTGCCTGTCATCCCAGCTACTTGGGATGCTGAGGCAGAAGAATATCTTGAACCCAGGAGGTGGAGGTTGCAGTGAGCCGAGATCGCGCCATTGCACTCCAGCCTGGGCGACAAGAGCAAAATTCCATCTGAAAAAAATAAATAAATAATGCTTCCTGCACAGAGCTACTTTTAGGAATGCTAAATCCTCTCTACTTAAACTGTGAGGTTCTAAGTTTCCTGTGGAAACTTGTTAGAAATGCAGAATCTTGGGCCTCACCCCTGATCTACTGAATAAAACCACCCTTTTTTTTTTTTTTTTTTTTTTTTTTTTCCTGAGATGGAGTCTCGCTCTGTCGCCCAGGCTGGAGTGCAATAACGCAATCTTGGCTCACTGCGAGCTCCATCTCCTGGATTCATGCCATTCTCCTGCCTCAGCCTCCCAAGTAGCTGGGACTACAGGCACCTGCCACCACACCTGGCTAATTTTTTGTAGTTTTAGTAGAGACAGGATTTCACTGTGTTACCCAGGATGGTCTCGATCTCCTGACCTCGTGATGTGCCCACCTCAGCCTCCCAAAGTGCTGGGATTACAGGCGTGAGCCACCACACCCGGCCCAAAACCCACATTTTAACAAACGGTCAACTTTGTAGGTCCCAAGATTGGACCTTTTCAGGCATTCTTTACTTTCTGTAGCCTGATCTTTTTTTATTAGAGGAAATGACTTTCTGCCATTTATTAAAAATACAAATCGAGTACTTTGTGAACTGTTTTGTGCGCCACTCTTTTTTCAAAACATGTTTAGTAAGTGACTAATGGCCAGGTGCAGTGACTCCCATCTGTAATCCCAGCACTTTGTGGGGTGGAGGCAGAAGGATCACTTGAGGCCAGGAGTTTAAGACCAGCCTGGGCAACATATCAAGACCACATCTCAAAAAATAAAAACAAAAAATAGCTGGTGTGGTGGCATGCACCTGTAATTCTGGCTACTCAGAAGGCCAAAGTGGGAGGATCTCTTGAGTCCAAGAGGTCAAGGCTGCAGTAAGCCATGATCACACTATTGCACCCCAACCTGGATAACAGAGTGAGACCCTATCTCTAAAAAACATAAAATAAATATAAAGCAGGTATTTTGTGAACTGTTTTTGTGTGGCACTCTTTTTTCAAAACATATTTAGAAAATGACTAGTATGTGTCGAACCCAGTACTAGAGGTTGGGATGAAACAATGATTGTAAAAGAATCTGCCCCTGGGAACTTCAATTCTACTACAATTGATGTATTTTAGAGAAAGCCTTTAGTTTTCTCTCTGAGACTTTAGGGTTCACATATCTCTTCTAATGCTTCTGTGTCCTCTTTGTTTCCTGGTGGGCCGCAAACAGTGTTGCAATGTGGAGAGTGGCTGGGTTCAGGGCTGTCTGTCCTCGGCCCCTTGGGAGAGCTCCTTCATGCCCCATGGGTGCTGGCTGCAGCTGCTCCCTTTCACACCTGAGGCTGGGGGCAAGTTTCCTGTTCTTTGTTCTCTGCAGGCCCCCAACCCAATTCTCTAGGCAACTGGAAGATCCTCAACCCAGCACTGCTAGGGAGAAATGTTCCCTTGCAAGTATGAATATTGTTTTCAGAATATCAGGGAGAAAAAGCAGAATGCTCTTCTGGGGCTTAAGTCCTGCCTGTGCATAAAGCAGCAAGGAAGATCCAAGGGTAGATTTTAGGTGACTCCTTTATCTTAGCCCCGGCATCCTCTACTGAAGAGAACAGTCTTACCCTCCCACCTCCCCTTTCTTTGGTAGGGACAGCCATTTACATGCTGCGGGAAAGCCAGAGGCAAGGCGCCGCTGGGAGGGAAATGGTTAGTCCTGCTGGCAAAGCAGTGAGCTAGGGGCGGTTGGTGGGGGACCAGCCAAGGCTGTTTCCCACTTAGGGTTCTTTTTACACTAAAAGGCACAGAGAAATTCGCTGTAAATCCAGCCCCACTGGAGTTGTATTCAGTACCAACTCCTCCCAGGTTCTGACACATGCTTAATTCTTATCCTGAGTTCCTGAAGCTGATGGAGATTTTGTTCTATTTATAAATCTTCATGGGTATTTAATAAAAATATGGGAGAGCGCCCAGGTGTTTTTACTTTACTCTATCCATTTTTATAAAATCAAGGGACTGCCTTTAAAGAAAATAAATACATAAATATTGATAAAAAGCACTTATTTAATACTTTAAAGAATGTCTGCTCTAAAACAAAAGCCAAAATTATGTTAAATGGCAAAAAGCTAGAAGTAGTCCCTCTAGGCAAAGGAACAAAACAGAGATTCTCTATTTCCTACCTTAATTCTTTTCTTCCTCTTCAACAGTTATTGAGCATCTACTAACTCCCAGATGCTAAGTGCTGGGATACAAACTCATATAAAAAATGATGCCTGCTCCCAAGGAGTTTACTATCTACCAGTTACTATTGTCATCATTTAGGAAGTTTCTTCTAATGCAGTAAGCATTAAACCTGGGAGACCAGATTTAAGACAAAGCTTTCAGAGAGGGTGGAGTCAGAGTATAAGGATAGCAAGAAACACCGTTCTTCGTTTCTTCACCAAGCCACTGGATCGAACCAGCCCTGAAGCCCACCACACTACTGCCAGTCTTCAATTTACAAAAGTCAAATAATCCCTTTATTGTTTGGGCTACTTTCAGTTGGGCTTTTTGTTTCTTGACCTTGAACAAAACTTATACACAGGGGATTCCTTTCCTGGAAAAGAGACAGGGCTAATTGACCTCTGAGGACACCTCCTACCTCCAAACATTTCACAGGCAAGTTAAACATCCCCATCAAAGATCACGCCTGAGCAAACAAATTACATATTTTACTCTAAATTCAAGAAGCTAAAATGGGTACTCAGACCCTGTGTGCTTTCGGAGTGCTTTCTCCTCAAATAAATACGTGTTGCATAAAGGACTAAATACAGTCTGGGGAGCAGATAGAAGGAAGAAGAGGCTTGGCTAAGGCCTCTGAGATTCAATAGTTAACAATACACTTAATTTGCCCAGTGTTTGACACTGTCATAGCAATGCCCCGTTTGCTTATAAATGTCGTCTTGTTTGGCAGCAGCAGCCCTGCTGTTTCTCAGACATGTCAGTATCCTGGCCATAAATGATGATTAAGGTCTCAGAAAGCCTAGGGTCTACCTTTCTCTTAAATCCCTTAAGGTGACTTTCCAGTGTTGTAGGCAGCCTCCCCATCATGTGTATTTTGCACACAGGGCTCATGCCAGAGCCCTACAGTGGACTAAAATAATGTTAAGTTCTTGGATCCAAGATAACAGTTTTGTTTGTTTGTTTGTTTGTTTTTGAAACAGAGTCTCCTTCTGTAGCCCAGGCTGGAGTGCAGTGGCACGATCTCAGCTCACTGCAATCTCCACCTCCTGAGTTCAAGTGATTCTCCTGCCTCAACCTCCTGAGTAGATGGGACTACAGGCACCCACCACCACGCCTAGCTAATTTTTTGTATTTTAGTAGAGACGGGGATTCACCGTGTTAGCCAGGATGGTCTGGATCTCCTGACCTCGTGATCCGCCCACCTCGGCCTCTGAAAGTGCTGGGATTACAGGTGTGAGCCACCGTGCCCAGCCTATTTTTAAAATAAATAAATACAGGTGAAAACGCGACTGCCCACATGAATATTTTTCCTCCATCTTGGTTCTTTTATCTTCTCTGGCTGAGAGTGAGCTGAATCCTGAACCTGAATTTGAACCTAAATATGCTCGTTACAGTTCCCAAAATGCTGATGCCAGGTCCTACTTCTTTTTTTTTTTTTTGAGACAGAGTCTGGCCCTGTCGCCCAGGCTGGAGGGCAGTAGTGTAATCTCGGCTCACTGCAAGCTCCGCCTCCCGGGTTCACGCCATTCTCCTGCCTCAGCCTCCTGAGTAGCTGGGACTACAGGCGCCCGCCACCACAGCCCGGCTAATTTCTTGGTTTTTTTTTTTTTTTTTTTTTTTTTTTTTTTTTTAGTAGAGACTGGGTTTCTCCGTGTTAGCCAAGATGGTCTGGATCTCCTGCCCTCGTGATCCGCCTACCTCGGCCACCCAAAGAGCTGGGATTACAGGGGTGAGCCACCGCGTCCGGCCCTCCTATTTCTTCTAGAGCATGGAGGTGGAGAGGAATTTTTATCCCTCCCTCACTCCCTCCCTCCCTTTCTTCCTTCCTCCCTTCCTCCCTCCTTTCCTTCCTTCCTTCTCTCTCTTCTTTTCTTTCTTTCTCCTCTCTCTCTCTCTGTCTCTCTCTCTGTCTCTCTCCCTCTCTCTCTCTCTCTCTCTTTCTCTCTCTCTCTCTCTCTCCCGGGCACGGTAGCTCATGCCTGTAATCCCAGCACTTTGGGAGGCTGAGGTGTGCAGATCAGCAGGTCAGTAGATCGCGACCATCCTGGCTAACATGGTGAAACCCCGGCTCTACTAAAAATACAAAAAACTAGCCGGGTGAGGTGGTGGGCGCCTGTACTCCCAGCTAGTCAGGAGACTGAGGCAGGAGAATGGCGTGAACCCGGAAAGCTACACTTGCAGTGAGCCGATATCGCGCCACTGCACTCCAGCCTGGGAGACAGAGCAAGACTATGTCTCAAAAAAAAAAAAAAATAATAATAATAATAATAATAATGAACAATGATATCAACAGTTAATTTACAGACTAACAAATGAAAATAGTGAAAAGATGTTTTGCTTACCCTTACTAATAATCAAATAAATGGGAATTTAAACAATTAAAGATTATTATATTCTACTTTCACATTGACAGAAAGTTAAAAAGACTGAGAATACCAGGCCGGGCGCGGTGGCTCACGCCTGTAATCCCAGCACTTTGGGAGGCCGAGGCGGGCGGATCACAAGGTCAGGAGATCGAGACTACGGTGAAACCCCGTCTCTACTAAAAATACAAAAAATTAGCCGGGCGCGGTGGCGGGCGCCTGTAGTCCCAGCTACTCAGGAGGCGGAGGCAGGAGAATGGCGTAAACCCAGGAGGCGGAGCTTGCAGTGAGCCGAGATCGCGCCACTGCACTCCAGCCTGGGCGACAGAGCGAGACTCCGTCTCAAAAAAAAAAAAAAAAAAAAAGAGAATACCAAATTTGGGTGGGGGTGTGGAGAAATACGCTTTTCAGGCTTTGTAGGTGAGGGTAGAGATTAAAACAATCTTCCTGGAGGGCAATTTGCCAACATCTTTTAAAAACTTTAAAAATGTGCATACCATTTGACCTGTGACCCGTAATTATCTTCCTAGGAACTTATCCTAAGAAATTCATCATGTATGCATGCGTAGATTTGTTTATGGATAACAGTTGTAAGCAAGCTTAATGTCCAATAGTAGGATTGGTTAAATGATTTTTGGCAGACCTACAGGAAGGAATACTAAACTACCATTAAAAAATAATGTAAAAGAAAATTTACTGCCATGTGAAAAGATTCATGATATATTCTTACATGGATAAATTACAAAACAATATGTGTAACATGTAATGTAAAAGAGTGCTTACCTCTGGGGAGCCAGTTGTTTTTACTTTCTTTTTGCATTTTCTTTACATTGTCCATTTTTTAAATAAATAAATACTGATTTGTAATAAAAAAATACGTAGTAAATGGTTTTTGTTTGTTTGTTTTTTCAGATGGAGCCTCACTCTGTCACCCAGGCTAGAGTGCAGTGGCGTGATCTTGGCTCACTGCAACCTCCTCCTTTTCGGGTTCAAGCGATTCTCCTGCCTCAGCCTCCTGAGTGGCTGGGACTACAGGTGCCGCCACCACATCCAGCTAATTTTTGTATTTTTAGTAGAGACGGGGTTTCACCATATCGGTCAGGCTGGTCTTGAACTCCTGACCTCAGGTGATCCGCCTGCCTCAGCCTCCCAAAGTGCTGGGATTACAGGCCTGAGCCACCGTGCCTGGCCGCTATTTGAAAAATTACTATTGTTTGGAGATACCAAACATTTGAGAAATAAAATGTCATACTCTTAAATATTCCAGTTCTCTAAGATCTCTGCAACCTGTGGGTATAAATAGAGACACATTATGAATCATCATTCCTGTTTCAAAGTCTCTGGACCCGTTTGCTGAGCTATTCTTCCTGGTTCCCTCAAAACCTCCTCATGGAGTTACTTCTGGGAAGAGAGTTGGGGTATCACAGGGACTCACCTTCTTGAGCTCCATCCCCGTCCAGGTCTGCTGCTGTGAAGCCACTTGAGGGCGCCTCCCCACTGTGACTGTGACACTGTGACCAAAGGGACCTGCCCAAACAGGATGCATGCCTGGGGACGATATCTCTTTGAGCTCCAAATAGCAAGCCAAGGCACCTGGTATCCTCACCTGCTGAGCCCCTGCCAGAAGTGAGGAGATGTCCCTCTGTCCTACTCTGGTCACACTTTGACACTTGGACCCCATTATCCCCCAGAATCCCTACCATCTCCCCAAACATTCCTCCCACTCCAGTCCTCAGCCCTTCTTTTGATGAACCTCACACAAGGGTGCTGAAGTCCAGCCCCATCAGAGCCTGCTGTTTTTGAGACCTTCTTACCCTCCCTCTCGCCCCGCCCCCCCACCTCCCATGCTGGCTTAAGACCCCTCTGTCCCGTAGCCAGAAAGGACAGGGCACAAGCACTAGGAAAAATCGTATGATAACTCTCCCAGTTTGACAGTGGACAAAGGTTTATTGCACTCCTACTGTCTGCAAAGGACGTTGGACATGGGGATGAGCACAGCCCCGGGGAACTTCCACCCGACTCACACCCCAGCAGGGAGGTGTTTGTGTCACATTCATCATCTGGCTAGGGAGAGACAGAGTTTGTGGTGAATACCCACATTCTTAGCCTAAGATTCACCTGCTAATTGCATCTCCTAATGTTGTCCAAGTTTTGCTAGGTGACACCTCCTCACTCCAAGGAAGCTGTGCCTTCCTTAGGGTAGCCCCCAGGACACCTTGTTGCCAACAGGCCTCAGTTTCCCTAGAGATCTCGGTTCCTACACTAACTGCCAACCACTGGAAAGGTGGACCCAAGATGGGGCACAGTGGGGCCAGTGCTCAGGAAAGCAGGCTCCTCTGGTGCAGAGAATGCCCGCCAGAGAGCATGCCCGCCGACCTGGGCTCCCTTTCGGCCATTGATCGGGAAATCTGTCCCACGTCTGCGGCAGCGATGAGGCCTGGAGGGCAGGGCCTGGTGCTGCCTGGCAATGAGCGACCCAGGTATTTGGTAAGTCCGGGAGCCCGAGGACTGGGCATAGGGTGGGGCCTGTCTCCAGTCAGTGTTGAAGGAACAGGAAATTCCTATTGGCAGGATGACCTCATGCTGACAGTGCTAGGGCACGCCCGCGCCCGACAGGGGTTAATCTCAGAGACGCAGTGCCTTGTCCCAGGACAGGGCCGAGGCCACGGCCCGCGGATTCCTCAGAGGAGGGTGCGGGGAGCATCTCTGGAGGTTTAGAAGCTTTAATTACTTGCAGACTCCAGAGCAAGGATCCCGTTCAGTCGGGCCACCGCTCATCCAACCCCTTCTTCCATGTCCTCATGTAAGGTTTTTGGGCTCTCCTGCAGGTGCCTAGGGGAACTCGGATTCCGCACCCCACAGGGCTGTAAAACCAGCTCCTTCCCGTGCAGCCCAAGTTCCGCAGGGCTTGGAGGCAGAGTGGGTTCCCTCTGCTGGTGCACTCCCTGTCCTCGCCTTGGACCAAGCAGTTCCCTGTAACTCAAGAGTCCGCGATCAGGAGTTGCTCAACGCGGGAACGTTCCCTGCAAGACTGGGGACTGCGACCGGGACACTTGGGCCGGGGCCAAGGGCGGGGTTGCGCGGTCTCCAAGCTTGGCTTGGCTTGGCTTGGGCCGCGCAGTCGGTGGTGTTGCCAGCTACTCCTGGAATCGCCCGGCGAGTGGTAGGCGAGGGGGTGCGAGTGGGAACGAGACGTGGTAGGGGAGCCTCCTGGAAAAGGCGGTCGTGTCTCAAGCCCTGTCCCCTCCCCCCACCACTCCCAGGTGCAAGTGGTGTGTGTGCCTCAGTGCAGACCGGTCCAGGCCTGTCCGGGCAAGCATCTCCCTCCTCCTCACCCCTACCCCTGCTCCCCAGTCCTCCTTGGTCCCTCCCCTTCCCGGTGAGATGACAGAAGCCACTGGGCACTAAGCATCGGAGGTGAATTGGGGGGCAGGGCGCAAAACAAGAGCCTTCCTTTCTCAAACTGGGCTTAGAGAGTGCTACAGTTGGTGTGGGCTTCCATTCCATGTTTGTGATCTCTACTGGCCTGTGGCAGGAATGCAACAATAGACAGATGGACCTAAGGATGGACAGATAGACTGATGAACTGACTGTCCTCCCTGCCTCCAGTCCAGGTCTGGAGAGGTGGGGGAAGCAGCCTCCCCATATCTTCCAGTCCTGGAAGGGTAGAGGGGCCAGGAGCAAATTCCTTGACTCCTCCAGCAACAGGTAGGAGGGGCAGAGGTGGAGTCAGCGGTGACCTGACCTGGCAGAGAGAGGTAGTAAAAGCACTCTTGCTCTCCCAGGAAGGCAACTCAGAACTTCCAGTCACAGAAAAATAGGAAATGGAGCATGGAGTGTCTCAGACTAGAGAATGAACCCTGGGGAGGTTGATGCTTGGGCAGAGGTGTTAGGGGAAGGTGACTTTTAAGCCTTCAGACTTTGTCTGCTTAGTACTTGCTTTTATTTTTGGTTCCTTAGATGCTTAACCTGAGTGATGTGTGTAAAAGATGTAACTCTTCTAAGCAATGAGGAAAAATAGGGAAGGAAACAGTAACTGAGATCTGAGCAAAGCGCCTGGAGAAAGCAAATAGGCCCAGCACTCGCCTGCAGCTTCCCGAGGCTTTGTTCACCGCTGTGTCTTCAGCAACTAGAATAGTGCCTGGCAATAAAAGACCCCCAGTAGCTATTTGTTGAATGAATGAATGAAAAGGAAGGAGAACCTCCAGACCCACCTGTTTCCATCTCTCAGCCGAGTCACCATCTTGCTGTGAGCTAGTCCCTGACTCAGCCCAGCTCTCTGCCATGTGCCACTCCTTCTCATCCCCTGGGCCATTAATAGGAGGTTGCAGTGAGCGCCACTGCACTCCAGCCTGGGCGACAGAGCGAGACTCCGTCTCAAAAATAAATAAATAAAATAAAATAAAATAAAATTCCACTGATGGCTGTCATGCAGCAGGAATGGCAGGTAGTGGGGCAGATACTGTGAGTCAGACAGAATCTCTGCCCTCTGGGCATTCCCAGTCCAGTGGGGAAAATGGACAAGAGATAGATGTCATCAGTGGGGTGAACTGTGTGGGGACAGGATGTGCATGCCCGTGCAGGGGGACACAAGTGACAAGTGACAGGGGCTGTGTGAGCCCAAGGAGACCTCACCCAGTGCTTAGGAGCAGGACTTTGTGAGTTCCAGGCAGATCCAGGCTTGAATGTCAGCTCCACCCTGGTATAACATTGGGCAAGTTACTTAAGCTACACTTCATTTCTTGTCTACCAAATGGACACGATGCCCTCTTCATAATCTGGTGTGAGATGAAATTGATATAATTTATGTTAAATACTCAGCCAGGGCCAGATACTGAATGTTAGTGATTCTCGTTAAAGGAGCATTCTTGTTAAGGTATTAAAGAGAAGGTGACATGGCTTAAAGGAGGACAAGGAGCAAAAAAGAGAGTAACTTGGTGACTCTAAGTGAAGTTATGGTAACTAAGCATGTCTGTAGAAGGAGAAAAGCTAAGACAAAGGAGGGAAAGAGAAAATGCCCTTGGAGGGAAAGAGAAAGAGAAAGAGAAAATGTCTGATGAGCAGAGTAGGCTTCAGTTTCATGGGATGAGATGGAGAGAAACCTACCAGGAAAAGAATAAGAATTAATAGGATCTGTCCAGAGCCCAGTTATTAGGCTGAAAATCTAATATTTTAATGAGCCACTCAACAGTGTTCTAGTTAGGAGTGAGAGCTAAGAAGGTAAATAATGGGGCTAGTCTGAAAGTGGGGCTGATCGGGAGGTGCTAGAGGACGAGACAGGCCTAAGAGAGAGAATTCTCATTGTGTTGTTAAAGAGATTGACCACCAATTCAAGGAGTTGGCACAGAGCCTGGCATGTAGTAGTGATCCCATAAATATTTATTGATGCATGCATGAAGGAATACATGAGATGAACCTATTCTCTAGAAAACCACTGAAGACAGATGTAGGGGACTCTGATCATTGTCTACTAAACCTGTTTGCTAATAGAAGGACCCCAGTGCCTTGACCTCAGGACAAACATCATGGTTGGCCTAAACCATTTAGAGTAATGCTGTTCTCCTTTGTTTTGGTCAATGAGGCATAAATGAATTCTGGCGCCCAGCCCTTCGGTCAAAAGACATGGGTTTTTTGTTTTTTTGTGTCTACTCTCTCCTTCCACCTTGGGCCATTAGTGTCAAAATATGATATCTGGGCTGGGCGTGGTGGCTCACGCCTGTAATCCCAGCACTTTGGGAGGCCAAGGCGGGTGGATCACGAGGTCAGGAGATCAAGACCATCCTGGCTAACATGGTGAAACCCGTCTCTACTGAAAATACAAAAAATTAGCCGGGCGTGGTGGCGGGCACCTGTAGTCCCAGCTATTCGGGAGGCTGAGGCAGGAGAATGGCGTGAACCCAGGAGGCGGAACTTGCAGTGAGCAGAGATTGCTCCATGCCACTGCACTCCAGCCTGGGCGACAGAGCAAGACTCCGTGTCAAAAAAATAAAAAAAATTAAAAAAAAAACTAAACTAAACTAAACATGGTATCTGAAGCTGCAGCAGCCTTTGTTGCAACCGCAGGGAGACAAGCAATGGACAAAAATTCAAAGTGCTGGGAATGGGAAAGTATAGAAACAGAAAGACCAAGGGTCCTCGATGGCATGGATGAGCTGCACCAGTCCTGGTACCACCTAGCTTTAGACTTCTTGTTAAGTAAATGATAAATTTGATTTTTGATTAAGCCATTGGTGAGTTAGCTGTTACTTCCAGCTGAACACATCCTAACTGATACAATGGGCAGGGCCACCGTGTTATATAATTCCTGTGGTAGTCTATGTGGAAGTACCCCAAGAGTTGTGTAGAATGGCCTCTTCTCAACTGGGGATGGCTGATAGCCTGGGAATAGGACCTTAAGGTTTTGAGGACTTTGAAAAGTGGGTTTATAAGAATGCAGAAGACAACACTTCAAGCTCCGAGGTTCCCAGGATGCTCTCCTGGGGATTTTCACCAGCTCTATTCCCAGGCCCTCCCTCACCCACTTGCTGCCTACAGTTTCTACAGTTTAGCCAAAGAATTAGGAAGCCAATCATCTCCCTTTGCCTTGAACCTGCAGTCTTCACTAGTGACTCTCTAGAGTCTCCATAACTTTCTTTGGGGAGGTACCCCTCCCCTTCCACATGGAGAAAGGCAGGCACAGCCGGTGCAGACAATACTCCCCTTATGGCCAGCAACCTTCTCATGGCTCCTTCTGCTGAGGGATGGAGGAAGAGGTAGTCTCCAGGAGCAGGATTGGTCCTTGCACGTCCCAAGATTAGTGGCCACCCTTGCTGGCAGCCCCCTAATCTTGATTCACTCAAGATTGAGATGCTTATTAACTGCAATTCCAACACAACAGGAAAATCCCTCTCTCTCATCATCTTAATGCCTTGATTAGTTATCTTTTGTACCTGTGGGTACATATTCAGAGTCACACTAGCTGCATGTTCAGCTTTCTCTCCCTGCCAGATTAGAAAACTTGCAAGTTGGAGGTGCAACTATGCAATATTTAATGACTATTTTAGTACTTGGGGTCAGATTTCTCTTCTGTATATATGCACCATGGGTCTAACCCCACTTTAGAAAATTACTGTCCTGCTGATCATTTTAGTCTAACTTTGGAATGGCTGTGGACTCTATGTGTATGTGTGTGTGGTGGGAAAGTACTTTTGGATTGTCTTAATTTTGTGAAGGACTAAAGTCTGCAGGGACCCTAGACCACCCCAGATGAATAATGTAGTTCCAATAGGAGGAACCGAAATCCTAACCACAAAGTAATTCTCCTGGACCTCCTGGACCTCACTTGTTCCTTTCCTGTAGCATGTAGAAAGCTACCTTGTGGGCCTGGCATGGTGGTTCATGCCTGTAATCCCAGCATTTGGGAGGCTGAGGCAGGTGGATCACTTGAGGTCAGGAGTTCGAGACCAGCCTGGCCAACATGGTGAAACCCCATCTCTACTAAAAAAACAAAAAAATTAGACAGGCGTGGCGGCGGGCGCCTGTAGTCCCAGCTACTCGGGAGGCTGAGGCAGGGGGATGACGTGAACTCGGGAGGTGGAGGTTGCAGTAAGCTGAGATTGCACCACTGCACTCCAGCCTGGGCAACAGAGTAAGACTGTCTCAGAAAAAAAAAAAAAAAAAAAAAACAGAAAGCTACCTTGTTGGCACAGGCCAAACTACCATTGCATCATCAGGACCCAGCACAGTGATAGGCACCCAGTAGGTCCTCAATAAATATTTAAGGAATATACCAGTGTTGACATCAAGCTCATTCAGTAGTGTCAGAATCTGTGTTTAAAATCCCCTGCTTTTCCTAGAGAGTATATTAATGATAGCTAATAGTGTCATAGATAGAACATCCTTTGCCTAAGATACATAAAGATTAATTACTTAAGTCCATATAAAGAACTACAATCAAGTAGGGCAGGAGTTGAAAGGCATCATTAGGATATTTCAGAAGGAGGTCACTGTTGATCTGGGAGAAGGGCAGTTTCAGGAGGACTATTGAGAGAGGAGATCAGATCTCTGTGGGTTGGGAGACAAATGGGGAACCAGGATTGTAGAGAATCCAGGATAGACAAGTCTTTGAAGAAGCTTCATTGTGAAGGGAGAAAGGGAGCAGGATTTCTCAGGGCATCTGGCATTTTTCTAATGCCCTTCTCTTCCATTCCTTCCCCTACCTGGCATCTAAACAACAGAAGTGAAGTCAGCTTAACAAAATGCACCCAGAAATATCACCCTGGGCCGGCCTCCTCACCCCACCTGACCCCCAACAGAAGGAAGACCGTGTAGCAAAACATCATACTTTGTATGAAGATCCAAGTCTTCTGAAAGTTTCCTCTTTCTTCCCTCCAAAAAGTCCTACCTGGTCATTGCCTCAGAAACACAAGGGCAAGTAGTATTTGACCTTTTTTTTGGTCCAAGAACCCCTTGATAACCTGACGGTAGTTATGGAAGGGAAACTGCCTATAATATGCAGATGCACAGAATATTACATCAATCAAACGGGGCTCAGACACAAATCCCTGACCTCAGGGCTAGGAATCACAACTACTACTGCAAGAAAGAGGGTGCCTTAAATACACGTTGTCTGGAAGATTCCTAAGAAACTCCTTCATTGCTCAAAGAAAGCCCATGGAAGGAAGCTTTATCAAATTCACAAATTTACTTGCTTCCCTTGTTAAATCCATAAGGGCTTCCTAGGGGAGAGAAAAGTTTGGGAACTGGTTCTCAATCAGCCACAGGTGTGACTAGGCCCAGCCCTACCCCATCTCTCTGAAACGTGGGTGGAGATGATGGAGGATTTTGTCTGGCCCCCCAGCTCTGAACACTGTCTGCTCCACTGGCTGAAAGGAGGCTGCCAGTCTGGCAGGGAAGCCAGGAATGGGGGCTCTGGGTCTGGGGCAGCCGCATGCTTGCCAGGGAGAGACTCAGCATTAGGCAGGGGTCCTGGGACCAAGTATACTGGCACTCCCCCAGGAGAAGGGAACATGATCACACCTTCATCCATCTAAGCTGCATCCTCACTGAGTCTTTGTACCTGCAAAGGCTGTGAGCCATGCAGTTCTGCTCTAATTCTAGCATGAGCCAGACTGAGGGTAGCCCAGGAACTCAGCTTTGTTGACCTGAAGATTATTTTTTCCCCTCCAGTAGTTTTACTTCTGTCTCCTCTTCAAGCTAAAGTTTTCAGGTCTGTGGGCAGCTTTTTGGAGGCTTCTGTACAAATGTTTTTGGCAGTGAAAGCTATCCATAACATCTCGAATTAGAACTGTGTATTTTTAAATCCCTAATTGGTTCAATACCAACATGGAGAGAGACACACAGAGACACTCTGCTAAGTGGAACCTTTACTACTGGGAATGTGGAATTTAATACATTCATCATTTAAATCATTAAATTCTCACCAAAACATGCAAAGCAGCAATAGATTCTGTTCACTAGTCACTTTTCCTGATCCTGGAACAGCCTGGCTCTGAGCCTGAAAAGGTCCGCTGCTGTGACTTCACCCTTGTGCAGGGAGATGGCGTCATAAGGTGGTCTTAAAGTGCAGGTTGACCTATGCTGAGTCCAAGCTCCAACACCCCCAGGTAGGAGTCCCTGGAAGTCACCTCCCCTCTCTGAGGCACAGTGTGATGGAAAGGACTGCATCCAGCTTGCAATACTGGATGAATTAAATCAGACACAATCCACCACGCACCCACCACAGTGCCTAGCATTTCAACAAGGGTGCTAAGAAGATGTGATTTCTCTCTAAGCTGGAAGGGGTTCTGTAGGAGTGCTGGACCACACACGAGGCTGGCTCGGGCATGCTTTTGCATTTGTGAGGCAGAGACAGCAGATGGCACAGTGCAGGGCAAGGCAGGGCAGACACGTGGTTCTAGTGGGTGAGCAGCAGGCAGCTCCCCTTGCTGAATCTTGGATCTCTATGTGGTTTGTGAAGGGGTTGAGGCGGGAGGGGGAGGCTAGGGCAGAATTGTAAGAGCTTTGCCTTCAGCAACTAAAGAAATGACACCTCAATTAAAAAGAACTGTCTGGAATGTAGAAAGGTCAGGAACTTTGGGGGAAAGTAGTCGAGTCATTTTGGAATTTATAGTTGAAGCAAGTGCAGCCTGCGTTGAGCAGGGGAGGTTTCTGAGTGAAGCATAACTAGGCTTGAACCCCAGCTTGACCAGTTAGCTGAGGCAGGGTGAGGGTTGGTTGCCTCATTGGAGGAGTCAGAATAATAACAGCTACCCTGGGGACTGTGATGAGATTGTGCAGACAAGGCACCTTGCTCAGAAGCACCTATCACTCTCAGGCAACAGTAGGTCAGGAATCCCTTGGGTCAGGAAAGCAGAATGCCAAACACTATGGAGAAAACACAGGCTTAACCATGGCTTTACCTAAGGGAAAATATTTCTTGAAAAAGGAAATCCTGGAGGTAACGTTTTGAATAATGCAAGTTAGCACCAATTTAGGAAAGCCACGTGGGAAGTTCTCTCATTAGCTCAGGTATTAAAAGCCCATGTCCCACAGATGGAAGGCGGTCACACTTCTTCTTCTTTGCCACTCTCCCATCTTCCAACTTGCCCCCTACCCTGCTTCCCCATTCAACTACCATCCCACCTCCCCCTCTACCTTGTTCAGTGACGTTTATTTGGTGTCTACACTGTCTACACTCACTTGCCACTTAATCCCTCCTCAACCAATTCGCCCACTCCCCCACCCCTCTAAGGCTGTCCTTGCCAAGGCCACATAGGGACCCATAGCCTCTCCATACATACTTCTTACCTTCCCTGGCCTGGGCAGCATTTCTGTTCAGTTCAGGAAACATTTATTATATACTTGCCCTGTTCAGGACACAGGAAATCCTTAAGTGACTGTCTTCCTCTTTCTTTTTTTTTTTTTTTTTTTTTTTTGTTTGAGACGGAGTCTCACTCTGTCGCCCAGGCTGGAGTGCAGTAGTGCAATCTCGGCTCATTGCAACCTCCACCTCCTAGGGTTCAAGCGATTCTCCCGCTTCAGTCTCCAGAGTAGCTGAGATTACAGGCACCTGCCATCATGCCCGGCTCATTTCTCTATTTTTTTGTAGAGATGAGGTTTCACCACGTCAGCTGGGCTGATCTTAAACTCCTGACCTCAGGTGATCCGCCAGCCTCAGCCTCCCAAACTGCTGGGATTATAGGCGTGAGCCACCGCCCCAGGCTCACTTCCTTTTTCTTAAAATTCCCTTTGCTCTTGACTTTTACAGCACTTTCCTCTCTTCCTCCCGTCTCTTCTGCAGGTTCATCTTGCCCAGTCACTTTTTAAGTGGACTTCCATCTTGACTCTCTTCTCATCCCAATTAACAGACTCTTTCCAAGAAAGTTCACCATCAAATCCAGCCCAGATCTCTCTCCTCAGCTGTTGACCCTCATTTCCTGCTTCCAAGGGACTTTTCAACTGAGACCCAGGGCACCTCAGATTCCACTTGTCGGATTCCACAGGCCTGCTGGTCTCACCACACTCTCTCATGGGTTTGGTGGGTTTTAGAGTTGTTTTCCTAAGGCCTGGGAGACCCAGGGCGATCTCCTGGTCTCTGTTCCTCGCTCCGCAGCCTCCCAGCCCCCTTGCCTGCTGTCCCTGCTGTCTGGAACAGGCTTCCTCCCTCTTAAACTGGCTCCTATTTTCCATCCTCTTGGGCCTCCTTGTGGAAGGCCCCTCAAAATTAGCTGGTTGCCTTGTTAGAAATGAAGGTCTTTCAGGACCCACCTCAAACATCTTTTCAAATTTTGAGAGGGAAGGCCCTGTTTGTACATTTTTACGAAGCTCGCCAGGTAATGACAATGCCCTCTCAAGTTGAGAACAAGAGAAAAAAAAGAGGATACATTCTAGATGAATTACAAGCACCAGTGGGCAGGATTTAACAATTGTCTGGATACAGAATGTGAGGGAGAGGGAAGAAAGACAAGCCCTCCAGAATTTGAGGCTGGGAGAATGACATACCGGTGAGTTAACTATATGAGCCCTAAAATGACTTTTTGTGGGTAAAGACATTAGATTTGGTTGTTTCACCTTCAGTTTGCCACGCTAAGGAGACCTGAGTAGAAAATGAATGAAAAACATTGCCAAGGTCCTTTCTGAAATCACTTGTGTAAATTCAAAACTATCTTTTATTGTTTTCCTTCACCTAATGTTAAAACCCAAGTTGTAAACCCAAATGAAGGGATAATACAAATGATCTTAAAGTAGACAGATCTGTGTCAGTGTTGACTAGCAGAAGGGGAGAATACCTGGAATTGAATTAAAGCATGAGCTGTAAAAGAAGCTGCTTAATTAGAGCTCAAACTTATCAGCACATCTCTTTCTCTAAGTATTTTCTAAAACAATTATCCTAATTTATGTTTTTGAATTGCAAAAGGGATAGGTACCCCTGAACTCTCACCTGCCACTTGCCAAAAAAATTTAAGTCTTCTTGGAGAGTCTCTTGAAAATGGTCTCTTGTATTGGCACAGATGTTTATCTGTATTTTAAAATAAGACAACACAATGTATTGATAAAGTCTGCCTCTACAGAATCAATGCCATGGTCATTGAAATGCAAGATTAGAGAAAAAGTGTGTTTCCTAATTGTTTATACTATGAAGTTAATCCATTGAAATCTGAACCCTAAAATTATAGTTCAGTCTTAACACGATCTAGCAATATAGAAAATTATAACAGAACACAAGGTTTAAAGTTACAAAAGAATTAGAAATAACTAGCAACTGAACCACTGATGATTAAAGAAAACTCTATAGTAGAGTCTTTATAGTAAAGACCCAACACCGAGTGTTTTACGTTAACATTTGTTATTTCAAGACTTGTGCTTTTATAGATATGAAAGCATTTATATTTGCTGTTATATTCTTTATGGCCTTAAATCAGCAAAGCCCAAGCTTCTCCATGACCAGAACCAAATGTCCAAATGTTATTTTCCAAAGAAAAGAGCCACAGGATCAGGGGAGTGTCAAGCAATTTATCAGGAAGAAGGAGGACAAGAAGCCAAGACAAGCCTTCACTCTTTAGGGCATAGTGGGTACTTACCCCTTTATCATAAAATATAAACAATTCATGTTTTCTTCTCAGTTTAAAGAGAATTTGAAGTCCTAAATTCAAGCTTAATAACCAGAGATAGAACAAACAGATCATTAGAGCTAGCAATCAATTGCAGCTTTACAGATGAGTGTGGAATGGGGCAACAGTGAGCCCAGGTCAATGGCAGAGCTAGCAGTACCTCCCTGGGGTCCCAGAGCCCTCCCCTACGTGAGCTCCCCTATGTGAGGCCATCATCTGGAGCCTTCTACTTCCATGCATACTTTTTTTTTTTTTGGAGACAGAGTCTCCCTCCTTTGCCCAGGCTGGAGTGCAGTGGTGATCTCCACTCACTGCAACCTTTGCCTCCTGGATTCAAGTGATTCTTCTACCTCAGCCTCCCGAGTATCTGGGATTATAGTCATGTACCACCACACCCAGCTAATTTTTGTATTTTTAGTAGAGATGGGGTTTCACCATGTTGGTCAGGCTGGTCTGGAACTCCTGAGCTCAGGCAATCTGCCCGCCTTGGCCTCCCAAAGTGCTAGAATTACAGGAATGAGCCACCATGCCCAGCCTCCATGCATACTTTTAAACTGAACAAAAGCAGTACTGCTCATTCTTAATGGACACCATCAGAATTAACTTTAACATGTGTCCAAATCCTGGAAATAAAATATAGATGGTAAATTTTATAATGCTCAATCAAAATTTTAATTTTTTAAAGCTAAAACACTTATCTCATGATTGAACAATTTTCATTTTGAAAAGTTCACTTGTGGGTGTGAGTTCATGATGTCATAATGGAGATTGGGTTCAATTCAATAAAGAGATATGAAAGACCTATGTATTGGCCCCATTCTAGAGATGGTGGAGGGCAGAGAGAAATGACATGAAACTAACCTTAAGGAATGCACCATCTAGCCAGGAGACAGACAGACAACCAAATATGTAAGACAGTGGGATAACTCTAGCAGAATAGTTGTGTGCTGGAACCAGTTAGCCAGAGCCCATCTCTACCGTGAGTGTGCATCTCTTCCCAACTCTGCTTTCAGCATCTTCACATTCATAGCTTGAAGGTGGCCATGGTGGGAGTACTCACACCACAGAAATCAGCAAATGCTATGCATCAGGGCTCTAGGAAGGCCAATTATGAAACACCAGCATACTACTGGATAGGAAGCATCAGAGAGAATGTGAGTTTTGCAGAATGGAAATCTCAGTTTGACGAGAGCTTTGGGTTGAGGAGTAGGCAGTAAGAAGAAGGGAGGGATGCCAGCTAGAAGGAATACATATATAGAGGCATAACATGCTTAGGAAGAAAAAGTAGATCAGTGGCTCTCAAACTTAAATGTCCATCAACATCACCTGCAGGGCTTGTTAAAACACAAAATGCTGGGCCCTACCCCCCAGAGTTTCTGATTTAATAAATCTGTGGTAGGGACTGAGGATTTGCATTTCTAACAAGTTCTTAGGTGATACTAATGCTGCTGGTTTGGGGGCCCCACTTTAAGAACCAACAGAAGTAGATGATGCAATACTCCATGCCATGCCAAAAACAAAAACAAAAACAAAAAAACCTTGGATTTCCTTTGGCTCCTCACCTTTTAAAACGTGTTCCAGGGGCCAGCAGCAACAGCTTTCTGGGAGCTTATTATAAAAGCAGATTCTCAGGCCCCCACCTCACAGATTCTGTTGACTCAGAATCTACAATTTGTTTGTTTGTTTGTTTTTGTTTTTGACACGGAGTATCGCTCTGTCCCCCAGGCTGATGTGCAGTGGCGCTATCTCGGCTCACTGCAAGCTGCGCCTCCCAGTTTCACGCCATTCTCCTGCCTCAGCCTCCCGAGTAGCTGGGACTACAGGCACCCGCCACCATGCCTGGCTAATTTTTTGTATTTTAGTAGAGATGGGGTTTCACCATGATAGCCAGGATGGTCTCGATCTCCTGACCTCGTGATCCACCCGCCTCGGCCTCCCAAAGTGCTGGGATTACAGGCGTGAGCCATTGCGCCCGGCCCAGAATCTACAGTTTAACGAGTTCTCCAGGTGATCCTTATGTGTGTAAAAGTTTGATAAGCACTGCTCTATCTAACCTACTGGTTCCCAGCCTGGGCCTGCACATTAGAATCCCCTGGAGAGGCTTTTCAAAAGTACTTGTGCCCAGGTCCCACTGTCATGCACTTCATTTAGGAATGAGCCAGGGCATGGGTATGGTTTCAGAGCTCCCCAGGTGATTGTAATGTGCAACCAGGCCTGAGAACCACCGCTATAGGTATCACCCTCAGTTAGGAGAGCTCCCCATCAGGACACTGTTTTGAACGTTCTGCGATGGAAGTTTGAAAGAGCAGCCAAAAGCTGCAAAGCCATCACTACCTGCTGAGAACAGAACTGGAGCAGGGGCAGGCAGATTACTCTCTTTCATGCGTCTCCCCGCTCACCTCACAAATCTCTCTTCCTTTTGCTTGCCTTTGACTTCTCATTCTTTCAGTTTCTCTTTCGCTCCCCTTAATGATATATAATATTAGTTAATTTAAAAATTGGTTATAATTATATAACTATATAGCTAATTATATAACTATATGTTAATTATATAGTAGTTAATATAAAACACTTTCCACAGGAGCATGTCATTTTAGTATGTAAAACACTGAAATGTATAGTCGACCCTTGAACAACATGTCCACTTCTAGGTAGATTTTCTTCTGCCTCTGCCACCCCGAGACAGCAAGGCCAACCCCTCCTCTTCCTCCTCCTCAGCCTACTCATCGTGAAGATGACAAGGATGAAGGCCTGCCTTTATGATGATCCACTTCCACTTAGTGAACAGTAAATATATTTTCTCTTCCTTATGATTTTCTTAATAACATTTCATTTTCTCTAGCTTACTTTATTGTAAGAATATGGTATCTAATACATATAACATACATCATACGTGTTCATCAACTGTTTCTGGTATCAGGCTTCAGGTCAACAGTAAAGTTTTGGGAGAGTCAAAGATTAAACCCAAATTTTCAACTGCATGGGAGTAGGTGTCCCTAACCCACACATTGTTCAAGGGTCCACTGTATTTAGTTTTAACATATGGAATCTTATTACATAATATGAAAAGGAGATAGCTTAAAAGTCCTTGTATTCTGAAAGCTAAGTGGCTTTGATATGCCATTTTAATAACAAGTAAATTGAATGTTTTGGATTTCTGTCTCTAAAACAAAACCAATACAACTACTAATTGAGATGCTTTGTATTTGCATATGGCCCTTGACAGACCTGCCCCCACCATCCCCAGACACACACCTCAGAATTGGACCCTAATCGAAGTTCTCACCCTATTTTAGGGCATATGTCTATGCAGTGTGTACTATGACAGCTCACTTAGTGCAGTTAGATTATGTAGCCTTCTGGGACAGTTTGGCCATTCCAAGGGGCTTTGCCATACAGTAAAAGCCATTAGCACTGAACTTCAAAGACATTAGGCTAAGTGAAAGAAGCCAGACACAAAAGACTACCTATTGTATGATTCCATTTGTATAAAATGCCCAGAAAAGGCATATCTATAGAGACAGAAGGTAAATTAGCGGTTACCTGGGGTGGGAGAGAGAAATAACTGCAAATGGACACTTCGGGGTTTTGGTGGGGGGAGGGGATAGAAACGTTCTAAAATTAGGTTATTCTTATTGTGGCACAATTCTATAAATATATTCAAAAACTATCTAATTGCACTGGTAAAATAAATGCATTCATTGATATGTAAATTATACCTCAATAAAGCTACTTAAAAATAGCAAATAACCAAAAAATTAGCACTAAATATTTCTCCACCTTACAATAAGTTATTTCACCCTTGTCCTTTTCTAGTAATATCCGGTGAAGACGAAGAAGCAAAATGGTTTTAAGGCACACTCACTTATTTAAGAGAAGTATATATTCCCATTGCCGGTCGTTTGCTACCATTTCATTTTTATTTGCTTTCAAGTACGCTGAGTCTGGCAAGGCAAGGAAAGGAGGGAGAAGGGGGTAAAAAGGAGGAAAGTTGGAAAAGAAACAAAAGCTATCGAACTTTTTTTTTTTTTTTTTTTTTTTTTTGAGACGGAGTTTCGCTCTTGAACCTGGGAGGCGGATGTGTTTAAAAACAGCTGCCTGGGGAAGCCGCCCGACGCAGGGGAAGGCAGCGCTGCCGGAAAGGGTTAACCCCGCGGGCGCCGACATCTGGCAGGAGCGAGGGCGTTGGCAAAGCCCGGTCCGCCCGTACCAGTCTGTACAGGGGAGCTGTCCCGCCTGCTGATTTATCATTCCCTAATGTCACGGGGATGGGATGTTGAAATTGTGGCTAGAATGTGAAATACGAAAAACACGAAGATTATGATTTAGCGTCTGGGGAAGATCAGCGTTAGCCTGCAGAACAGCTTGTAAACGGGAGGCATCCTTGGCCCTCGCCTGTGGTTTTTGACTGCAACACTCAAGCTGGAGATCTGGGCGGGCAGAGTGTTCTTGGGTTAGAGCAGACAGAGGCAAAAGTGGAATTAATAAGAGCAAAACCACTTCTGTGATGCTATGGAGTAGTGCGGGCGAGCGCCAGGAGGACCAAAGTAAATTTTAATTAAACAGAGACCTGATGTTGAAGGATAAATAAAACAACGTGGGGTGTAAACAGCTTAAATCAGGGATTCAAATGACACCTGCGGGTGTCTAGACATGAGGTGCATCCTGATAATTTATAGTCTCGGAGAAGATGCAGATGAGTAGGATAATATCCGCAAATTTTGCTCCTTAAAAGAAATAATAGCTTGAATTTTAAGGAGGTACTAAATAAGGGAACTAAGTGGGAGAATGATTTTAACAGCTTTCCTTGGAGGAACAGGTGAGTTAGCAAGAGAAACACAAAACTACATGTGTGTAAATCTTGCATCAAAAAAAGTAAAAGATCAATGCTTCGTGTGATTTCTTTCTTCCCTCTTAGGATTTACATAGTGTGTTGAAGTTTTTCTTTTCTTTTCTTTTCTTTTTTTTTGGGTTTCCACCTTTCAGCATGCCTCGATTTACAGGGAAAAATGCAGTTTCCACATTGTTTGTTGGTTATCAAAATAAGCGTTGACAACCATTCCCTCAATGCTTACGGTTTGTTTTAATTACTTCCTGTCATACCAAATGCATCTACCATATGGATTTTAAGAATTGGCCTTAAGACATGGGCGTGCTGCACTGAAAGTTAAATAGGACAGCTTGACTACTGAATCTTGAGGTTCATTCATTTGTTCATTTATTCATTCAGCCAGAAAAACTACTGCCCCAGGCACTGTATAGAAATGAACAAGTCTGCCTGCCTTCACAAAGCACGCTATCTGCTCAATGGGATGATATGAAAATGTGTGTGTGTGTGTAGCTGGTAGCCAGCTAGAGTACTGAGTCTATTTTGCAACAATAGGCGGAAATATATATAAAGGAGCTATTTTTCTGTCCAGCAATATCGGGCAATGGAACTTTGCCAGAAGTCAGTACTTCAGATAACTGAGGATAATCATTCTTAAGAACCAATTTAAAAATTGTAAAAGAGTGTTTGCTGGGAATCATTCTAAAATATAGCATTTACTCCTCTGCCTTCCTTTCCTTTGGTCATGATGACCCTTGACTACAGTTGCTTTGATACAGGGAGTCGTGCCTGGGAGGTTTTTGTTTACTTGTGTGTTTATTGTATGTCACAGTTTCATCTTTATTGCTGTGTGATTTGGGGCCATTAACCCGCTAATTGTGCTTCTTCATCTGTAAAAGGAGGGTGTGGACTTCACTAGAAGTTCTTTAAAGGCCTGTTCTAGTTTTGATGTTTGTTGCTTACGTTGTGCCATCAGTAAAGTCCCAGTACCTTTACACCGTGGACCTGGGACCCTTGTTAGGATCAAGGCTGCACTTGTTAGAATTGTGTCCAAGGTACCCGTAAACATGTTCTGAGGGAGGCTGTGTGAAGCTCTTGGAGGTTTCCAGGTCATGAACTTGACAGCCTTTGTGAACTTGTTAGGATGCTCACAGGCTTCTTTTTGTTGTTGTTGTTTCTCTCTCACTCCTATTTATTTATTTGGCTCGTTTTTGCTTTCGGTCATAGTCTGGAAAACTGAGGTCACTTTAAACCTTATCTCTAGATAAACGGAGTATAACTACGCATACACACCTTCCAATTGTGCTATTCCAAGGCAGAGGGAAATGTTTCCTACTGTGCATCTCTAAACTTCCAGAACAATGGCACAAAATACATTCCACTTTTCTGTGCATCAATTTAAGTTAGCTTCTGCTATCAAGGAATTCAGCAAACATTTATGTCTCTGCCCCAGCCCTGGGAGAGTTGCTGAAAACAGAGAGATGAAAAGCCTGGTCCCTAACAGGGTGAAGTTCCCTGGTATATGCAGCTCACTGGCATAATGTCAGGACACAGCCCTGCATGGCCCGCTGGTCTCACCACACTCTCTCATGGGTTTGTAATTCAGATGCATTTGTATGTTTTGCCCCAGATAAAGACCTAAAAAGTGCAAGTGAAATCCCACTGTTCCGTTAAAATAGAAAACATGTTTGATGTTGCCTATATTTATGCCTTCTCCAGATATTTGATAATTAAAGGGTTATTGTTATTTGCTATCATAACAATATGATGTAATACATGATTATTTTGGAAATCTTGGAAAATACAGAAAACTTGAAAAAAGGGAATAAAAATCTGCATGAGTTGCCCCACTTAGAGGCAACTACTGGCAACATTCTGGCCTATTTCCTTCAGGTCTGTATTCTTACTAACTGAGACTTTGCCAGGCACTGTGCTAGTGACACTGCAATGAATGACTGCATCCTCCTCTCAAGCTTAGAGACCTTGTATTAAGTGTGATGACTTAATGTACCCGGAAGTACAAAAAGTAAGCAGGAGGGACTTGACCTTAGGGCACTTCCAAGGACTCTGGGTTTAGGAAAGTGTTTCCAGAGGGAGAGATATTTAAGTTGAGACCTAAAGAATCAAGGGAAATTGTCCAGGAGATGGGAAGGGTGGCAATGGGGGGAAGGTGTGAGTGAAACATGGCTTTGGGGTGACTGGAGGGCAGAGGGCAGGGTTCTCCAGAAGAAGGAGTGATAAGAGATGGTGCTGCAGAGGTAAGCCAGGCCCCAGGCAGGGAGCTTATCAACCCAGTTATTAATATTCTGTAGCAACAACTTTGGGTCCTGAGTCTTTCTGGTTTTATTTCATTTTAGATTCTGCACGTCATACCATAGCATAAGCTTGTGTCATATTAATATAAATGATCTTAATGGATATATAATATACCCCCAATGGATGAGGCATCATTGACTTAACTGTGCCCCTTTTGTTGAAGATGAATCTACCAAAAATTTAAAACAAAAAAAAAGAGCTTTTTTTTTTTTCCTTCTTGCTTCACATTCCACTCCCCTTGTAGTTCTCCATGGTCTCCAGGTAATGGTAAAACTGGAACACTCTAAGCAAGATAGATACATTCATGCTCTTTTACCCCAAATCAGAATTTGGACCATCAACCAGATGCCACTGCCTCATGACTCCTGGCAGCAACTGTTAAATTCCCTTCCAGAAGTAGAATCAACATAGCGTTCATTTCTTCCTCTAAGCAGCCCACTCCTGCATCCAAAGAAAGATCAATGCACAGAACCAGTTTCTAGGTAGTACCAAGTCCCCTCTTCCTTCCTCTACTGGTCTCCCTCTATTCCCCCCACTCTAAAAAAGAACTAGGATCAGAATCAGTTGACAAAATACAGCCTTTTATTAAATAAAACACTTTGGAAGAAAGAATCATTGCAGACAAAAATCGTGTATGATGAAACACACTCTTTGATCCCTCTTAACCCAGGAAAGTTACGAGCACTCATTCATACCTTCATTCATTCATTTATTCAACAAGTACTTATTTGGTGTTAGGCCACCCTCTGAGTATACAGTAAGGGCCAAAACCAACCTGGCCGCTGCCTTGCACACCCTACAGCTGAGAAAAGAGTCTGACATTCCACAAAAAAACATATCGGCAAGCATTTTATGACCTATGGTGGTAGGTGGTGCTATGAAGGTAAACAGATGTGAAGGGAAAAGCATAGCAAATCTAAGGAATTGGAAGGAGGCCGTGGGTGTGCACAATGAGAGAGTGGGAGAATGTTGTCAAATGAGCAAAGGAAGTTTTCCCATTTTTTTTTTTCCTCTTTCTCCTTAACATAGCCATAGAATGTCTTGTGGGAGATGGAGTATTTCTGCCCATTTGGAAACCAAAAGGTTCATCTTCAGATTGGGTGGGCTTGGCAGTGGGGCAGGGGAGCACTTCATGTCACCTTTGATTCCTTCAGCCTCCTATTTCCTTTGGTCTTTGAGGCCCTGAGGGTCAGTAACCTGGTTATGAAGGCAGCTCTCGGGAAAATTAAAATACTAAAAGCACACATGAATGAAGAAGTTCTGCTTATGTAGGTGCCATTTATGTACAGCTCATTGATTTCCCTTCTGTTGGTTGTTCTATCTTGTGAAGATAGAATGTTATTGTTAGCACAGTTGTTAATATTAATGTTATATTTGTATTAGTTTGTTCTCATGCTGCTATAAGGACAGGCCTGAGACAAACCCAGGCAATTTATAAAGAAAAGAGGTTTAATTGACTCACAGTTCTGCATGGCTGGAGAGGCCTCAGGAGACTTTCAGTCATGGCAGAATGCATCTCTTCATAGGGCAGCAGGAGAGGGAAGAAGGCACCTCTTCACAGGACGGCAGGAGAGAGAATGAGAGCCGAGTGAAGGGGGAGGCCCCTTATAAAACCATTGGATCTCATGAGAACTCGGTTACTATCATGAGAACAGCATCAGGGAAACTGCCCCCATGATTCAATTACCTCCTACTGGGTCCCTCCCATGACATGTGGAGATTATGGGATTACAATTCAAGATGAGATTTGGATGGGGACACAAAGCTAAATCATATCAATATCCAACGCCTACAGATTCTCAGAGAAGTAAGATTACCTTTAGACTGTATTATTGATGTACTCTGCCTAACCAAATCAGTTGGAACTCTTGGTTACAAGTGACAGAAAACCCAACTCAAGTTGGATTAAGCAAAGAAGGAATTTGCTGGCTCATGTGACTGGATAGTCCTGGGCTAGGGCTAAGTGTCAGGCGCAACTTAATGTGGGGGTCAAACGATATTATTAGTACTCAGCACAGCTCTGTTTTTCCCATGTGTTGACTTTGTTCTCAGACAGTATCTCCCCTCGGGGTCAGAAGGCAGCTGCTGCAGCTCAGCTTTAAATCCCGTAGTGAAAAGGGAGCTGAAGACAACCAGTGCCCACCCCGGGAGCTGGAAGGTGAGGGGTGGAGGGAAATCCAGCCAGTGCATATGGCTGAGGGCGATGGAGGCATGGGCCCTGCAGAAAATGCAAGGTATTGAACTTTTCTTTTTTAGAAGAAAGGTAAATCCCTCTAAGAGTCCTGCCTCCTAAAAAAAATAACTATACCTCAAACCTAACTTTTGATAGGACCGGTTTATGTTACTTGATAGAATAGAAACTCAGAGAATGGGGCTTTGTTACTTTCTCAGGAAGCTGAGTTACAAGTTGAAAGTGGGCATCCTCCTTTGATTTTGTACCATTTATTTTCAACCTAACAGAATTTCCTTGAAATGTTCCCATATTTGCTGGGTCCCTTACCCAGCTACCAGTACCAATCCAGACTTACCCTATTTTTACGTATCTTCTATCATTTCTTTTAGACTGGGAGGAAGGGCCATGTCGCCCTAAAAACTGAGTCTACCATGTTTTTCGCTTACTCAACTTTGAAACACAGCTTGTCTTCCTGTTTGCAGTTGTGAGGGAGGGAGAAATGTAACATTTTGTTTGCAAAATGTTTCAAATACTGGAGACTCAGTAACATCCCATTTCTGGCAACACCTAGGGGAAGCAGTAATGAGCAAAACTCTCCTGGGGAAGAGAGCACAGGAGATGAAGTGTGAGTGGTTACTCCTCCCTGATGCAGGGTCCAAGCAAGTCAGGGCTTCTGAGGGAGGCTGCTGCCAAGGGCTCTGACTTGCCTGCCCCGTGGGCCAAGGCTTGCCTTAGCCACAATAGTTTACTATGCCCAGACAAAAAAGGAAATTCATGAACAGAGAGCATGTCAAGTGTATGGCCACTGCCAAGAATGAGAGCCAGAATCTCCTGGTCGGGCTTCTCCTTGGCCTTTCCACTTTCACGAGGGTGGAGCTTGGCCAGGTGAACCAACCTGAGCACCTCTGTGTACAAGCGTGCGGCTTGCTTGGGAAAGTGAGTGCTTGCAAGGGCTGCTTATGGCTCCTCAGCCTGAATGAGGATGCCCATTGTCACAGAGCTGTGTGTATGCTGTGAGTCTGCCCATCCAGGTGTGCAGGCAGAAGATACGTATGCCTTCCTTGGAGGGTGTGGAGGCTGGACATGGCTTTCTCCAAACTGTTTTACCTTATTTTTTCCTGTGATGCCCGTCCAGCCAGTCTGCATAGCATCTGCCCTTTCAGGTCAAGAGGCTTGCTGGGGAAGATACTAAGGGCCCACATAACGAGGGTGGAGCCACACAGTGTAACCCAGAGCTTAAGGACAGTCAGCACCTCTGGGCTTAGACTAGATAGAACCCATTTACGTGATATGACAGAAGAGAAACTCATGGAATAGAAGGTCTTTGCTACTTTCTCAGGAAGTTGAGCATCTTCCTTTCCTTTCGTGCCAAATTCAACTTAATTTATGAATTTGGCTGAGCCTGACCCCTTACTATACCTTGCCCACTTTCAGGCAGACCATGCACCAACACGGGGAGGCAGGCACTGGAATACAGAAATGTTTGCTGAGGCCGTTTGATGTGCAGGAACATCCAAAGGATAAGCTTGGGGCCCTGATTCCTTTGCTAACTAGGTGGGTGGCATTAGGTGACTTTCTTCCCCTCTGTGGGCCACATTCTCTTCAATAGTAAAATAGGTAATAGTCAAAATGATTTTCACGGCCTTGTATAATTCTGACCCGCTAAGATAGGACAGTGCATAAAAACTCACAGTCACCTAAATCACCGTTCTAAGAGGAAACGGGAAAATGTGGCACCATTGGAAGTTCTCTTTCTCCCCCTAGGGCCATTGCACAGTGCTAGAAGTGATATCTGTGTCTCCCATGATACAGTGAGCACCTCCCTGATGGGGCTGGGCATGGCATGGGGCCGCACATCAGCATGGAGGCCTGGGCTCCCTTTGTACTGGCAAAACACCTGAGGTTCGCTTGGATTCAGGGACCATCCCTAACCTGTCACCATGTGGGAGGTACCACATGGAAGACACAGAGATATAGAAAATATAGTCTCCACCCTCAGGATTTCTAGCTAATCTCAGCTTCTAGTTACTCAATGCTTCTCCTTTTTCTTGTTTACTTCTAAGGTTTGCACATGCTGTGGCCTCAGCCTGAAATGCTCTCTTTGTTGCCCTGTTACTAGGACTGCCATGTACAGCTGTGCAAGTTTCATGCCGCATAATTCTAGATCTATATACATAAATGTATATGATGCCCTCAGAGATGTAGAGTGTACAACTTATACAACTGCACAGCATGGCTCCAACTGCCATCTCCACCCCATTTCCCCTGTCTGGGTGTAGCTCGTACTCATCTCAGTTTTCAGCTTAGTCATTACCTTTCCTTTCCTTTTGACCATCGTCCTTTCTTCCTTCTCTCCCTCTCTTTCTTCCTGTCTCTCACATTTATTGACCACCTACTTTGTGTCAGGACCTGTGCTAGGAGCTGGGTATACAACTGTAACAAAAGAGAGTCCCTGCTCTTGTGAAACATGTATATTGTTCTTCCTCCAGGAAGCCTTCCCTGACTGCACCATAATTATATCAGGTACCTGCTGACTGACCAATGAACAGCTCTCACCTGGGGACCTTATGCCCTAGAATATTGTGCCTCTGGTCTGAAGGAAGTCTGAGGGTAGGAGGGGCTGGGGGAGACTGAGCTGGAACTCCATTCTTTCCAGTTTCCTGTCCTTAGGAGTGCCCTGGGGCATTTATGAAGCTCATTAGTAAAGTAGCAATTAATGTGGGGCCCAGAGCTTGGCTTCTTCCTGCCAGGGAGGCCACAAAGTTCCAGAACGTCCCAGGGAGGAATGGGGCACCACCCAGGCCTGCCTCCTGGGGCTGCAAAACAATCCCTAATGAGTCCTCTCCAGGGGAGGGTGAAGTCACCTGCAAGGAGGCAGCTGAGCCGAAGGTGTTCTCCACGAGGCTTAAAATAGCCCGGCTCCCTCCACAAATGCCTTCCCAACACTGTTTAGGATGGCAAATGCCAGGAAACTAATGAATCTGAGCTTAGTGAATTAATTGTTGATGAAATAATGTGAATAGTGTGCTTCCTGTTCATCAGTCTCTACAGAAATTAATTAGCCCCACTTGGCAGCAAACAGGATCGAATTTTCAACTTAATTTATGAATTTGGCCAAACTATCTATGGGAAGTCTTGCCTGGAGGACCTTCCGTGGCTGCTTCATGTCCCAACAGGCCTTGCCTTTCATAGAAGACATGATTGCTTTAAGAGAGTCCCAACCAGAGAAGAGGATGGTGGAGCAGGGAAGAGGGGAAGGTAGGACTGAACAGAGGCTTTGATTGTGAGGCTCCAGCCCGACCCATGCTTCCTCATGCCTTCCTGCCTCAACCCTTCCCGGTGGACCCCTCACCAGATGAAGGTCTGTTAGCTGAGCTGGGGGATGATGACTCAGAGCAATCGGGCCGACTTTCAGGCAAGGCCTAAGTTTGGTTTTAATTATGCTGTGCTATGTGCATGAACTAAAATTGCGGGATGATGTGAAAGAAAAATAAGAAGTGTATTTTTTGGACTATTTTTAAATTCAGTTTGGGGGTAGAGGGGGCATCTTCTTGGGTCTGGAGAGAATAATGTGAGGAATTGGCTCCTATGGGGCATGAATTAGAGCCTTGATCCTATATGCCCCTGAGTGGAACCCAGAGGAGCTGCTGGCTCTCGCGAGTGAGCAGTCAGCCTTTGTCATCATGCAGGTCAGGCTCTCTGATTGCAGCTAGTGTGTCCAGGAATCCCAATCAGACATCCCTGCTGGGCAGTCAAGAATCCTATGTAGGCCAGGTGCAGTGGCTCACGCCTGTAATCCCAGCACTTTGGGAGGCCGAGGTGGGTGGATCACCTGAGGTCAGGGGTTCAAGACCAGCCTGGCCAACGTGGTGAAACCCCGTCTCTACTAAAAATACAAAAATTAGCCGGGCATGGTGGCAGGCACCTGTAATCCCAGCTGCTCAGCAGGGGCTGAGGCAGGAGAATCACTTGAACCCAGGGGGCGGAGGTTGCAGTGAACTGAGATCACGCCATTGCACTCCAGCCTGAGGGACAAGAGCAAGACTTAAGTCTCAAAAAAAAAAGAAAAAAAAAAAAAATAGGATCCTATGTGAACCACCACTAAGCAGTGATTCCAACCTCTCCAGTCTTGGAAACACGTGACAGAGTGTGAATGCCTGTCTGTGTGGTATGGTGTACATGCTTTATTTATTTATTTATTTTTTAAGATGGGATCTCACTCTGTCCCCCAGGCTGGAATGCACTGGCATAATTACGGCTCATTACAGCCTCAACCTCCCAAGCTGAAGCAATCCTCTCACCTCAGCCTCCTGAAAAACTGGGACCACAGGGACGTGCCACCATGCCCTGCTAATTTTCAAATTTTTTGTAGAGACAAGGTCTTGCTATATTGCCCAGGCTGGTCTTGAACTCCTGAGCTCAAGCAGTTCTCCCACCTTGGCATCCCAACATGCTGAGGTTACAGGCATAAGCCACTCCACCCAGCCGGCACATGCTTTTTTATGTTCCCAAAACACTGGTTTTATCATGGAAAGCCTGTGAACCACTGAGTGAAAATAGGAGGGAAAGAAATAATGGAATGTGTTCTAATCTAACCAAAAGTTCTCACCAGCCTCAAGCGTCAGGAAAGGACTAGAGCCCCTGTGTTCCTACTACTTAGAATCATTTCCACTATTTAGAATTATTCAGTAATTCAACCATTCATTAAGCCTTGAGGATACAGCAGGGAATGTGCCCATGAAGCTTAGAGTTATTATGAACACAGATATAAGCTTTCAGTTCTGGTTTCCTATTCTATTAAAACTTAGGCACACGTACTCCCAATTCTAAAATGTTTTTAAAGATAACACCCCCACAAAATCAATAAGTACTAGATAATGGGATATATTGGAAAGATAACAGGCTTTAGGGATAGGCTGGCTCTTCCCCTTACTAGCTATGTGACCTTGGACAATTTATTCACCCTGTTCTTTAGCAAAATGTTCTTTTTTTTTTTTTTTTAAAGCAGAGTCTCGCCCTGTTGCCCAAGCTGGAGGGCAGTGGTGTGATCTCAGCTCACTGCAAGCTCCGCCTCCCAGGTTCACGCCATTCTCCTGCTTCAGCCTCCCGAGTAGCTGGGACTACAGGCGCCCACCACCACGCCCAGCTAATGTTTTTTTGTGTTTTTAGTAGAGATGGGGTTTCACTGTGTTAGCCAGGATGATCTCGATCTCCTGACCTCGTGATCTGCCCGCCTTGGCTTCCCAAAGTGCTGGGATTACAGGCATGAGCCACTGTGCCAGGCTTACAAAATGTTCTTAATACCACTTAACTGTAAAGTAACGAGAATTAAACAGGATCCTAACTGAAACTGACTGTTTTCTTAGACCAAGGTTACCATAGTTTTCCTGCAAAGGGTCACAGAGCAAATATGTTATACTTGGTAGGCCTGTTGCAACTATTCAACTTCACTGTTACAGCATAAAAGCAGCTATAATACATATACACCATGGAATATTATGCAGCCATTAAAAAGAATGAGATCATGTCCTTTGCAGGGACATGGATGGAGCTAGAGGTCATTATCCTTAGCAAACTAATGCAGGAACAGAAAACCATGTGGTAGCATGTTCTTGCTTATAAGTGAGAGCTAAATGATAAGAACACAAGGACACATAGAGGGGAACAAGACACACTGGGGCCTATTAGAGGGTGGAGGGTGGGAGGAGGCAGAGGATCAGGAAATATAACTAATGGGAAACTAGGTTTATTACCTGGGTGATGGGCCGGGTACGGTGGCTCAAGCCTGTAATCCCAGCACTTTGGGAGGCCGAGGCAGGCGGATCATGAGATCAGGAGATCAAAACCATCCTGGCTAACACGGTGAAACCCCATCTCTACTAAAAATACAAAAAAATTAACTGGGCGTGGTGGCAGGCGCCTATAGTCCCAGCTACTCAGGAGGCTGAGGCAGGAGAATGGCGTGAACCAGGAGGCGCAGCTTGCAGTGAGCCGATATCGCGCCACTGCACTCCAGCCTGGGCGACAGAGCAAGACTCCGTCTCAAAAAAAAAAAAAAAAAAAAAAAAAAAAAAAAAAAAAAAAACCTGGGTGATGAAATAACTGCACAACAAACCTCCACGACACAAGTTTACCGATGTAACAAACCTGCACATGGACCCCTGAACTTAAAAGTTAGAAAAAAAATAAAAATAAAAGCAGCCATACACAATACGTAAATGAATAAGTATGGCTGTGTTCTAATAAAACTTTATTTATGGATGCCGAAAAAATACTTTATCATGGGCTGCATTAATGAACCCTGAGTTCTATATTAGTTTCTGGCGGTGGGGGCATTGTTTTTTGTTTTTTGTTTTGAGACGGAGTCTCACACTGTCGCCCAGGCTGGAGTGCTGTGGCACGATCTTGGCTCACTGCAACCTCCGCCTTCCAGGTTCAAGCGATTCTTCTGCCTCAGCCTCCCGGGTAGCTGGGACTACAGGCTTGTGCTACCACACCCGGCTAATTTTTGTATTTTTTTAGTAGAGACAAGGTTTCACTATATTGGCCAGGCTGGTCTCGAACTCCTGACCTCGTGATCTGCCTGCCTCAGCCTCCCAAAGTGCCGGGATTACAGGCGTGAGCTACTGCACCTGGCCTACATTCTGTTTTTCAGTGAAGTGTGCACTGCCTGACATATATGTACATCATCATTATCTCTCTCACGTGCATGGCTATTTAAATTTGTATCTGTACAGATGCCCTCAATTTAATTCAAAAAGGTTATCTACTAAAGGGAGACAGAATTAGCAACTATTTCATGACAGATAAGGAACAGGAGGAAGACAATTTGCTCATGACTTTGATGATTTGTAAGTGCCCTTGGGTCCCTGAGAGGAATCTCCTTGCAGGAAATTTGATTCTTACTGATAACTCAAACCTAGATGCAAGGAAGGACTCACCTGGGTACCCAGATCTGCTGCCATGGTCAGAAAAAGCATATTAAATGGAGCGTGCTGGAACCGGAGTAGGTGCCTACCTCCTTCCTGTAGGCGTTTGCAGCTGCAATCAGACTACCCTTCCCTTTAGGAATTTGTGATGTTATTACCAGCTCACTGTATCACCTCAGGCTGTGTCTGCCCTTTGTTTACCTTTGTTCTCAAACTGCCAGGTATATAATTCCATGGTTCCCTCAAGTAGCTTCTTGGGAGAAAGTAGATTGCATAAACGAAGGTGTGTATAGTGAGAACTCGAGTCAGAGCGGCTAGGCAAAGCATTTGATGTGCTAAAGGAACCAAAGTATGGTCTTCCTTCAGCCCAACTTCCCAGCTAAATTGACAAGTCACTGTTCTGTAACAAATGTCCTTTACTTTCTTTCCCCACCCTCACCCCCATTCCCATGCCTTTACCCACTCAGGGCCTGTTGCCTGAACCTCCATTCCCTGCCTTCTCAGATGAAATGCCTCTGAGGCCCAGCTCACATGCTACCTCACCTCCATAAGGGCCACCTTTATGGTATTCTCTAGAGGTAATTTCTTTCTCCTTTCTGGCACTACGTCACTCTTGAAATGCAGCCATTTGCATACTGTCTTACCTACAAATTGCAAAGTCCTCATGAGAAAGACTGTGCATTCTTAATCATCTTCATCCTCTATTATCTTAACACTGAAGAAGGACTCTGTCTTGTTTGCTCTGTCTACATCACCCTGGGAATATTTGAGGACAAATTACTGTTTATAGAATATGATGAAATTTAATGGAAGAAGTCTTAATGTTAAGTCTGATTGTGCTGAATATCTAAACATTTTTCTTGACTGAAAGCAAACAAGCAGAGCACTTCTCTTTAGTGCCCTATCACCCAGAAATATGACTTGGTAATTTTCTCTGTCTTCCCTCCCTCCTTCTTCATTCTTTCTGCTGTTTACCTGTTACTCCAGTATAGAAAATAGAGACCAGGAGTTGACAATAAGAGCTCAGAGACCAGGGTTCAAATCCCAGCTATGCCCCTTACTAGCTGAGTGATCCTGCACAAGCCATTGAATTAGCCTGGGCTTCAGTTTTTGAACTGTAAATAATGCCATCTGGCTTGCCTATCTCCAGAATGGCTGTGAAAGTTAAGTGAGATGGTGTACATGCAAGTACTTTAAAATGGTGCAGTGCTTGCACCGTGTAAAACTCATTGAGCTGTACAGTTAAAATGTGGATGTATATTATATTTTAGTGAAAGGTTTTACTTTCTTTTTTTTTTTTTTTTTTTTTTGAGACAGAGTCTCGCTCTGTTGCCCAGGCTGCAGGCTGGAGTGCAGTGGTGCGATATCGGCTCACTGCAAGTGTCACTTCCTGGGTTCACGCCATTCTCCTGCCTCAGCCTCCCGAGTAGTTGGGACTACAGGCACCTGCCACCACTCCCAGGTAATTTTGTGTATTGTTTTTAGTAGAGACGGGGTTTCACCGTGTTAGCCAGGATGATCTCCATCTCCTGACCTCATGATCCGCCCGCCTTGGCCTCCCAAAGTGGTGGGATTACAGGCGTGAGCCACCACGCCTGGCCAGTGAACAGTTCTTTATTAGCACTTTATTCAGACATTTTCAATTGCATGGCTGTTAAACTGATTGCTGAAGAAAAAGGTGAAAGAATGATTTAAAGTTACCTTTAAGTCATTAATACAGTCTTGAATAGATATTGAGTTTATATGGGAACTAGCCATTTCACTGTACTGAGACAATACCACATTTTGTTAATTATTACTTCCTAAATCTCAGTGTTTTAATTTTACCCTATTCAAATACAATAGAACTACCTTTTGGTAATCTGGGAACTTGTATTTGAAGTCAAATTTAGGAGCTCTTTGTGGAAAAGCATATGATAGAGTAAAGGATGATGTATTATGTTACTCATAAATTTTGTCTTTAAAATACTGCCTGGGATAGATGAGCTATTGTAATTATTTGGTTGTTTGTTTACTGCTCTAGACTTTGTGCAGTGCCTGCAAAACTGTCCCCATTTACTTGAGAACTAAAGGGTACCCAGGACCCAAGACTTTCAGTGTTAAAGCTGGGAAAGTCCTGGGCAAACTAAGACGGTTGGCACGTGGAAGATGCTGATATATTTGTGAAAGGAAAGGAGGGAGGAAGGAAGGAAGGCAAGAAATTGGTGAATAAATTTTGGTACTATAGAACTCTCCTTTCTCTGAAATTTTCTAGAACTATATGTCATGTGTGCATATTTTAAACGTTTTAGTATTCATGTTTAAACGCCACTATGCTGCACTTTAAACACCATTACCTGGTAAAATGCCCTTCAACGAAGTGGTTACTGTTTGGCAAATATTCTACGGCTAGGACCACAGGCAGATGTAAAGATGTGGAAGCTACGCACTTTAGACCCAATTGTCCCAATTCTTTTCTCCTGACTTAAGAATTTAATTACTTTAAAAAAAAAAAAAAAAAAAGATTTATAAACCAGAGAGAAGATACCCATGGAGACTTTACTGTATCCATGGACAATTAAATTCTAAATGCAAAGTTTGGGGTTTGATGTTGTTCTGCTGGTTAAAGGCACATAGGGCTGGAAGAGACCTCAGAAACCTCTCCAGCCCCTTCTATCACCAAAAGGTAAAGTGAGTCCAGGGTGGGCCAGTGCTGGCCTAGGTCCCCTTGGCAAGTTGGTGGCAAGACTGGGATAGGATGATCCTCTACTTTTCTCTGTAGGGTGCATACCACATCCCCATATTGCCTCTTCCTTTGATTTTCACTGCACTTGTTCTCCTTGCCTTCAGCCTATGGCACTTTGGATCAAATTATGAAATCACTTGTCAGATCTGAGGATTTCCTGTGCTTCCAGGGCATGCACACCTACTTCTATTTCAAAACTAGTTGCTCCTAAAAACTCTCCAAAAAATTGGGTACTATAAAGGTCTAATGAGGGTGCCTGAGAATAAGCAATATAAAAGCATTTTATCCATGAATCTCCAATGTCCAGATGTGGTTTCTACTCCTAATTTGGGGGTAAACACTGATGAACGGGGTCCTACAAATGGGCTGCCCTCTGAACCTGTGACTTTGATATGACTGTGAAGAGGAGCAAATGAAAGTGGAGTGAATATTCAGAACAAAGGTGAAAACCAAGCACAATAGGAGAAAGATTAACATAGCAAAACCAACAAGTCTCAGAACAAAAAGATAATAAGCTCAAAATTACAACATGAGTAATGAAATAGTGGATACCACTGTTATGGACTGAAAGTGCATGTCCCCCTAAAATGTATTATGTTGAAGCCCTAACCACCAATGTGTATTTGGAGATGGGGCTTTGGAGAGGTAATTAGGTTTAGATGAGGTCATGAGGGTAGGACCTCAAAGATGGAATTAGTGTCCTCAGAAGAAAACGAAGAGAGACCAGAGCACCCTCTTTCTCTGCCATTTGAGAACACAGTGAGAAGTGTCTGGCTGCAAGCTAGGAAAACAGCCAGACTTTGGTCTTGGACTTTCTAGCTTTCAACACTATGAGAAAATAAATTTTATTGTTGAAGCCAATCCACCTGTGGTATTTTCTTATGGCAGCGCAAGCAGACTGATACAACCATATACACAATTATTCCAACACCCTGGCCTCTTAGCTCCTTGACTTCTTATTCCCTGTGACCCTGCATTCCATCCTACCTAGTCACCCACTGCTATCTAAATCACCTGGACTAGGGACTCTCCACCTTGACTACACATCAGACTCACCCAGAAAATCTAAAACTCAACACCTGGGCATCACCACAGTCCACTGGAATCAGAGTATTTCACAAGGTGGGGCCTGTTATTTAAAAGTTCCCTGGGTGATTCTAGTGTGTGGCCATGATTGAAAATTACTGCAAACACACTCAAGCAAGTTCAAATCAATAAAATGACAACCTTATATAAAATTAGGCAAAGAAGCCGGTGTGGTGACTCACACCTCTAACCCCAGCACTTTGGGAGGTTGAGGCAAGAGGATTGCTTGAGTCCAGGAGTTCGAGACCACCCTGGGCAACATAGTGGAACCCCATCTCTACAAAAAAATACAAAAATTAGCCAAATGTGGTGGTGTGCGCCTGTAGTCCCAGCTGACTACACTCAGCCAAGTGAGGTTGAGGTGAGAGGATCACCTAAGCCTGGGAGGACGAGACTGCAGTGAGCTCTGATCTCACCACTGCACTCCAGTCTTGGCAACAGTGCAAGACCCTGTCTCAAAAAATAAAAATAAATTTAAAATTAAAAATAGCAAAGAATATAAACAAGCAGTTTATAGAAGAAATGCAAATGGTTAATCAGTGTGTGGGGAAATGTTAATGTTTAACCTTAATAATGATCAAGGAAATGTAACATTAAATATATAGAGATATTTTATATTTCATACATAAATATATATTTTATAAATATATTTAACATATCACGCCATTTAATAACGCATAGTAATAAAGCCTAGTAATTGTAGAAAGTTCAATAATTGTGGTACATCCGCATAATGAAAAATTATTCAGCTACTGATAGAAAGGAGTATACTTGTATATATTGACATGGAAAGATACAATATATATCTGTACACATGTGTATCATATAAGGAATAAAGCAAATCACAGAATAATGTCTGGTATAATATTTCTTTCTTTTTTTTTTTTTTTAGAGATGCAGGTCTCACTATGTTGCCCAGGCTAAACTTGAACTCTTGGGCTCAAGTGCTCCTCCTGCCTCAGCCTCCTGAGTAGCTGGGACTACAGGCACATGCCACCAAGCCCAACTGATCTCATTCTTGTTTAAAAAATTGCTCTCATTACATGCGGAGAGACACATAGACTTATATAAGCATAGAAGACTGTCTTTAAAATCCTTTAATAGTAATTACCTTTAGGGAGTTGGAAAGGAAAGTGGGGACTTTCACATTTTGCTTTGTATTTTGTGACTGTTTTTACAATAAACAAGCATATGCTATTTTTGTAGTGTAAATAGTCTGCTGTGAGCTCAAACAGAAGCTCTACAAAGAAAAGCTTTCTGTGCCAGAAGGTTGGGGCCATTTCAAGGCCATCTTTTTACCATCATTTACACTTAAAAAAAAAAAAAACTTTCAGGAAATCTCACAGATAAGAAAATTTTGGGAACGGTGTTGTTTTCTCCAAATTCCTTTTTAGAATTCTCCTCATTTGGAAAAGACTGCTGTACAGGTGATTTGTTCCTGGTATAGGAATTCCCAAGCTGGATATTTTGCCATTGATGTTTCTGTTATGGGGACGTGAGGCGAGTCCTCCATTGCTAAAGATTGAGGAGGAAAATAAGACTGTAAATGTGTCATGAACTGCGAAGAAATGTATGAATGCCACAGAGCTGGAGACTTATGTTCAAAGCATAGGGTTTCTGTCAGAAAAAATAAGGAGGCTGGGTGTGGTGGCTCACGCCTGTAATCCCAACAATTTGGGAGGCCCAAATACAAAAATACAAAATTACTACTAAAAATACAAAAATTAGCTCAACTTGGTGGCACGTGCCTATAATTGAGCTACTCAGGAGGCTGAAGCAGGAGAATCGCTTGAACCTGGAGACAGAGGTTACAGTGAGCTGAGATGACGCCACTGCACTCCAGCCTGGCAACAAAGTGAGACTCCGTCTCAAAAAAAAAAAAGGAGAAAGTAGAAATGATGCTGGGGAAGTAAATAGGTTTCATCTCACAAACACATACAATCCATGAATTGTGATGCCTGGGACTCAGGTTGGGAAGGCTTTAAGGCCATATTGTGGCTCAACTGTAAAGTCCTCAGGATCAACTGGTAATTTCTGCCATGGACACAGGAAGGGATAATTGGCATGACACATGTAGGATAGTATTTATGGGGAAAAAAGCAAGAATTAAGAATGATGAAAGTTTACCTTTAGGGTGAAAGATGCAGTGCCGATTCCTTTTATTTATTTTTATTTTCTATTTTTTTGAGATGAGGTCTTACTCTGTTGCCCAGGCTGGAGTGCAATGGCATGATCTTGGCTCACTGCAGCTTCTGCCTCCCAGGTTCAAGCCATTCTCCTGCCTCAGCCTCCCAAGTAGCTGGAATTACAGGTGTGCACCACCACACCCGGCTAATTTTTGTATTTTTTACTAGAGACAAGGTTTTACCATGTTAGCCAGGCTGGTCTCGAACTCCTGACCTCAGGTAATCTGCTTGCCTCTGCCTCCCAAAGTGCTGGGATTACGGGCGTGAGTGACCATGCCCGGCCTGATTCCTTTTAAATTTTGCTCCATAAAGAACAAATAAATGATACTCTGCTATCATAACTTAAGAGTTCAGAACTGTAATTGACAGTAATCAAATGACTTCTTTGTGCTCCACATCTAGCATAATGGTGTAATGCTGAGGTTTGAGTTCTTGAAACAGCCACATGCAACTTGAGAACACTGATCTGAGTTCATATTTAATTTCTGTTCTCTTAATAAAGAGGTATTCAGAAGTTCTCATTAACCGGCTGATGAAAATGTTCATGGTTCTCTGTGCCAATTTAAGCAATAAATACTTATTTTTACTGAGGCCAAATTGCAAAAGAAAGGAAAGGATAGGAATGGAATCCCAGCGAGGAGGAGCTGATGGTCTGGAATAGGTACAGAAGTTCCCTACTTAAAAAAGATTTTCCATATGCTCTATACCAGTTAGATTAATCCAGTTGAAAATTCAAAAGCCCTCAAAAAACCTCATTCCAGGCAGTTGTTTGCTGATATCAGCGCTCAGAGAAGAGGAATTTTGATTGGGCAAAGAAGTAAGAAAGGCTTCAACCTCACTTGGCCACCTTTGCGGCCACTGTTCTCCATTCCTCTCCATTCTCCTACATGCTAAGCATGCCTTGCTTCCTTGACACTTGATGCTCTCACAAGCTTCCACATTGTGACATGTGCGTTTCCCTCTGCCTAGAACTGTCTTCTCTACTAACAATTTCTATTCACTTAACTTCTCAGCAAAGTCTTGCCTGATTCCCCCAGATATGAAGGACAGTTAAGAAGGAGAATACTTACTTTGTTTTCCCCTAGACTTTTCACACTGTTTCCCAGGTCCTTTCTTGATGCCTCTGTTACCCCCTCATCACACTTGGAATAACACAAGTAGCTTATGTGCAAGGAACACTTAGCACTCCCTTGAGGGCGCAAGCCACTGGAGAGCAAGAGCATATCCTCATCCTCATTTCCTTACAATGCTTGGTGTGGTTTAGTGCAATAACCATAGACTCTTGCTGTGTGGGCACTCTAAAATACATTCTCAGCGAATGCAAGAGCCAGTTATGGTTTGGCTTTTCTGCAATATAAGAAATCACAAGGGGAAAAAGAGTGACAAATTTCAAATTTAACTGTATGGGGGAAAATCTTTGAGAAATAAAATAGCATAGATTTAAAAGGAAAGCCTTTTTCTTTTCTTTTCTTTTCTTTTTTTTTTTTTTTTGAGACAGAGTCTCACTCTGTTGCCCAGGCTGGACTGCAGTGGCCCGATCTCGGCTTACTGCAAGCTCCGCCTCCTGGGTTCACGCCATTCTCCTGCCTTAGCCACCCGAGTAGCTGGGATTACAGGTGCCCGCCACCACGCCTGGCTAATTTTTTGCAATTTTAGTAGAGACGGAGTTTCACCTGTTAGCCAGGATGGTCTCGACCTACTGACCTCGTGATCTGCCTGCCTCGGCCTCCCAAAGTGCTGGGATTACAGGCGTGAGCCACCATGCCTGGCCTAAGGAAAGCCATTTTTAAGTATTTATGATAGACTCGATTTTAAAAATAAATATTGGTCAAATAAGTAGATATGCAGGCAATTTACTGAGTTTCAAGACAAGTTTCAAGACAAGTATATAAGATAATTCAGGCTATGTGATATAGCTATCAAAATGAGGATTACATAGACTGATAGAATGTTATATATATATATTTTTTGTTATATATATATTTTATATATATCTATATATATTTTATATATATATATATATTTTTTTGAGATGAAGTCTTACTCTGTCACTGGGCAGGAGTGCAGTGGCGCAATCTCAGCTCATTGCAACCTCCACCTCACACGTTCGAGCAATTCTCCTACCTCAGCCTCCCAAGTAGCCGGGAGTACAGGCATGTGGCACCATGCCTGGCTAATTTTTGTATTTTTTATAGAGACAGGGTTTTACCATGTTAGCCAGGATGGTCCCAACCTCAAGTGATCTACCCACCTCCGCCTCCCAAATTGCTGGGATTACAGGCATGAGCCATGGCGCCTGGCCTGATAGAATATTTTTATGAAGTGATGTTAAGGGAAAAAATACATCAACTATGGCACCATAGATAGAATTTATGCATGAACAAAGGGCATATTATAAAAGTACATACTCCAAAATAAAAATAAAAACAGAGGTGTGTTTTTATTTAGAAGAATGAGATCATGGATTATTAACTGCTTCTTTATTACTGTTATTCATATAATAAATAAAATTGGGGAGGAGGAACACAAAGTGAAAAATCTCACTAGACGAATTATCAGTTAATCATATCTGTGGTTTGGGTTCTTAGTTGAACCTTGTAAAGAAGGTATTTCTTTCCACTGGGGGTCAACTTACTCTTAATTTTTTGAATTTTAAATTCTTACCATATTTTTAAAAGAGATAAAAATTCTCTGAAAAAGGATTTTTCACTTCCAGCAAGGGGACACCTGCTTAAAACTGGATAATAGTAAGGAAAATAAAACCTGTTTGAAGTTGTGCAAGAGCCATGCAGGCAGTGAACCGGGGGGCCAAGATCCCGGAGAGGCCAAGATCCCGGAGAGGAGGGAGACATAGACTAGCAAGCCTGGTGGAGGCACCACTCTTGCTCTTGTTAACTCTAAGGCAACAGCTGAGAGACTGGGCACTCGGCACTGCACAGAAAGCTATGAAGGAACAGCTGAGAAGCTGGGTAGAGCTTACTGCAGTCTCATACAGCTGGGAGGAGTAAATATTCAGGACCACCAGGAAGAAACGGCTATGCATGGTAAACACTCAGGATTTCATTTGAAGCCCCTGAAGAACTGAGACTCTAGGAATAAAGGAGACTTGGAAATAAGGTAGCACTCACCAAGACAAGAGCCCAGCCTTGCCTCATGGTAAAAGATAGTAACACGCTTCTTGTAGTAGTAACTGATAGAATAAGTAGACAAAAGGTAAGTAACAATATGGATGGGAAGGTTTTAACAAACTTGATCTGATTACAGACGCACTTTAATAAATGCAGAATGCACATTCTTTTTTAAATTTTCATTTTAGATTTAGGGGGTACATGCGCAGGTGTGTTACAAGGGTATATACTTATGCTATACTGATCCCATCACCCATATGGTGAACATTGTACCTGATAGAAAGTTCTTTAGCCTTTGCCCCACTTCCCTACCTCCCCTCTTTTGGAGTCTCCAGTGTTTACTGTTCCCATCTTTATGTTAGTGTGTACTCAATGTTTAGCTCCCACTTATAAGTGAGAGCATGTGATATTTGGTCTTCTGTTTCTATGTCAATTTGCTTAGGATAATGACCTCTAGTTGCATCCATGCTGTTGCAAAGCACATAATCTCATTCTTTTGTATGGCTGCTTAGTATTCCATGGTGTATATCTACCACATTCTCTTTATCCAATCCACTGTTGATGAGCACCTAGGTTGATTTCATGTCTTTCCTATTGTCTATAGCAAATCCACATTCTTTTGAAGTGTACATAGGAACACTTTTCCAAAATTGACCATATAATGCTGGTTCAAAAAAAATTTATTTTTGAGACAGAGTCTTGCTCTGTTGCCCAGGCTGGAGTGCAGTGGTGCAATCTTGGCTCACTGCAGCCTCTGCCTCCTGAGTTCCAGTGATTCTCGTGCCTCAGCCTCCCAAGTTGCTGGGATTACAGGCACACGTCACCATGCCTGGCTAATTTTTGTATTTGTAGTAGAGACAGAGTTTCACCATGTTGGCCAGGCTGGTCTTAAACTCCTGACCTCAAGTGATCTGACTGCTGGGGCCTCCCAAAGTGCTGGGATTACAGGCATGAGCCACCACACCCGGTATGTCCAAAAATTAAGTCTCAACAAATTCCAGCATTTTGGGGCATGTTTTTTGTTTTTTGTTTTTTGTTTTTTGTTTTGAGATAGGGTCTTACTCTGTCACCCAGGCTGGAGTGCAGTGGTACAGTCATGACTCACTGCAGCCTCAACCTCCCACATTCAAGCAATCTTCCCACCCTAGCCTCCTGAGTAGTTGGGACTACAAGTGCGTGCCACTACACCCATCTAATTTTTTTTTATTTTTTGTGGAGACAGGGGTCTCCCTACATTGCCTAGGTTGGTCTTGAACTCCTGGCCTGAAGTGATCCTCCCACCTCGGCGTCCCAAAGTGCTGGGATTACGGGTGTAAGCCACCACACCCTACCCAGAGTGTTGAAATTATACAGGACATGTTCTAAGATCACAGTAAAAATTACCTATAGATTAGTATCAAAAACATAACTTTTTAAAATTCCCAAATGTTTGGACATTAAGTAATATACATCTAAATAACCTATAGGTCAAAGAAGAACCACAGCGGAAACTATAAAATTTTTTTTTTTTTTTTTTTGAGGCGGAGTCTCGCTCTGTCGCCCAGGCTGGAGTGCAGTGGCGCGATCTTGGCTCACTGCAAGCTCCGCCTCCCGGGTTCCCGCCATTCTCCTGCCTCAGCCTCCCGAGTAGCTGGGACTACAGGCGCCGCCACCACGCCCGGCTAATTTTTTTGTATTTTTAGTGGAGACGGGGTTTCATTGTGTTAGCCAGGATGGTCTCGATCTCCTGACCCGCCCGTCTCGGCCTCCCAAAGTGCTGGGATTACAGGCTTGAGCCACCGCGCCCGGCCAAAATATTTTGAATTAAATGATAATAAGTATATGACATCACAATGTGTGGTATGCAGCTAAAGCTAGGCTTAGAAGGAAATTTATGACTTTAAATGCATATATTAGAAAAACAGAGGTCTGGCCAGGCGTAGTGACTCACGCCTGTAATCCCAGCACTTTGGGAGGCTGAGGCAGGCGGATCACGAGGTCAGGAGATGGAGACCATCCTGGCTAACACGGTGAAACCCCGTCTCTACTAAAAATATGAAAAAATTAGCCGGGCGTAGTGGCGGGCGCCTGTAGTCCCAACTACTCCGGAGGGTGAGACAGGAGAATGGCTGAACCTGGGAGGCGGAGCTTGCAGTGAGCTGAGATTGTGCCACTGCACTCCAGCCTGGGCGACAGAGCGAGACTCCATCTCAAAAAAAAAAAAAAAAAAAGTAGAAGGAAGGAAATGGAAGGAAATGATGAAAATAAGAGTAGAAATTAATGAAGAAACAAAGAACAGTTGAGAGATCAATAGAACCAAAAGCTAAGTCTATAAGAAGAACAATAAAATTCATAAATGTGTGGCAAGATTAATCAAGAAAGAAGGCACGAATAAACCAATATCTGGAATGAAAAAGGATACATCACTATAGTTGCCACAGGCATGAAAATTCTCAACAAGGGAATCTCTCAATCTAATGATATAAAATAATGATGCTAAATTTGAAAACATTTTAAATAGAAATAAAAATGGCAGAATTACTTGAAGACCTCAACAGCTTTTTTTCTATTTTAAGATGGGAGCCTAGATATATAAATTTTACTTCATTAACCCTGGCTTAATAAGGTACTCAATAAACTTCTCACAGCATATAATATCTGGTAAACTAGGGACATCAACAGATTTCAGAAAAGATTAAAAATCCCAAAAATTATACAGTATAGAAGCCCAAAAAGCTTGAGAGCCTCTTATCTAGACCTCACCTTTAAGGTTGACTATACCTGAAAATATTACAGAAGAGACTATAGCACCCCAAATTTCCTCAGTCACCAATTAAACTGTCAGTATAGCCTTGTAATTTTTTGTACATATTTCTGGTGATAGCCTAAATAGCATTAAGTCTTTACTGTGCTATGTGACTAATTTTGAACACCTCTGCAATTAAAACACCAAATGGAGCATGTAAGCATGTACAATAACCATTGTAAGAGTACTTGTCACTGATAATCTTTCAAATTTTTGTTAACCATCTCACGGCATTAGGAATTACAGTTTACAATCACACTGTTCATCAAAATGTTTACCTTGATGGGACAGTAAATTCCTTTAGATCAATAACCATCCCTTGAATATTTTAAAACTCACCTTTTGAGTACAAAAAAGCTAAATCAATTCCCTTTTATCTCTGTGCTTTTCAGCATGGGGCCCTCTTCTGAATAATACAATAAATAAACTGAGGTAAAAAATAGGTGAACAGTATGGTGTGTTCATGCTCGGTGCACTAGAGTAAGAACCTGACAATCAGTTTTAGTTCTGATACGTAATTACCTTAGTTCTAAATGTAACTGAGCAAACTTAGGTAGGTCCCTTCCCCTGCTGGGCCTCAGTTTCCTCATCTGAGAGACCTGACAGGAACATTCCAGGTGATCTCTGAGGGAGGGGTCTACCTAAGCTCAACATCAGGGGCACATCTCCTCTTAGTGGAGAAAGCAGTGGAGACTCACTCCCTAAGACTGGCCCCCAGGAAAATGGCCTCCCATAGGTACCTTGCTAGCCCTAGAGTTAGGTGGGCAGACTAGGGGATGTGAAAACAAAAGCCCCTCTTCCTTGTATTTAAATACCCTGATGTGCAGCAATGTCGTCAGGTGACTCTAAAGCCTCCTCACCCCTACTTCATTTATCTACTTCAGAGTATGAGGAGTCAGCTTGTCCCATTGTCTCAGGGGCCCTTATATTAGAGTTCTCCAGAAAAATAGGACATATAGAATGTATAGAGAGTGAGACAGTTTTTTTATTTTTATTTTATTTTACTTTATTTCATTTATTTTTGAGACGGAGTTTCATTCTTGTTGCCCAGGCTGGAGTGCAGTGGCACAATCTTGGCTCACTGCAACCTCTGCCTCCCAGGTTCAAGCGATTCTCATACCTCAGCCTCCTGAGTAGCTGGGATGACAAGCATGCACCACCACCGCTGGCTAATTTTTGTATTTTTAGTAGAGACAGGGTTTCACCATGTTGGCCAGGCTGGTCTTGAACTCCTGACCTCAGGTGATATGCCCAGCTCAATCTCCCAAAGTGCTGGGATTACAGGCATGAGCCACCATGCCTGGCTGAGAGATTTATTTTAAGGAAAAATAAATCTCATAGATTATGGAAGATGGCAAGTCCAAAATCTGCACGATGGACCAGCAGGCTGGAGACTGAGGGAGGAGCTGATGTTGGCGTTCAAGTCAGAAGTTCACTGCTGACAGAATTCCTTCTTGCTTGTGGGAGGTCAGTCTTTGTTCTGCTGAGGCCTTCAACTGATTGGATGAGGCCCACCCATATTATGGAGGGTAGCCTGCTTTACTCAAAGTCCATTAACTTAAATGTTAATCTCACCCCGCAAAAAAATACCCTCACAGACACATCCAGAATAATGTTTGACCAAATACCTGGGCACCATGGCCCAACCAAATTGACAGAAAACTAATCATCACAAGTCTACCTCTTGTCAACTCGGCACCCATACACATTTCCTTGAACCATACTTTATCTCCAAATAAAGACAGTAAAAGGTCATACTTCTACCTAACATGATATAACTATCCTGCATACAATCAAAGAGGCACTAACCCTTTCCCCAGAAAATGATACAAACTCCTCAAGTGATGTTTACTCTTTGATATTCTGTAACTTAAATACTATGATGGAAAGCTAACAATACTTAAATTCTATGATATAAAGTCAGTACATCTTGTGTTACATGATCAAAGAGGAAGAGGAAGAGGCTAGGCACGGTGGCTCACGCCTGTAATCCCAGCACTTTGGGAGCCTGAGGCAGGTGAATCACGAGGTCAGGAGATCAAGACCATCCTGGCTAACACGGTTAAACCCCCTCTCTACTGAAAAATACAAAAAATTAGCCGGGCGTGGTGGCGGGCACCTGTAGTCCTGGCTACTCAGGAGACTGAGGCAGGAGAATGGCATGAACCTGGGAGGCAGATCTTGCAGTGAGCCAAGATATTGCCACTGCACTCCAGCCTGGGCGACAGAGTGAGAGTCTGTCTCAAAAAAGAAAAAAAGAATAAGAGGAAGAAAGAAAGATATTTGTACACACACATAAACATATAACAAAATAAGGAGGAAATGCTTATAACAATTACAGTCCTCCATTCTGTAACTGACCACATAGTCACAGCTGGTATTTATAACAACCTTCTTCTATTACTTATTCCATATTCCCTTTACCCTCAGCAAGCACCTTAGCTGGTCATGGTTCTTTACCTGGTGATGGTGACTTAAATTTTCATTCCTCAAAAGTCTGAGCCATGAGTAGTCCTGCCTGGATTGGGTTTTTGTACGAATGTTCCTGGCTTTATAATGGTGCTCAATTTACAATGGGCTTATCTGCATATAGTCCCATGGTAAGTTGAGGAAAGCACTGAATACCTATTGCTTTGCATGGTAAAGTCAAAAAGTCATATGTCAAACCATCATAAGTCAGAGACTAACTATAATTTTCTATTGACTTTAATCACAGAGCATGCTAATACTAAGACATGCTGTAAGGAATTTTATGTATTCCAGACATACTCTTCCTTACTTCCATTATGGAGTAGCAGTCCAATCTCTCCTTTGTAGTCAGGATCAACCATCTCCGCAAGCACAGTAACTTTCTTTGCCTATTAATTTAGCGGTCTGAGAAGCCCAAAGTGGCCAGGTGGCAGCCTTAACTTCTCATTGAATGGGATCATTGCTGTCTCCTGGTGAAAGCATTCCTCCACTTAGACCCAAGACATTTAGGCTAGCAGAGCAAAATATCACAGGGACAAAGGAAAAATTTTGTTAGTAGGTCACTAGGGGTGATAGTGACTGGTGCCACTCTCATTTCCACCTCTTGATTTCTGGACCTGCGATTCCTGGTTATGAGAGAAACAGTGCTAATATTGGACACTGATTCTGAGCATATACAGCTTCCTGGAGAACCTTGCCCCAGCCCAGCGAGGTAATGTCACCTACCTGGCACTGTGACTGAGTCTTCTAAAGGCCATTCCACCATCCTATCAATCCAGCTGCTTCAGGATGGTGGGGAACATGGTAAAACCAGTGAATTCCACAAGCATGGGGCTCATTACCGCACTTCATTCAAGTGAAGCAGTTCCTCAATCTCACAGCTGTGCTGTGTGTAATGCTCTGATGTTGGATAAAGCATCCTGTAAGTTTACCAATGGTATTTTGACAGAAGTATTGCATGCAATGGAAGGCAAATCCATGTTCAGAGTAAGAGTCTATTCCATTAAGGGCAAAATGCTGGCCTTCCCATGATGGAAAGGGTCCAGTGTAATCAACCAGCTGCCAGGTAGCTGGCTGATCACCCCAGAGAATGGTGCCATATCAAGGAGTCGGTGTTGGTTTCCTCTGCTGGCAGATTGGGCACTCAGTGGTGGCTCTAGGCAGGTTGGCCTTGCTGAATGAAAGTCATTGTTGCTGAGCCCATGCATAACCATCATCCCTGTCACCATGGCCACTTCATTCAGGAGCCACTGGGCAATGACAGAAGGCGCTAAGGAAGGAGGCTGACTGATATCCACAGACAAGTCATCTTAGCCACTTGATTATCAAAATCCTCTGCTGAGGCCACCCTTCGATAGGCATTAATATAGAATACAAATATCTTCACATTTTTTGCTCATTCACAGAGGTCTATCCACATACCTCTTCCCCAAATTTTCTTGTCACCAGTTTTCTTTTTTTTGACGCGGAGTCTTGCTCTGTGCCCCAGGCTGGAGTGCAGTGGCGTGATCTCGGCTCACTGCAAGCTCCGCTCCCCCGGGTTCACGCCATTCTCCTGCCTCAGCCTCCCGAGTAGCTGGGACTACAGGCGCCCGCCACCTCGCCCGGCTAATTTTCTTGTATTTTTAGTAGAGACGGGGTTTCACCGTGGTAGCCAGGATGGTCTCGATCTCCTGACCTCATGATCCGCCCGTCTCGGCCTCCCAAAGTGCTGGGATTACAGGCTTGAGCCACCGCGCCCGGCCAGTTTTCTAATCATGTTCCTTCCAAGTCCGTGATTATCGAGCCAAACCATGGGCACAGCCATGAATCAGTATAGAACCACATGTCTGACCATTCCTCCTTTCAACCAAAGTGAACAACCAGGTACATCACTCAAAGTTATGCCCACTGGGAGGACTTCCCTTGACCACTGTCCTTCAGGGATGATCCAGAAAGGGACAGGCACACAAGGTCCACCCTATTCCAGTCCCTGATGACTTCTCCAGTATCACCTGCTGTCATTGGCCTCTGAAATTCCCTGCTGGAGTCCCCAGAGACACTTTGTCTTTCCAGACTTTGCCATGTTCTTTAGTAACTCTAGGCCCTCATCTATTCATCTATTCATGGATTAATTGATTCATTTGTTTATGTTCAGTTAGTATGTATCACTGGTGGGCAGGACAACTTGATCTTCACAGAAAAAGTGTGTTAAATAAGTCAGTATATCAACAAACAATGGCTGGTGAAATAGGGAATGTGCTGGGACAGGGGAACAAATACCTAATACATGGGGTCAAAAAAGACCTCCCTGAGGAGGAGACATTTAAACTGAGATCTGAAGGATGTGTAGACATCAGCCAGGTGAACAGAAATCAGAAGGATGTTTTGCCAGAGGAGGCAGGATGTATGAAATCCTGGGAGTGAGAGCCACTGTGACAAAGCTCCAAAAACCAAAATGAGTGCAGCAAAACTTGAGTAGAAAATGCCAGGGAAGAACAGTTACAACTGAGGCTTAAGAGGTGGGTGGGGGCAGGCCCTAGAGCCTTGTAAGCCATCCTCAGCAGTTTCAGAAGCTATTGAAGAGCATTCAGTGGAGGGGATTGACATAGATTTGCATTTTAGAAAGATCATTCAGACTTGTAGCAGGGAATATGTATTGGAGGAGGAGAAGGAAGAGGAGGACAAACAATAGAATAGGGAGACATGAAACATCTGGAAGCTGATATAGCATTCTAGCCAAGCCAAGCGCGGTGGCTGACGCCTGTAATCCCAGCACTTTGGGAGGCCTAGGCGGGCGGATCACGAGGTCAGGAGTTCGAGAGCAGCCTGGCCAACATGGCGAAACCCCATCTCTACTAAAAATACAAAAATTAGCCGGGTGCAGTGGCACACGCCTGTAGTCCCAGCTACTCCGGAGGCTGAGGCAGGAGAGTTGCTTGAACCCGGGAGGCGGACGTTGCAGTGAGCCGAGACCGCACCATTGCACTCCAGCCTTGGCAACAAAGCAAGACTCCATCTAAACAAACAAACAAAAAAAATTCTAGTGGAGAGATTAGAAGCCTGGGAGATATGGATAAATTTTAGAGATATTTAGTAGGAGACGTACAAAAACTTGATGAATTAGTAGATGTGGAGGGTTGGGGTCATGCAGGAATATTTCTAGGTTTCTGGTTTAGGCAACTGGCTGAAGAGTGAGTCTCTTGCTACTGAGGTGTTCACTGTTTATTCCCAGAGCCTGGGAACTATTTATTAAATGAATCAGTGAATGAATGGAAGAATACGGACAATCATTATCAAAGGAGATGAAATGATGTGTTCAGTTTTGGACATGGTAGGCTTAAGGAATCTGTGGGATATCTGAGTGGAGAAATGTGCATGAGACCGTTGTATCTGCAGGTCTGAGCTCCGGAGAGAATTTTTGGGCACAGCCTTTGTAGTGCTATGCCCTGTGTAGAGTGGGAATAACAGTCCCTCCTCTGCTTCAGATCCCCATGAGAATCAAATGAGGGAAGACGACAGTGTTGCTCTGAAAATAGCCATATGTTGGAGGAAAGGGTTTAGGCTTAGAACCAGCCAAACCTGATTTTAATCTGTACTTACCTCTTTATGAGCTGTGCATCCTTGAGTAAGTCGATTAACATCTCTGAGCTTTGGGTTTTCATCCACAAAATGGAGTAGATATCACCTGTCTCCTGAGGTTACCATGAAGCTTAGGTTAACTAAGCCTTCCTTTGAATCTGGTGCTATGTAAAGGCTGAAAATGGTGTCATCACCATTACTGTTTTGCAATGTGTAGTAGTGTTCTTAGTCCTGTCCTTTTTAATTATTTTAAGGAGTTGTAACTTTGAGTCTATCTATCCTCCACCCACTCAAAATGTCACATGCACCTCTGTTTCATGAATCTTCTTACCTTTCTCCCTCATATCATAGCTCTACACTGTATCTTCTTCCATAGGCCAACTAGACCAAAAATGGCAACATGTATGTGAGCTTCATATTGACATCCTCCATGAGGAAGAGGTTCAAAGCTTAGGTTCTAAGGTCAAAAGAACTTGCTTCGAACACCCAACTTCACCACTTGTAGGTGGGTGACCTTGAGCACATCATTTAAACTCTTAAAACTCAGTTTCCTTGTCTGTAAAATGAAAATAATAACAGTGCTTACCTCACAGCTCACAGGAAGGAACAGAGAAGGCTGTGAGAAAGTGGCTCACCAAGGAGTCTCAACTCATTGAGGGTGAATATTGTTTTATCTGTATTAACCTGCTCTCATACTGCTAATAAAGACATACCTGAGACTAGGTAATTTATAAAGGAAAGAGGTTTAATTGACTCACAGCTGCACACGGCTGGGGAGGCCTCACAATCATGGTGGAAGGCAGAGGAGCAAAGTCACGTCTTGAATGGCAGCAGGCAAGCAAGAGAGAGTATGTGCAGGGGAACTCCCCTTTATAAAACCATCAGATCTCATGAGATTTATACACTATCACGGGAACAGTTTATAAACCCATATTATAAATATAATAATAAAGTCGTCAATTGACAACAATAATAAACTATTATAAATATGATCATTGTATAAATAATATTTAAAGGCCAGGTGCAGTGGCTCACGCCTGTAATCCCTGCACTTTGGGAGGCCAAAGTGGGCAGATCACAAGGTCAAGAGATGGAGACCATCCTGGCCAACATGGTGAAACCCTGTATCTACTAAAAATACAAAAATTATCCAGGGGTGGTGGCGCGCACCTGTAGTCTCAGCTACTCAGGAGGGTGAGGCAGGAGAATCGCTTGAATCCGGGAGAGGTTGCAATGAGCCGAGATCGTGCTGCAATGAGCCGAGATCGTGCCACTGAACTCCAGCCTGGTGACACAGTGAGACTCCATCTCAAAAAAAAAAAAAAAGGAACTTATTCATGTAGCCAAACACCACCTGTTCCCCAAAAACCTATTGAAATAAAAAATAAATTAAAGAAAAAAGATATCAGAGCCTCTGCAATAGCTAGTTTTTAAACATTTTTGAGATCTTCCTATGATCAGGTAATTGATGAATTTATAAATGTCGCATGACTGAAAATAATATAACATTTCTGATAAAGTCAAAATGTTTCTTTTATATAATTATTAGTCCAAATGTTTTATTTGTATTAATTTAAATCCTCTTCAGTGCTGTCCAACAAAGTCACATGTTATTTTAAATTTTCTAGTAGCTACTTTAAGATATGTAAAAATAAATTGGTAAGATTAATTTTAACCATATCTAATTTTAACCATATCTAAAGTATGATATTTTCAACATGTAATCAATATTTAAAATATTAATGAGATATTTTACTTTATTTTTTCATACCAAGTGTTTGAAATCAATGTATGTTTTCCAACTTAGAGCACATTTCAATTCGGACTAGCCATATCTAAATGGTCAATAACCTAGTGACTATGTGGCTAGTGACTACTGTATTGGACAGTGCACCTCTAAATCCTTGGGTTTTTTTTTTTCTACTTGTGCTTTCTTTATATATTTTGAAGCTGTATACAAAGGTTCATGGATGGACAAGAACAAAACAAAAAAATTCTTCTTTGACCATTAACTCTTTAGGCTTTGAATTCATTTTTATCTCATATTAATATTGACACAGCTGTTTCTTGGTGCTAGCATTTCCCGAGTTAATATATATTTTTCTTTTCTTTCTTTTTTTTTTTTTGAGATACATACAACTGCATTTTGTTTTATTACCCAGAGAGTTGCTATCTTTTAATGGAAATATTAACCAAATTATATTGATTCTAAATAGTGGTGTATTTGGACTTATTTTTTTCATACACTTGTACTTTTTATTTACTGTGCTTTCTTATTATTTCTTTTCTTTTTTTCCATTCCTTACTTTTGTTGGATTAATCAAGGGTTTAGGTGTTCTGATTTTTTTTTTTCTGTTTTGGCAGTTTAACAATGACATATCCTATTTCTATTCGTCTAGTAGTTACCGTCACGTGCGTCCGTGTGAAGAGAGTCCACCAAACAGGCTTTGTGTGAGCAACAAGGCTGTTTATTTCACCTGGGTGCAGGCGGGCTGAGTCCCAAAAAGGAGTCAGCAAAGGGTGGTGGGATTATCATTAGTTCTTATAGGCTTGGGATAGGTGTACAAAGTACATTCTCAAGGGCGGGGAGAATATTACAGAGTACCTTCTTAAGAGTGGGGGAGAATATTACAAAGTACCTTCTTAAGGGCTGGGAAGAATATTCCATATCAGTTAGGGTGGGGCGGGAACAAATCACAATGGTGGAATGTCATCAGTTAAGGCTATTTTCACTTCTTTTGTGGATCTTCAGTTGCTTCAGGCCATCTGGATGTATACATGCAAGTCACAGGGGATATGATGGCTTAGCTTGGGCTCAGAGGCCTGACAGTTACCTTTTTTTCAGCAAACAAAGCAAGTAGTTTTATGTCCAATGATATGTGACTGTCAGTTGATATGATATGTGACTGTCAGTTGATAACTACTTATTTTGTCCTCTGTTATTATTATATTTAATTTTAACTAATTTTAAGTTACATATATATTTTCTCTCTCTGAAAAAAAAAACTAAAGCATTACAGATTTAGTCAAATTCCTCTTTGACTGCATCCCCAATACAAGTCCCTTCTCAAGAAGTAATGGCTATATTTAAGTTTAAAATATATTTTATGACTATATATGTACATGTACACATGTATGTATGAGTGTATGTGTGAATATATGTATATACACACATACACATAATGTGTGTGTATATCCATCCGCCAAACAAACATTTTCTGTAACTTCATTTCTCGGAATTTATCATGAAGAAATAGTTGAGTGAGTAGGCAAATATAGATATAAAAGTACATTTCATAACCACATTGTAAAATATTTTTATACCCTAAATATTCACTAACAGGGGAATGGTTAAATAAATTGTGGTGTATTCAAATATTACACCAAAAATGATATAATATATTCTTAAATCCATTGACATAAAAAGATGACTAGAGTATATTCTCAAATTTTAAAAATTCAAGTTACAAACACACACATATGCACACCATCAAAAGGATATTCACCAAAATATAGTAATACAGTGATTACTTCTGACAGCTAAGATTCCAAGTGAGTTTTTAACTTTCTTACTCTTTGTATTTTTTTATTTTTTTGAGACTGAGTCTCTCTCTGTCACCCAAGCTGGAGTGCAGTGGCATAATCTCGGCTCACTGCAACCTCCACCTCCTGGGTTCAAGCAATTCTCCTGCCTCAGCCTCCTGAGTAGCTGGGATTACAGGCACCCACCACCACACTCAGCTAATTTTTGTATTTTTGGTAGAGAGGGGGTTTCACCATTTTGGCCAGGCTGGTCTCAAACTCCTGACCTGAAGTGATCCACCCACCTTGGCCTCCCAAAATGCTGGGATTACAGGTGTGAGCCACCGGCACCCGGCCTACTCTCTTCTTTAATATTTATACTGATCAAATTGTCTAAAATGAGCATATATACATGTTATAGAAAATATTTGTAAAAACCTCATTCCCTTCCTTCCAAAAAAATCTTAAATAAAATCTTGAAAGAAAAAAGGGAAGGAAGGAAGGAAGGAAGGAAGGAAGGAAGGAAGGAAGGAAGGAAGGAAGGAAGGAAGGAAGGAAGGAAGGAAGGAAGGAAGAAAGAGAATAACTCACCAAGGCCACACAGCTGTTAAGTGCCACAGCGTGAGTGCACGCACACCCAGGAAGGCTGGTTTCAGAGATCATGCCCTTAATAGCTGCACTACTATTCAGAAGCAGTGATCCAGTGAACATTTCGCTTCTAATGTAGGGCTTTGCCATTTTTATTCCAAATTCAGGGGCACATTATGAAGCCAAACCCTGGAGGACAGAGACTCTGAGCTCAGCAGCAAACAATGCCCTCAGGCAAAAGAAATAAGGCACAGTTCTCCCTGGATGAACACACTCAAGCAGACTTCCTCTAAGAACATCTTTTCTGCCCATCTCCTCGTCAGTTCTTCCATCAGGAAAATGGGCACATATTAATACAATGTGCACCCATGGCAATAGATGCAAGAACTAATTAGTGCCTGAAACGTGTGTCAAGATTCTCTGCTAGAGGTGCTATAATAAGGGCAAAGTATTCTCATATAAATTCCAGTTTTGCATCCTGTGGCCTGTTCCTCTCTGGGCAGGAGGTGGTGCCCTGTCTTGTTGAGATCTGATCTCTAAATGCAACCATGTGTTTTCTTTCATCCAAATGACTGTGCTCATCTCAGGAGCAGCCTTTAATTTTCTTCTTGGAACCAACGACCATCCTTACTTACAGCAACAAAAGGTCCCCAGGACGGTGAGGTAAGATTTGAATTAAGATACCTTGGCATATTCCACTCCACAGCAATTAACAGGCAACAGGTTTTTAGCAGCACCCACTCTCTTCAGAGCAGCTACCTTTTGTCTTAAGAATCCCTGTCTATTGTGTTATCAAGTTGTCCTGATTAAGCAGCCCCCAGTGGCTGGCTCTCCGCAAGGTGGTAAACCAAGTAAATGTCACAGATGGGACCTCTTCCTCCAAGGGCCCACCCTCATGGGGTAGCCGTGGGATTGCCATGGGGTTATCGGCCTGGCTCCACATTGGTGACTTCAAGTACAGCCACGGCCACATGATTTGGAGGGGATGGCTATCCAGTTGGCCCATGATCCAGTTTCTTCCTTACTCTCACCTGCCACTTGGCCACTGTTGTTCATTAGCATCTCTCCCAGGAGTAGAGGAGAAAAAGGAAAGGAGAGCCAACATTTGCTTGTCCATCTGGCTCCCCATCAGCAACTCTGGTAAGTGTGTAATCTGATGGAACCATGGTCCAAGGTAGAATTTGGACTCTTTCCCTCACCCTGCCCCTTGTCAGGCATGTGAACTCCTGTTATGGCTTCAAGTCCCAGCCTTCTCTCAGGCCCCCAGGCAGTCAGAAGTTAGTCACTCCCTCCCTGGCTCCTGGAGACCCTCTCCAGGACTTGAGAACACTCATCACATTGTGTAGGAATTATCAGGGCCCTCGTCTGTCTGCCATTGGATGGGAACTCCCCGAGGTTGGAGCTGTATTCTTTCATCAGCTTAAGTCCCAGAGATTCTGGGCCCAGTGCTTGGCACATGACCGGAGTGTAAGAAATGTATGTTGAATGCACAAATAAACTCAAATGGCCCTTCTTTACCATTTCCTCAGAAAATCAAGAGTTAATACTCCAAGGTATTTTTTTTTCTTGTTTGTCTGTTGCTTTTAAGAAAACGACATCTTAGGATTTCTGGAGACAGGCAGGGTGTTTTAATGAAATGATTCATCTCATTTATTAAGTGAACATTTTTTGACTTTCTGTGATGTACTGGGCACTATCTTTGGTGCTGGGGAAGCAAAAAAGACAAAAACCTGCTCTCAAGGTACAAACATACTAGTGGTGATATTTTTTCTCAGGTACTGGCATTCCTCCGTAGTTTCCTACCTTATATTTTCCTCTCTAGCCCTTTTCCCTGAAGACAACAAACCATCTAACCAGTTTCCACCAAATAAACAAAATAACAAGGGTACAACTATCAAATAAATACATATGTAAAATAGTAGACTCCCCTTTTTGACCTTTCAGTGCCCCCCCAAAATCCATGCTGTTAACTAAGGAGTTTTTTAGGAGACAAGGTGTCAGAGGAAGGCAGCAACCTCGAAGTGCAGGGAGAGCAGACAGTAAGATGGTGAGTGAGACCTTCCCCGAGCTCTGATCACCTCATTAGACACAATGGCAGCCAAAGATGGTTTGAACCACCCAAGGAAAGACAGGGCACCGCCCTCATCTCATGCCCTTCAGGGTTCAGGCTTCCAGAGCCTGGACATCTCCATTTGTACTCTCTGGAATGTGGAGACAGGGGCCTCCCTCACTGCAGTCCAGATGGAAGCTGATCTCTGAGAGGCCACTCATGGCTCAGCCAGGTGGTGAGGTTGAGCTGAAAGAAGAAAGTTTCCTAAAAGTAAAACCCAGACCTTCTTGGAGACTACTCTGAGATCTTAAAATGCATATGCATACAGAGAGGGGGAAAAGGGACTGTGCATATTGTCTAGGGAGGAGAACAAAAAGAAGACCTGGCAGTGGAGATGGAGGAAATAGACAAGTTGAGGAAATAGGAATGGGAACTGTGTTCTAATAGGGTTCTCCAGAGAAACAGAACCAATAGTGTGTTGGGAGTGTGTGGGTACATTAAGAGATTTCTTTTAAGGAATCTTCTCACGTGATTGTAGGGGCTGGCAAGTCTGAAATCTGTAGGGCAGGCTGGCAGGCTGGCAACTACAGTAAGATTTCTATGTTACAGTGTTGAGGCAGAATTCCTTCATCTCTGGGAAATCTGTCTTTACTCTTAAGGCTTTCAGCAGATTGAATGAGGGTACCCAGATTATTGAAGGCAATCTCCTCTACTTAAAGTCAACTAATTGTAGATGTGAAGCATATCTAGGCTAGTGTTTGACCAAACGAGTGGGCACCATAGCCTAGCCATGTTGATACATAAAATTTAACCATCACGTGTGAAAATTAACTGAAGTCCTATGGGTATTAACAGCATGAAAAGGAGTCTTGGGATGATGACAGTGAGGAAACAAAAACTTGTAGATAGGGACCCATGGGACAGGGGTGGGGAGCATGAGAAAAGGTTAACTATAAGCTTCTCACTTTGCAGATTAGCTGAAACTCTAAAAGGATTTATTCAGTCCATTGCACCTAGGTGATCAGGGAAGCTCCTCCTAGGCTGGCATCTTGCCTCTAGCTCCAACGTGTCTGAATCCAGCGTGCAGAGCCTGGTTTTGAGTGGGGAGGCAGAACAGGAGACTAAACCACCTTTGGTTCTGCCTGAGTCAGGTCTTTAAAGGGAAGATCATTTAGTTTATCTAAAGTGCTGTGAATTCCCACAGCCTTAGGCAGACTCATATTCCAGTGTAAGCACAAAGACAAATTCTAAAGCCAAGTAAATGACTGGTGATGAGCCACAGGTATGTATTATCGTGACCATTGCTTTACCCTGTGAATTTTCTCTGTGAAGGGAGGGGAATCCACCCCAAAAATATGAGGTTTAGACAACTTTTTGGTGACTATTTTTAGTGCTTGGTACTGAAATGGTGACTGGCAGACAGGTCAATGCACACAGTCCAAGCACACATACTGCTGATGACCTAAAGGAAAGAGATACGTTATGGATGATAGTTTCTCTGGTGCTTGCAGTTCTAAGGATCAGCTTTTAAGCAACCAGAACTGTGATTATATAAAGGAAGATCTTTGGGTAGACAGGAAGGCCATAGTTTTTGATGAGGTGAAGTGATGACTGAAGTCGATTTGACTTTCCCAGCATCTAGGTAGGAGGAAAACAGGTGTGTGTCTTTGCCAAAAATGGCAGCCTAACAAGTCTATCGAGGGTGTCCTCATGCAGTATCAGTGAATTCTGCAGAGGCTAGGAGGTCTGCAAACTACATTCCATGACTTCTGCCTCAGTACAATATTTGCTGCTATTGGTCAACCAAGGGGTTGTGTGCACATATAGGCTGCCCTGGGGTGTCTCTGTCCTTGTCTCTTCATCCATGTGTCTTTCTCTGAACGACATTGTGTGTGGTTGCCTGCTTCCTCTCAAACACACAGAAGTGTGTGTGTGCGCGCATGCACTTGTGAGCAAGTAGGCATAGACATTTCTTTCTCTTTAATCAGAGCAGGCAGGATTCTTGCAAAGTCTGTCTCACTCAGTTCAGAACATCTGGACAAATTCTACACTCAGAGCTTTCTATAAAGGGGAGGGGCAGGTAGAGGCCTTGGAGGCTTACCAAGAGGCACAGAGGGGTATCCTTGCAGGCAGTGTGGGCTCCTGGAAAGCCACACCAGGACACAAAACTCAGTCACTAAACAGTTTTTCCCAAACAGCCTGCCATGCAGTTGCATTTGAGATTATTCAAAATAACACTGAGCAAAAACGCACTGCACCCATGTTCCCTGGCAGCTCATTGAGGTCTCTTGACACACTGCTGGGTACAGGAAGGGGCGTTTCTGCCACTCCACGTAGTTTAAGCACAGATGGTTCCAGGCAGCCTCAGAATCAAGCTGACACATCCCACAGCATGATAACTGTGGCGCGAGGTTCTCAGGAAGGGCTGAGTGTGAGCATTAGGTCACTGAGCTCTGTTACTGTTTAACCAGCCTCAGCCTGCGTCGTGGTGACACACATCTGCTGACTGGACGCATCAGTGCATCCTGCTGTAGGCTGACGGGTGGGCCATGCTTGAAAGACTCCTGGCATGTGCCCCTGCCTGCATTTTTCACTCTTGACTGAAAGCATATGCTCCACACAATTGGGATAGTGTTAGCATGTGGGTCCGAGGCAGCTTCCTACACATCTGGCTTATGCTGGTTGAATCGCTTCCCCTGGGAGGGTGGCTTCCAGCGCTGTGACATCTGGTCAATGGCAGGAAGTGTCTGGATTCATCCCAGAGTGAATTTTATCTCCACATGCTTTTCTAGTTTCATCAGGGCCTCCATGCTACATTCCGAATGACATGTCCACATTTGCCACGGACAAGGATGACAGATGGAGAAAAATCATCTTTGACCCTTAGAAGTTGGTCACATTTTATAAGGTAAGAGCTTGGGCACAAAAGGTATTATAGGAGAGAACCCCAGAGATGGCTTGAAATATCATATAACTCATACATGATTTAGCTTTTGGAAATAAAAGCACCTTCCCAAACTGCTGGCATAGCAAAGCAATGAAAACAGCATTTAAAATGTTTATTTTTCTTTTTTTATTGAGGCATAGCTTACATAGAGTAAAATGCACAAATCTCAAGTGTACCGCTTGATGACTTTTTACTTTTTATACATGCACATACCCCAGGAGCCACCACCCAGACCAAGGTTTAGGACATTCCCAGCGCTCCAGAGACTCCCTTATTCCCCTCCCTTCACGGTGGACAGCCCACCCGCCAAGGTTCTCACTGTTCTGGTCTCTATCACCACAGAGGCATTTTTATTTTGGGGTCTTACTGGTTTAACAGACATCTCATCATAACATTCTATAAACTTCCAGGCACTTGCATGAAGGACTTAAAGTCAAGTTTCAGGTGAAAAGGTTTTGGAGCACTCTGCTCCAGCATGTGGGGATCATCTCTTCCTATATCCAGTGTTTCACAACTGAAGAAGAACCTATTCCTGGAGGAAAATTTTTTTTGTCTTTAGCGATGAGGGAGAATTCTGGATTTGTTCTTGTTTCTGAAGCCCATCAGTATCTTGCAGCTGTGTTCATGCATTTGTAAATGTACAGCCACATGCCTTTAGGTCTCCCCTCTTTGAAGGACACCCAGGCCCCAGGCCACGAACCCCAGCTCTCAGCCTTGCTCTGCCTCTTCCCAGGTCTTACACCCAACCAGGAACAAGGCCCTCGTTGCAGCTTGCTCCTCTCCAGTTAAAAAAAAAAAAAAAAAAACCGCTTAGTCAGACCCAAAGCTAGTTGCTGCAGGCCCCATTCAGTCCTCAGGAAATACCAAGGGAAAAGGCTGCAGAAGAGAGGATTAAACCCTTCTAAGTGTTCGGATACCATATATCTAACTTCAGCAGCTGTTTCATTAGATTGAATGGGCACAGTTCCCCACTTTGCCTGACCAGCTGCCCTCTCTCAGAAATCCCCATTGTTGCAAGGAACTGACTTGAGGTATGCTCATCTTAGCAACATGGACACACCTTTTCTGGAGGATTAGCCTCTTTGCCACTTTTCTTGTATTTTTAGATGTGAAAGCAACCACTGGGAAGGATTTGGGTTGAGTTTTGGGGGGCAGGGGAAGGGGGCCTTACCCACAGGAAGGAGGCAGTGCTGATGGAAGAGACCTGAAGAAGGAATCTCCACGGAACCAGGGCTGCTTCTGCCCAAGTACAGCACTGACGCTCAATGGGACCTTGGATAGGCCAGTTTCTCCACCCCCAGTTCTCCATCTGTAAAATGCAGTGCTTAAGTGAGACCAGGCTATTGTATAAAAAGACTAAATGTAGAGCTCTTTGGCTTAGAGTAGGGAGTGTGGGTTTTTGTACTTCCACTGTGTGTTTAGCACTTCCAGGAGGACTTGGGCAACATGGGACTCCATAGGTAACCAAAAATTCCTACAAATAGGAGGGAGAGGGCATGCTTTGCCATGTGTGAAAAGGGTAGACTTTTCCTTCTTGGTGGTCACTGTCCACACATACCAATTGCCAGCAGAGTGACTTTCCAGAGCCTCGTAGTATTTCAGGGGCTGGTCTTTGGTAGGACAAGAACATCCCAGAGAGAGAACATTTGGGGATGCTCCTTGTTGCTGTATCATGGGATCTTTACTCTCAGACCAGGGCCTTGCAGGCATGCCAGTCTACATAATGGGCTCTGGTCACTGAGTAGAGGCTATCTTGTTTAGAAATCTACTGAGACAGAACTTTGTCAGAATTTTAAAGGCAGCAGAAAGAATTACTCCATTTGGTCTTTTTATCTATCAGGCTGCTCTTTGCTCTTATCCAAGCACTTCATATTACTGAGAATTAAATTCATCTTGTAAAATGTGCCCCATGCAGCTTCCAGAATGATTAATCATATATATATATATATGTATACGTGCTGTAATGCAAATGCTCTACAACATAGTGGGTTCTGATGTTCGCATCCACTTTTGCCCCCACTGAGGCTCTCAGCTGTATGTGGAAGAAGAAGTCTCTCACATGCTGTTTGCATCTTGTTCTGTCATTGTCTTGAGTTTATATCACCCCCATGTCCTCTTCTGGCCCTATGCCATGCCACATTCCACATGGATTATATGAGAAAATACCCCTCCTGGTTGTTCACTGCTTTCACATCAATAGCAAGGGGCTCTATCTCTCTATCCATAATTGCTCAGAGTTTACACTTTAAGCATATCTTCATCAACGCAATTCATATAGCTCTGGGTAGACCCATACCTAATGTCTACTGTGCACATGCTATGAGTTCTGGTATGCACAATGCAAAATGTCCACTACATGGCTCCATCAGTGCTCTGTCTTTGTGCCATTCACTTCTTGCCCATAAACACTTTCTTTATTCAGCAGTCTACATCTCTGATCACTACTGTGACCACGAGGGAGGTTTTACAGCATCTGTTTTTTTGGTGAAGGGAACTATTTCCAGGCTGAGAACAACTTGAAAATGTCTCCCCCACCGTGTAGATATCGTCAGCTTTACTGAGCTTCCTGTGGCAAACATTCCCAGGAATTTGTTGCTTAACCATTTCACAACCACCCTCTGTGGGCTGCAGTACTATGTAAGATCATTTGGAATTGGTTTGTTTCGGACCATCCCTCATTTACTTTCATCTTCAGTGGTGTGGGACAGTGACTCATACATAGAATTGATATTCAGTGGATGAATGAATGAACTTAGTATCTTTTAAGTTAAATCAAGTCTCAATTTCGGACGGTGTTAGTGAAAAATAAAGCTGCATCTGAAGTTAGGTTTATTTACTGTAGAAAAAAGTTGCCCATGCTCTTTAACAATGGGGATGTTGGTGGGAAGAGTGCTGGATGAAGACTTGTTTTTAATTCATCTGAGATTCATCAAATCATTTTAGTGAAGTGGGCTGTCTATAGATAATGCCAACCTCTGTGACTTTTCTCATTTCCACTTCATCCCCAATTCTGAGAGTCTACATATGTCTGTTATCCAGGACCCTCCCCCCAGAACCCCTCCTTGATCTCCCTGAACTCCCCTCATCAAGGTATCTCCTTGACTTTTATGGCATTCTGCCCTACATCCCAGCCCCCGGGGGTCCTTGCCCTTTCTACTTGCTATGCCATGAGAAAACTCCTGGAGAACAGGGCAGGGTTCAGAGCTTTGCATATCATGGGCAGTCAGTGAACAAGCAGGAATGAGTGGTTCCAATGGGAAACATTTCGTGCTGCCTTTTAATAGAAGTAATTCAGATTAGCTATTGGAAACATTTATTTAAATTATTTTTACAACCTTCTGTTTCTTCTTTTCCATGTCGGAAAAGTAAACCGTAGAAGATAATCTGCATATTTGTTTGCCAATCTTTGGATGTATGTATCTTAAAACTTATTTTTATGTGTTCATAGTTGAACTATTTGTAATAGGCCAAAACTGGAAACCATCCAAATGCCCATCACTAGTAGAATGGATAATAAGTAAACTGTGGGATTTCACACAATAGAATACTACAGGGCAATTATAATGAGCAATCTACAATTACATGCAACAATTTGGATACATCTCATTAACACAATGTTGAGTAAAAGAAGCCAGGTATGAAATAGTATGATTCCAGTTATTCCATTAAGGAATAAAACAGGCAAAACTCTTCTGTTAGAGGTCAAGATACCTCTTGCAAGGGTAATGACTGGAAGGGGACCTGAGGGGAGTTTCTGGGTGTGATAATGAATTTTTTCTTGATTTGTGTGCTGGCTACACAAATTTTCAGTTTGTAAAGATTTATTGTGTGTTACATTTATGATACGGGTACATCTCTCTGAGAAGATCTCTGCCACATGCACTGTCTCTGGGGAGATCTTGGCCTGGGTCCTTCTTTCCAGATAGATGTCAAGAACCAAAAGGTGTCAGGACTCAAACTCTGCCAAAATGGCACTGTATCCAGGTGTTATCTACTGCTATGTAACAAATTACCCAAACATAGTGTTTTAAAATAGCAAACATTTATTATCTCATAGTTTCTGTTGGTCAGGAATTTGGGAGTGACTTAGCTGTGTAGCTCTGGCTCAGAATCGCTCATAAGGTTGCAGTCAAGGCATCGACAAGGGTTACAGTCATCTGAAGACTTAACAGGGCCTGTGGAATCCACTTCCAACTGGACTCATTCACATGGTCAATGACAGGAGGCCTCAGTTGTTCACCATGTGGATCTCTCCATATGGCTGCTTGAGTGCTCTCACAACGTGGCAGCCAGCTCCCCCCAGAACAAGTGAGAAGGAGCACAAGGAAGAAGCCACAATGTCTTTGATGAGTTGATCTCAGAAGCTACACACCATCTTTAATACCATATTCTATTCATTAGAAACAGGTCACTAAGTCTAGCCCGCCCTCAAGGGAAGGGAATTAAGGCCTACCTTTTGAAGGGGAAAAAGTATCAAAGAATTTGTGAACATATTTTTAAAACCACCAAAATCCACCCTCTGACCACAAATTATTTACATTCTTCCTATATGTAAAAGATACTCACCATCTTCCAAGGCCACCAAAAGTCTCATCCCATTCAAGCATCAGCTGTAAATTCAAATCCCATCATTTACATCAAGTCCAGTTGCGGATGAGGGTCCTCAGTTGTAGCTCCTTAAGTACAGCTATTTGGGTACAAATCCTCTCAATCTGAAGACCTGTGAACTACAGATACAGCTATCTGCACCCCCATCCATAAACACCCAACATATGATGGTGGGACAAGCATGGACACCCACTAGAGAAGCTCCTGTTCAAAAGGGGGTAAAACAGGAGGCATGCAAAAGTTATTGGTCTGTAGCAGTTCTGAAATCCAGCTGGACAAATGTTGGAAATTTCTTGATTAGGATTCAGTTCTATTGCTGCTCAATGGGGATTTTCATGACTTTTGGCTCCATCCTCTGGACTCTTGGTCCCGCCCTCTGGTTTCCCTTCCTTTTTCATGAGAAGTAACCTATGTTTGCAGCTACATAGTTATCTCAGCTTGCTTCTCACCAAGAGAATTCTTGGAGTCTAAAAGCCTCTTTTTACTTTGTACTGTCTCTGTCCCTTTCAGTCCAAGTGTGATTTTTAAACCAAAATGCAGTAGAAGTGATGCCATGGCTCCTGAATCTGAGATGAAGGAACCTCTCTCCTGAGACACAGGCCTCTGATGTGAATGTGCCACTCTATTTCAAAATGGCATCTGACCACCACATCCCAATGCACCGTCTCTTGACTTGTCACTAACATGCCCATGAAACATGGGAAAATACTTTTTCAAAAAATTCACAATGTTGAAAACACAGACAATAAAAAGACAAAACCTTGGAATAATAGATATTAGACATGGGCAGACAGAGAAGAAATTGTAGAACCTTACTTTAGTTGTCAGCTCATGGAATGATCTGGCTTTGCTTCTCAAAACAGAGTCTAGCAAAAAGAGAAGGAAGATATATTTGTACCTTCTTTACCATCACCAGAAAACCAGGAAGCTAGCCCTCCACCTGTGTTGGGCACTGCCCAGTAAGGGTTCTTCTGCCTTTGCACACATGCGTGCACAGACACACACACCATCCAGTACAACCATCTCTGCACACTCATACAGATATGGATGACCCTGGCAGTAAGGGTGCAGGCACAGGATGACACATATTGTAAGTCTGGAGATGTGATTTCCACAAGTGAGGCAAAATGGAGACAAAAGAACCCTGGTAGAGGCCGGGCGCGGTGGCTCACGCCCCTAATCCCAGCACTTTGGGAGGCCGAGGCGGGTGGATCATGAGGTCAGGAGATGGAGACCATCCTGGCTAACATGGTGAAACCCCGTCTCTACTAAAAATACAAAAAAAAAATTAGCCGGGTGTGGTGGCGGGCGCCTGTAGTCCCAGCTACTGGGAGGCTGAGGCAGGAGAATGGCGTGAAACTGGGAGGCAGAACTTGCAGTGAGCCAAAACTGGGCCCCTGTACTCCAGCCTGGGCGACAGAGCAAGACTCCGTCTAAAAACAAACAAACAAAAAACAAAACAAAAACAAACCTGGTAGAGGTGCATAGTGGGAATTGTAGTTTTTCCACTCTATAATAATTCAGAGTTTGAAAGAAAATTAAGAGCCCAAGAACAGGGAAATTATGATAAGCCCTAAAACCAGCTAAAATAGAGAAACTTATAAATAAAATAAAATTGAATAGAATCTATGTCTTAAAAAATAATAATCTAGATCTAAAACTCCACACTGAGTTTGTAAATGAGAGAGATAGAAGCAAGGATATTTTAAAATATCAGTTAACTATTGACCCTAACAATTAAAAAAAAAAAAAAGTCTGGGTAAAAGAAGACTTCAAGAAGGCTTTAACAACTTATAAAATTAGAACCTGGATATATGTTCCAAAACACTAGACTTCAGTCAGAAGAATTAATAAACCTAGAGAAAAAAACAAAACAAAACAGGATAATGTTAAAGAAGTGTAGTAAGGCATATCAGTCGTTCTCAAAAAGTTGTGCATCAGAGTCACCTAGAAGCCTGATTAAAACAGATGGCTGAGCCCAGACCCACAGGTCATAATTCAGCAGGTCTGGAGTAAGACCTGAAATTGGTAGTTCTAACAAGTTCTCAGGTGATGCTAAAGGTCAGACCACACTTTAAGAATCGCTGAGATATATTATGCCGCACTAGAAAGTGTATTATAAAATTACAATAATTGATGAATGGATAAACAAAGTATATCCATGCAATGGAAACTATAAAAGGAACAAAACATTGATTCATTCTACAGCATTGATGAACCTTGAAAACTTTATGCTAAATGAAAGAAGGCAGACACAAAAGGCCACATACTGTATGATTTCATTCATATGAAATATCCAGAATAGGCAAATCCCAGAAAGCAATTTGTGGTTTTCAAGAGCTGAGGGTGGGAGGAATGAGGAGTGATACTAATGTGCATAGGGTTTCTTTGTGGGGCAACGAAAATGTTTTGGAATTAGATAGTGGTGATGGTTGCACAAGCTTGTGAATATACTAAAAACTACTGAATTCTACACTTTAAAATGGAATTTTTTTAAAATTTTGCCTTCATTTATTTCTTCTCTGACGTGCTCCTTTTCTTTATGTATATCGTAATTTCTGATTTATATCATTTTCCTTCTACCTAAAGAACTTCTTTAAACATGTGCGGAAGACTGCTGGCAACGAATTCTCTCAATTTTTGTTTGCCTCAGAAAAGTCTATTCCTCTTTCACTATTTTTTGTGCTACAGTAGCTTTATTTTTTAAAGCCATACATATAATGAGAAGTTATTTCAAATCAGCATTTTAAAAGAAAAGAGTGACTATTGTAAACAGTATTTCATTTCCTACAGGAGATTAATCACTCAAAAATGGTAATTATCTAAAACACTGAAAAATTTAGCAATCATTAAACATGATTCAGTCTTTTTTTTTTTTTTTTTTGGTTTTGAATCTTTATCTCATCCTTAGCCTTGCTGCTGACAAATCATAAATAGATATAATTAATGAAAATGTTAATAGTGCCAGTCCCCAAAATATCTCTAGATCACTGACCTTCTGATTGGTGGAAAAAACCTTTGGAGAATGATCTTTACAGGATTCTATGGCATTGAGTTAGTCTGTTTCTCTCTATATGGGGGCAGTAGATGAGGTGAGTTTCTTCCTCTGTCATTTGTAGGATCTACTGTGTGTGTGTTTTTTTTTAATACTTTAAGTTCTAGGGTACATGTGCACAATGTGCAGGTTTGTTACATATGTATACATGTGCCATGTTAGTGTGCTGCACCCATCAACTCGTCAGCACCCATCAACTCATCATTTACACAGGTATAACTCCCAGTGCCATCCCTCCCTTCTCCCCCCTCCCCATAATAGGCCCCAGTGTGTGATGTTCCCCTTCCAGAGTCCAAGTGATCTCATTGTTCAATTCCCACCTATGAGTGAGAACATGCGGTGTTTGGTTTTCTGTTCTTGTGATAGTTTGCTGAGCATGATGGTTTCCAGCTGCATCCATGTCCTTACAAAGGACACGAACTCATCCTTTTTTATGGCTGTGTAGTATTCCATGGTGTATATGTGCCACATTTTCTTAATCCAGTCTGTCACTGACGGACATTTGGGTTGATTCCAAGTCTTTGCTATTGTGAATAGAGCTGCAATAAACATACGTGTGCATGTGTCTTTATAGCAGCATGATTTATAATCCTTTGGGTATATACCCAGTAATGGGATAGCTGGGTCATATGGTATTTCTAGCTCTAGATCCTTGAGGAATTGCCATACTGTTTTCCACAATGGTTGAAGCAGTTTACAATCCCACCAACAGTGTAAAAGTGTTCCTATTTCTCCACATCCTCTCCAGCACCTGTTGTTTCCTGACTTTTTAATGATTGCCATTCTAACTGGTGTGAGATGGTATCTCATTGTGGTTTTGATTTGCATTTCTCTGATGGCCAGTGATGACGAGCATTTTTTCATGTGTCTGTTGGCCGTATGCATGTCTTCTTTTGAGAAATGTCTGTTCATATCCTTTGCCCACTTTTTGATGGGGTTGTTTGTTTTTTTCTCGTAAATTCATTTGAGTTCTTTGTAGGTTCTAGATATTAGCCCTTTGTCAGATAAGTAGATTGCAAACATTTTCTCCCATTCTGTAGGTTGCCTGTTCACTCTGATGGTAGTTTCTTTTGCTGTGCAGAAGCTCTTTAGTTTAATTAGATCCCATTTGTCAATTTTGGCTTTTGTTGCCGTTGCTTTTGGTGTTTTAGACATGAAGTCCTTGCCCATGCCTATGTCCTGAATGGTATTATCTAGGTTTTCTTCTAGGGTTTTTATGGTTTTAGGTCTAACATTTAAGTCTCTAATCCATCTTGAATTAATTTTCGTATAAGGAGTAAGGAAAGGATCCAGTTTCAGCTTTCTACTTATGGCTAGCCAATTTTCCCAGCACCATTTATTAAATAGGGAATCCTTTCCCCATTTCTTGTTTTTGTCAGGTTTGTCAAAGATCAGATGGCTGTAGATGTGTGGTATTATTTCTGAGGGCTCTGTTCTGTTCCATTGGTCTATATCTCTGTTTTGGTACCATTACCATGCTATTTTGGTACCATTACCATGCTATTTTGGTTACTGTATCCTTGTAGTATAGTTTGAAGTCAGGTAGTGTGATGCCTCCAGCTTTGTTCTTTTGACTTAGGATTGTCTTGGCAATGCAAGCTCTTTTGTGGTTCCATATGAACTTTAAAGCAGTTTTTTCCAATTCTGTGAAGAAAGTCATTGGTAGCTTGACGGGAATGGCATTGAATCTATAAATTACCTTGGGCAGTATGGCCATTTTCACAATATTGATTGTTCCTATCCATGAGCATGGTATGTTCTTCCATTTGTTTGTGTTCTCTTTTATTTCACTGAGCAGTGTTTTGTAGTTCTCCTTGAAGAGGTCCTTTATATCCCTTGTAAGTTGGATTCCTAGGTATTTTATTCTCTTTGAAGCTATTGTGAATGGGAGTTCATTCATGATTTGGCTCTCTGTTTGTCTGTTACTGGTGTATAAGAATGCTTGTGATTTTTGCATATTAATTGTGTATCCTGAGACTTTGCTGAAGTTGCTTATCAGCTTAAGGAGATTTTGGGCTGAGACGATGGGGTTTTCTAAATATACAATCATGTCATCTGCAAACAGGGACAATCTGACTTCCTCTTTTCCTAACTGAATACCCTTTATTTCTTTCTCTTGCCTGATTGCCCTAGCCAGAACTTCCAACACTATGTTGAATGGGAGTGGTGAGAGAGGGCATCCCTGTCTTGTGCCAGTTTTCAAAGGGAATGCTTCCAGTTTTTGCCCATTCAGTATGATATTGGCTGTGGGTTTGTCATAAATAGCTCTTATTATTTTGAGATATGTTCCATCAATACCAAATTTATTGAGAATTTTTAGCATGAAGGTCTGTTGAATTTTGTCAAAGGCCTTTTCTGCATCTATTGAGATAATAATGTGGTTTTTGTCTTTGGTTCTGTTTATATTCTGGATTACGTTTATTGATTTGCATATGTTGAACCAGCCTTGCATCCCAGGGATGAAGCCCACTTGATCATGGGGGATAAGCTTTTTGATGTGCTGCTGGATTTGGTTTGCCAGTATTTTATTGAGGATTTTTGCATCGATGTTCATCAGGGATATTGGTCTAAAATTCTCTTTTTTTGTTGTGTCTCTGCCAGGCTTTGGTATCAGGATGATGTTGGCCTCATAAGATGAGTTAGGGAGGATTCCCTCTTTTTCTATTGATTGGAATAGTTTCAGAAGGAATGGTACCAGCTCCTCCTTGTACCTCTGGTAGAATTCGGCTGTGAATCCATCTGGTCCTGGACTTTTTTTGGTTGGTAGGCTATTAATTATTGCCTCAATTTCAGAGCCTGCTATTGGTCTATTCAGGGATTCAACTTCTTCCTGGTTTAGTCTTGGGAGAGTGTAAGTGTCCAGGAAATTATCCATTTCTTCTAGGTTTTCTAGTTTATTTGTGTAGAGGTGTTTATAGTATTCTCTGATGGTAGTTTGTATTTCTGTGGGGTCGGTGGTGATACCCCTTTATCACTTTTTATTGTGTCTATTTGATTCTTCTCTCTTTTCTTCTTTATTAGTCTTGCTTGCGGTCTATCAATTTTGTTGCTCTTTTAAAAAAAACAGCTCCTGGATTCATTGATTTTTTGGAGGGTTTTTTGTGTCTCTATCTCCTTCAGTTCTGCTCTGATCTTAATTATTTCTTGCCTTCTGCTAGCTTTTGAATGTGTTTGCTCTTGCTTCTCTAGTTCTTTTAATTGTGATGTTAGGGTGTCAATTTTAGATCTTTCCTGCTTTCTCTTGTGGGCATTTAGTGCTATAAATTTCCCTCTACACACTGTTTTAAATGTGTCCCAGAGATTCTGGTATGTTGTATCTTTGTTCTCATTGGTTTCAAAGAACATCTTTATTTCTGCCTTCATTTCGTTGTGTACCCAGTAGTCATTCAGGAGCAGGTTATTCAGTTTCCATGTAGTTGAGTGGTTCTGATTGAGTTTCTTAGTCCTGAGTTCTAGTTTGATTGCACTGTGGTCTGCGAGGCAGTTTTTTATAATTTCTGTTCTTGTACATTTGCTGAGGAGTGCTTTACTTCCAATTATGTGGTCAATTTTGGAATATATATTCTTGGTGCAACTAAAGATTGGAAATAAAAAGGAAAAGAATATAGATTAGACTCCATGTGTTTAAAACAACTTAGAATTAAAATGTAAATAGTAAACAAAACAATATTTGCAACAAATATGGCAGCATTAATAACCTTATTCTTTCAGAGTTTACAAATAGGTACAAAAGAAAGAGACTAACTCCTCCACAGAATAAACAAACTAAGGACATGAATGGTAGTTCTTAAAAGCTAAAATATACATGGCTAGAAAACATATTTCATTTTATTTGTTAAAATTTCAATAGCTTTAAGGATACAAATGGTTTTGGTTACATGGATAAAATGTATGGTGGTGAAGTCTGGGCTTTCAGTGTACCCATCACTTGAACAGTGTACATTGGTACCCAACAGGTAATTTTTCATCCCTCACTCCCTTCCCACCCTCCCCTCTTTGGAGTCTCCAATGTCCATTATACCACTCCATATTTTAAATATTCAATCTAATTAGTTATCAAAATGTAAATTAAACTGGGCCAGGCACAGTGGTTTGCACCTGTAATCCCAGCACTTTAGGAGATTGAGGCAGGAGGATTGCTGAAGGCCATGAGTTTGAGATGAGCCTGTGCAACATAGCAAGACCTCATCTCCACAAAAAATTTTAAACAAATTAGCCAAGTATGCTGACCTGCACCTGTAGCCCCAGCTACGAGGGAGGCTGGGTCATGAGGATCTCTTGAGTCCAGGAGTTTGAGGCTGCAGTGAGCCACTGCACTCTATCCTGGGTGACAGAGTAAGTCCCTGCCTCAACAAATAATATGTTAAACTAAGATACTGTTTTACCTAATAAGTTGGCAAAGAATTTAAAACATATATATTTCATAGGTGAGAGGTTCAATGGTCCAGACTTCCAAGGGGACAATCTGGCAACAAGCATCTGAAACCTATAAAGTGTACATATAGCCTTTGACTCTGCAATATCACTTACATGAATTTGTACATACAAGGAAATTGTTAAGGGTATGTCCCAATAATCATCCTCCAGGTGGTTGATGGACAACCCTGTTGAAGATTTCAAAAATCAGAAAGGAGCTGTGTGTTAAACAATAAGAGTTGTGTTAAAAGATGGTCCATCTAGTAAATGAAATATTATCAGTCATTAAAAATGATGTTGTTGATTAATATCTATTGCCATGGAAGGATGTTCATGATATATTGTTAAGTGGAAATAGAGGTAAGAAAATAGTAAATGCAGGCCAGGCACGGCAGCTCACGCCTGTAATCCCAGCACTTTGGGAGGCCGAGGTGGGCAGATCACGAGGACAAGAGATCGAGACCATCCTGGTTAACACAGTGAAACCCTGTCTCTACTAAAAATACAAAAAATTAGCTGGGCATGGTGGCGGCCACTTGTAGTCCCAGCTACTGGGGAGACTGAGGCAGGAGAATGGCGTGAACCCGGGAGGCGGAGCTTGCAGTGAGCCAAGATGGCGCCACCGCACTCCAGCCTGGGTGACAGAGCAAGTCTCCGTCTAAAAAAGAAAAAAAAAGAAAAAAAGAAAATAGTAAATGCAGTGTCAGCCAACTTTTGTCTTAAAAGCTGTATATGGGATGTAAAAGATCCAGAGGGCAGTATGCTTAGGCATCACAGAGGGGTGTCTCTGGATAAGGAGAGTAGGATGAATTTTTCTTCTTTTAAGCTGTTTTTTCTGCAAGTACTACATAGTGCTTTTGTAATACAGAAGCAATTACTTTCACTTTTTAAAGGAATGGAACATAAAATTTAGGTGGATACTCCATTTTGTGTGATGACACTGATGCACAGAAAATGGAGACCAGGAGCAATGCTGCAAACCACACAAGAAAATAGAGATGGCCTTAGGAGTCCCATTCCTTCTGCTTTATTCCTACAGTAATAGCCCATGATTCTGCCAGCCAAAGATGCTCTGCTCCTGAGGAAGCTTGTCAGCTTTAAGGAAAAGATGCTAAAGAATTATCATGTGTTCTTAGAGAGACTTTTGTTTCTTTGGATAGAATTTGGAGACCCAAAATCACTGAGCAAAGGAGTGGATAACAATATCAAATTTGAGCATTTTAATGAGACTCAATTTCCACTAACAATAGCAGCTAACATTTATTCATCACTTACTACTTGCCAAATATTTCACATATATTAACTCATATATATAATCCTCACCACAACCTATAAGCTAGGTACTGTTACTATCCCTGTCTTAGAATGAGAAACTGAGACAAAACAGATTAAGTAACTTGCCCAAGCTCACAAGATTCAAATCTAAGCATCCTGGCTGTAGAGTCTTTTTAGACTTTTTAGAATCTCTTTTTCTTTTTTGAGACTGAGTTTCGCTCTTGTTGCCCAGGATGGAGTGCAATGGCGCGATCTCGGCTCACCGCAACCTCTGCCTCCCAGGTTCAAGCGATTCTCCTGCCACAGCCTCCCAAGTAGCTGGGATTACAGGCATGCGGCTCCACGCCCGGCTTTTTTTTTTTTTTTTTTTTTTTTTGTATTTTTAGTGGAGACAGGGTTACTCCATGTTGGTCAGGCTGGTCTCAAACCCCCAACCTCAGGTTATCTGCCCATCTCAGCCTCCCAAAGTGCTGGGATTACAGGTGTGAGCCACTGCGCCCAGCCTAGAATCTCTTTAACCACAGCTCTAGACTTCTGGGTTCAAACAAACATCTTGCCATTATAATTTGGGCAAGCTTCTTTGCTTCCTCAAGGACTATGATTACTCTTCCTGATTGCCTAGAGAAATACCCTGCATCATCTCTAATCTATCTGCTCCTGATCCTGGAAATACGGGATTCCTTGGATCCCTGTCTTCTTTACTATCCCCCAATCCTGTTGCCCTATGGGTTCACATCTGAGGAGCAAGATAGGATTGGGCAACCACTGGGCTTTTGGGGTGATGAACCTTCACAGGACGGTATCCTGGCAGGAGGAGAGGGGGTGTCAGAATTTGCAGATAAAGTCCCCAGTCTCTCTCATCACCTGCAACATGCTGGACACACTGAGAATCAGAACCCGTTATAAACCCCACAAGCTGGTCTTGAATTTTCAGTTTTGTCTGAACTTTCAGAAAGTAAATTCGTTCCATGACAATGTAGGGGGAGCATGGGAGCAGCCCACCTGGGTTGCAGGGAGTAAGAGGCTGCGTTGTCCTGTAGAGAATTTAAAAACAATAAAAGAGCTAACTAAAAGTCTCTCTGCTTTTTATTATCTCCATGCACCAATTCTGAATAATATTGGCAATAAAAGACTCCAACATGTGGATTAGACCACTTCTACCGACCCCTTCCCATCTTGGTACACCACAACTTTCATTTCTAGCTTTTCTTTTGTCCTATCATTTTGTTAGTCTGACCATCAACCCCCAATACCCTCATTCTTCACTGGGGTTCTTGGTATCTGAAGTGATGAATGAAGAGAACACAAGTCTTTATTTGGGAGGAAGAAAGAGGAGTGGTCTTTAAAGCCCACGTCTGCCCTCTTTTCTCCCCACAGAGGTGTCTGGGAAAGAGGAGCTGGGAAACCAGGCATGGGGCCCAACTCCTGCCTTTCCCCTGAGGGCAGACATTGTCCCCAAACTTGGAGTCAGGCTCATGCTGGGAAAGGGAGTGTCTCTGAGGCCCAGCCCTGATGTCCCAGCTTTTCTAAAACTTTCCCTGTGCCCCAAGGGAGAGTTAGTCACTTCCTTCTCCTGCTCCCACAGCACTTTGTACATATACCCCTTTGTTGGAGCACTGGGCACATTGAGCACTCTTAGATCACCTCACTCTCCAGGGAGCTCCCTGAGGGCAGGAACTTACGTGTTCATCTTTGTTCCCTGGTTCTGACACAGAGCAGATGCTCAAAAATGTTCAGTTGGATAGAAAATACAATCATAGGCCAGGTGCAGTGGCTCATGCCTGTAATCCTAACACTTCGGGAGACTGAGGTGGGCGGATCACAAGGTCAGGAGATCGAGACCATCCTGGTTAACATGGTGAAACTCCGTCTGTACTAAAAATACAAAAAATTAGCTGGGCGTGGTGGCGGGTGCCTGTAATCCCAGCTACTTGGGAGGCTGAGGCAGGAGAATCGTTTGAACCTGGGAGGCAGAGGTTGCAGTGAGCCAAGATTGCACCACTGCATTCCAGCGCGGGCAACAGAGCAAGACTCCCTCTCCAAAAAAGAAAAAGAAAATACAACCATACACTGTATCCATCTTTCCTCATGAAACCCTGCCTGCTATCAGCTCATGATAAATATGGTCCAGAGTGAGGCATCATTCATTCATTCGTTTATTCCACTTATACTTGTTTCTTCTTATGTAACTATCATTAGGGTAAATTGTTTTTTATTGTTATTGATCTGAGTGATTTCATTTGTTAAAGATAGTAAGTTGCAAACTGATAGAGGAATAGCAATTCAATACAAAATGAGGAAGTTTCTGGAGAGAAATTCAGAAATTACAAAAGGCAAATTGATGATATTAATTTGCTCTGTAGGGACTATGGAGACCTGCAGAGGAAATGGAAGAGGAAATGGAGTTTGGGTCATCCTCACCCAGCGGCAAAATCTGATGGGAACTGTTGTGACCCTGTGATAAGCACTTTGTTGAGGCTTCAGTGCAGTAAGAGAATTACTTACTAATAATGGGTGGGGATGAGCTGGGAGGAAAATGTGACAGGACTCGTTCAGCCTTGTCCAGGCCACACCCAGTTTAGTCAACGACTTCTGAACCCTAAAGACATTAAAGGAACACAGTGGAGGTTGTACTTGGGACAAGTGGCAGGTAGTCAAGTGAGAGACTTAAAAATAAAAATATCACTCTGCTCCTGCAGAGGAAGAAATGCAATCCTCTTTACCCAGTAAGAAACACCCCATGCTGCTGCAAAGATGGTCTTGAAAACAGAGCCGTCCTGAAGAACAGTTGATGGTTTTGCTTAAAGAATGAGCAGCTGACCTGATCTACTTCCTTTCCTTTAAATGGAAGAATTTGTACAATAGCTTCAACAAGAGCCATGTCACAATAATCACTTCATCTTTTGCCAAGATGAAATTCAAACCTTCATAGGCATGTGCTGTGGTAGCATTCAAAAATAAATTTTCTAGGTATCCGAAAAGAAATGTAAAAGCATGTAAAATAAGTACACAAAAGCCAATTAACAATAGCATCTGGGGGAAAGAGAATGGAATGTAGGGGAAATCCTTGGGAAGCACACAGCTGATAGCTTCAGCAGCACTTCCTGAGCTTTGGCTTTGACCTATTCTGAGAACCTTCCGGGGCCTCTCAGGCAATATTAGCACAGACAGGGTTTGCAAACCAATGGGTCATGGGCCAAATCCAGCTCACAGCTGTGTTTCATTTGGCTGGAATAGTGAATTCAATTTTTTAAAAAAATGTTTTTAATTGATATATAATTGTTTTACATATTTTGGGGGTACTTGTAGTGAATTCATTTTTTAAGTTGAAAACATTTAAATAAGACATGTGCTTTCCAGTTTACCACAGTCTTCCCTGCTCCCAACTGTCTGACACTAACTCATCCACATGACCTGCCAGACCTCTGTGGGCATCTAGGACTGTGACCCCTCCATGCCCTAGACTCTGGTTCTCAAACTTGACTGCCCACTGGAATCATCCACAGGAGCTGTGGGAAATGCCCATGTCTGGGTCCCAACCCTGAGATCCTGATATAACTCACAAGGAGTGCAGCCTGGGCAGTAGGAATTTTAAAAGCTCCCCAGGTGATTCTAATGTGCAGCAAAATATAAGAATCACTGCCCTTGAGAAAGGAAACTAGCTGAAAATCTATGACCCCAGGTTGTGTTCCACAAGGCACGCTTTTCTCCAAATTAGCTGTTTCCCTTTACCTGACGCTAGGCCACACGGACACCTACCTCATGCAGACCCTCACATTCAACCTACCCTGATGAGCTCCAGGCCAAACTCCCCAAACTACCCCTGGTGATTTGGGAGATAATGATCCCTTTTGAAATGATGGGTTAGGGCGATTTTCTAGAGCTTTTAATAGTTGACAGGTGATTTGGCCACAAGCACAGAGTCAATCATCTTGTATTAGGCACGAAGTGCTTTCTCATTTGATTCATATTAGATTTATAATAACATCATGAAGAAGGTATTACTCTCCCATTTTATAGATGGGAAAATGGTGACACTTAGCTCTGGGGCGATAAAAGCTTTATTGTACACTCAATAAGTCAGGCTATGGTTGAACTTACTTCAGTAAACATTTGGTGGCTGTTACGAAGCCTGTGGAGAGCTATATCCCAGAACAGCCCTGACAATTGTTTACAGCCAGCATGTACTCTGACTGGTCAGTTCCTGTGTCACATTGGACAGTAAATACTTGAATTTGGAGTCACTGGACTTGTATTAGGCACCATCACAGTTTCTTCATATCATGTCTTTTACAACTAAAGTGATAAGATGTGGTCCCAGTGCTTCAAGGCTTAAACATCGAAGGGGAAATAGACACTGAAAACCTTCCAACAGGATGTAATGCATCATAGAAAAAGATGGAAACTGATCGGGCACAGTGGCTTACGCCTGTAATCCCAGCACTTTGGGAGGCCAAGGCGGGTGGATCACCTGAGGTCGGAAGTTCTAGACCAGTCTGACCATCATGGAGAAACCTCGTCTCTACTAAAAATACAAAAAAAAGTAGCCAGGTGTGGTGGCGCATGCCTGTAATCCCAGCTACTGGGGAGGCTGAGGCAGGAGAATTGCTTGAATCCCGGAGGCAGAGGCTGTGGTAAGCCGAGATCGTGCCATTGCACTCCAGCCTGGGCAACAAGACCGAAATTCCATCATAGAAAAAGAAGAAAGAAAAGAGAAGAAAAGAGAAGAGAAGAGAAGAGATGTAAACTGAGTGTTATGAAAGCATCAAGCATCTATCTCTACCTCTGCAACACCAGAAGGCTCCACAGAGCAAGAGATATTTAGATCTATATCTTGAAGGATGAGTAGGAGTTTCTCAGGCAGAGAAGTGGGTAGGTGGGTGAAGGTACTTGCTGAGCAAAGGCATGGAGGTACACCAATGCATAGCCTGTTAGGAAAACTTGGCTTGGAGTCAGGAAAAGAACTGCAGATTCCCTTGAAGGTTAGTTTATCCTGCTTATCTATAAACCTAATGGTTCTGAATGGCCTTAATTATTTTTTCAGTATTTGGACCGTCAGGTCTGTTGTAGATGAGTTTCCCAGCTGCAGAGACAGAACTCACTATTGTGGCAACATCCCTGGTCTTTTACCGAGCACTTTTCCCCTTTCAAATAGCATTCCAGAAATCTGAAAGTGTCCCTTACCTCTAACAGAAAGTAATCTCTTTTTCTCTCCCACTACAGACAGTCAAGAGTACAATGGTATTGCCAATTATCTTATATTAGCGGATGCCAATGGCAGCATTATTTTTTTAAAAAATCATAGGAAGAGATGGAAATCTCAGAAAAGGAACACACAATGTAACACTAATACTTTGGATATTTCTTTTTTTTTTTTTTTTGAGATGGAGTCTTGCTCTTTCACCCAGGCTGGAGTGCAGTGGCGCTATCTCGGCTCACTGCAAGCTCTGCGTCCTGGGTTCACGCCATTCTCCTGCCTGGGACTACAGGCGCCTGCCACCACACCTGGCTAATTTTTTTTTTTTTTTTTTTTTTTTGGTATTCTTAGTAGAGATGAGGTTTCACTGTGTTAGCCAGGATGGTCTCGATCTCCTGATCTTGTGATCCGCCCGCCTCGGCCTCCCAAAGTGGTGGGATTGCAGGCGTGAGCCACCGTGCCCAGCCTGGATATTTCTTTAAAGTTGTCTTGAGATGACTACAATCTGTCATTCCACTAACATAGACACATTAGTGTCTGTAATTCCTCTTAGCATGTCTTTTAAATCCATCCTTTGTCTCTTACTGTGGACATATTTTTTAATGCTATGGAATACAGAAATTGTGGATTTTTAATATTCAGACTTAGTGAGTTATCTAAGTGAGCTCACAAAAGGCTTTCATTTGATCTAATTATGGTTATACCTTCCAAAGTGAATGCATCATCAGAAGTAGCATTGTCCAAGATCAGCCAAGACGTCTGTGCATGAGCCTGCTCTCCCCGTTTCACGTGCATGTGTTCCGGCCTGGAGCGATGTACATGACTTTGATATTCTTCAATATTTTCAAGCGGGAAGGTCTGTACAAGATTAATTACAAACTTAGGGCCTAGTGTAACCCAGTCTCTCATTATCATTAATGAACCTCTTCTTCTGTACTAAGAAGAGACCTCTAATTGGGTTTATTTCTTAGAGTAGATATAAAGGTATCCCTCAGAAGTTTACTGTGATGACCCATTATGTGAAGTCAACCTGCTAATCTATGCAAACTGGAGGATCCACTGAGAATAATAATTTTTTGTGACATTAGTCTGTTGGGGGAAGCCACAATGAAAATCTACTGCATCATAACATATACTTGGTTCATTAATCTGTAAGTAGAAGTTGGCCTTAAATTATTCATGATAATAGCCCTTAATATACTAGTTTACTGTGGCATATTTTGTATCAGTAATGGAGATCTCCATCCCTTAAGAATATATTACAATTCTCCACTATTAAATCTTCCCTGAGAGGTGGGGTAAGAGCCTGACCAGGACTTTCATGGGAATGTCATGTTTGCAGCATAATAATCAAGCTTTACTGTTCTGAAGAGACTTTCATCCTAAGGATCTCAAAGCACTTTATGAGGCTTCATTAGTGCCAGGAATACCCTGAAGGCACCAGGGTTTTACTATCTTCATTTTATAGGTGAAGAAACAAGACCGGCTGATGAAGTGACTTGCCCAAGGTCACATAACCTATCAAAAGGACATCTTGGAGGGCACAGGTAAGTTTAAGTGGTGGCTGTTTTTCTTCAGCCTTACAAGACACTATTCGTGTGTCTTTTGAGCTAGAGAACCACGGCCATGACTTTCAATGTTTAGGTGACCTTCATCCATCCTCAATCCCCTTAATAGGCCCTCAGTGCCTGCTGAAGGGAGGAATAAACCATAGTCTTACTGGTGCTTCCGAGTCAAAAAAACTCCTTATTAGTTACTCAAACTCTTTTATTTGCAATTTCTCTCCCACTATGTATGGCTTGTGGAAGACTCTTGTGAAGTATGCTAAATATGCCACTGCTATCACTTTCACATTTGCACTCTCTAAGAAGAATGGAGTGTTTGCGAATGCTTATTCTTAAGAAAAGCGATTTCTATCTCCCATATTATTATAGGATTGTAATAAAGGACTTTTGCTTAAGTTATATTCTGCTATTGTGTTGGAAAGTTCCAAATAATTAAGTGGTAGGTTTCTCCTTATAAATCTGGCTCTTCTTTCTAAACCCTCAAGCTTCAAGAAAACTGAGGAGCTTTTTAAAAATTACTTTTTATTGCTGGTGACATCTATAATATGGGTCCTGCTTTGAGGTAGGGGAGGGGATCTTTTTTATTTGTTTTGCTTTAAATGTGTGTATTTGATCCCAGCTCAGCTTTACATTTAAACATTTTAAAAGTGCATGCACTCCCAATTGTGTGGAATGCCAGGAAACGAGTTCATTCTGCAAGGAATGAGCTTTCAGCTCTGTCCTTTGTGACAGATTCCAGAGCGTCTCTACCTTAAGGCAGGCGGGTCACCGGGCCGCTTCAGTGACCCCCCCCCCCAACCTGTACCAGGCTGCCGGCAAGCACTCCTGTCAGCTCTGTTTACTCTGGCAAGACTGATGGCATCCAGGTGGATTTCCCAACCCCTGTGCCTCCTCATTCTCCGCCCCCACCTCTCCTCTCCAGCCCACGACCACGGCTGCATTTGCCAATGGAATAGTTAGGCAGTGAGTTGCTGTGCAAAACTCCCATCTGTGAAAGCGGCTTTTCTCCTGAGTTAAATCACTTGCCTTGCATCTAATGTGTGTAGGGCCTTCACCTGATCCCCTCCTATCCCCATCCCCACCCTGAAGTGTCCTCTGAGCTTTAGAAAAATGTGCATTGGTGCTTGTTACTGCTCCTGAATTTCCCTAGATGAAGTCACTCGCCTGGGAGGGCTGTGCTGTTAGGCAGATAATCCTGTTAAGCATCTGGAGGGCCTGGTCAGGAGATGTTCAGCTCAAGAATGTCAGAAGTAGATAGAATGGTGCTGGAGGTGGGCTCCAGGGGCAGTGCTGAGGGTAAACAGGCTGCTTCCCTGCTGGACATCAGCCTCGGGTCTGCCAGCTCCCCACCGCCAGTGATAAGCTGCTGACCATAAGGAATCGTGATTTAGTGGATGACTGTTACATGTTAAGCTAGCCCCTCGGATGTGGCACTAAGCCCTAGAGACTCAGACATGAGTAAGACACGGTTACCAGGTAATGTGTGCGGAGGTGGGGAGGAGGTGGTGAAGTGAAAGGGCAAGGTAGCAAATGGGAAATGATGTGTTGCGGAATCCAGAAAGGGGATGATCCTGGAGGAGTGGAGGGGCTAACTGAAGGAACAAAAGTGACCAAAGCCTGGGGAGAATGGGGGTGTTCCTGACAGGAGAAATTACATAAGCAAGGTGCTGAGGCTGGAACTAATATGCTGTGTTCAGGGAACAACGGATGATATGGCTGGTGCAAGAGTTCACATGGGAGTAATGGAAGAGTAACTCTGGAGCCAGGGTAGGGTCACGTGAAAGGACCTCAAGTGCCAGGCAGAGAGGTTATTCAGCAAGAAAAAAAAAAAGGTTCTAGAAGAACTAGCCAGGAACGTGGGAGGGTGACATGATCCAGGTGGTGTTCTAGAAAAATTAATCTTGCATTAGGTAGAGACTGAAAGCAGGAAGCTGTTTGACTGTGGTAACCCACATAGGACTTGATATGGGCTGGGCAGTGGCTGCTTAACTTATTCGTGGTCCGCCTTGCTGTCTAGTGTGTCCTTCAGCCCCTACCCTCTATACTCTTCTGTGGCTAACTTCATTCATCCCTTAGGTCTTGGCTGAAATGCCACTTCCTCAGGGAAGCCCTCTCTAACTGACCCCAGATATATTCCTACAGAAGCCCACTTGCTTTCTTATAATACCCATTGTACTGTTTTGTGTTTTAATTGTTTTAAAAAAATCATAATCTAAAATTTACCATCTTAAACATTTCTAAGTGTAGTTCAGTAGTGTTAACTGTATTCACATTTTTGTGCAACCAATCTCCAGACCTCCTTCGTCTACACCCATTAAAGCACAATTCCTCATTTCCCCATCCCTCTAAGCCTCTGGCAGCCATCATTCTACTTTCTCTCCCTATGAAGCTGATTACTCGAGGGACTCATATATTATTTGTTTTTTTCTGGGTGACTTATTTCACATAGTTCAATGTCCTCAAGGTTCATTCATCTTTAGCATATGACAGGATTTCCTTCCTTTTTAAGGCTGAATAATATTTCATGATATATATATATACCACATTTTGTTTATCCATTCATCGGTCAATGGACATTTATATACTTTTTTTTTTTTAAACAAAACAAACTGCTAGGATAGGACACAACAGAATTGAAATATCAGAGTGCCTTCCTGTAATAGGGATAAATATTGAGAGGGAGAGTCATTTGTCAGAACTCCAATATATTAAGATTAGCAAAACAGGGAACAAATTTTATTTCATATATCCAGAATTTAGACACAAACCAATTCCTTTTTCTATCCCGTATATAGTGCAAGTGTCAAGGCAGGTATGGATGAACTTACACATCTAACTCTTCTTACCTTAAACTGCCATAGTAGAAAATGAAAGTGAATTGAGGACTGAAAAGTACTATTTCTCCCGGCCACATTTTCCCAGGGATTTTTCATTCTGTGATGGTCGCAGGCTGGCTACGTAGGCCTAGTCCTCTTAACTGTATGACTCTAGAGGCTCTCTGAACCAGAATGCAGTTCTCTGTTACTCAGCTTCATTGACCACTGAAGTCTAGGCTTAATTTCTTTTTTTTTTTTTTTTTTGAGATGGAGTCTCACTCTGTCCCCCAGCCTGGAGTGCAGTGGCAAGATCTCAGCTCACTGCAAGCTCTGCCTCCCGGGTTCATGCCATTCTCCTGCCTCAGCCTCCTGAGTAGCTGGGACTACAGGTGCCTGCCACCATGCCCAGCTAATTTTTTGTATTTTTAGTAGAGATGGGATTTCACCATGTTAGCCAGGATGGTCTTGATCTCCTGACCTCGTGATCCACCCATCTTGGCCACCCAAAGTGCTGGGATTACAGGCGTGAGCCACCGAGCCCGGCCTGGGCTTAATTTCTAATATGAGCCCCAAAATTCTTTCTCTCCCAATGCCCTTCTGATCTGTGCCCCCAGCACCTTATGTTAAACCTTGGACTGGCATCCTCCCATTAGAGGAAGGGGTCTAAGACAACTCTCCGAAAAGTTTTTACCTTGCAGCTACAAGTATTTAATACATAAGCATGAGGGAGGACACACACATTCATACACACACACATAGAGGCAGACATGCATACAGCCTGGGACCTGTGAAACAAAGAGGAGACGTTGCAACTATTCCTTGGTGACTGTGGGAGGGAAAAGAGAAGATATGAGTGACCATCACCTCAAATGTTTCTTCTAGTCATCAGCAGAGACATCATTCTTCCCCACCCCACTCCTATACTACCACCTTGTTCTGGCTGTTACACAGATGTTATAGTGGACACAGAGTAACACAAATGTGCATTGAGGTCCAGAGCCTTTCTGGGTGCAGAGAAAGCCTCTGCTAACCTATTCCTAGCACACTTGAGTGGCCCTAGGCCCTGGTACTGCATGGGTCCAGGAGCAAAGTCATCAATAAACATCTCTGCCTGAGAGACTCAACCAAATCTGTATAAACAAGAAGAACCGTGAGCTTGAAATAACTTACACTGGTAGTTGTTTAATATAATGGTCACATCCCTGGACATACAGCCACAGTTCAAAGATTCATAAGGCATTTAAGTTTATATCTAAGCAGTGGTTGGGAGGATAATGTGTAATACGATTATGCTAATTTTCAATGCAGATAACAGGAAAGTCAAAATTAAAGAATTATATCTAATGCTTATTGTAAGTGAATGCTCAAATTGTTATTGGAAATCAGAATATCTGATTGAAAAGTAGAGACACTGCAGATATGAAATTGATACTGAAATTGTAATACAAATTATGCATTTGGAAGCAGGTGTTAGTCAAAGCTGAGTTAAGTTTCTACTCTGAGCCCCTCTCCAACTCTAAACACATGATAGTGATAGATAAAATGTAAAAATAGAATACTAAAAATGTATAGCCATGCTCGAAAGGAAAATAAGCACCTCCATGGACTAGAAACTTATGAGAAATGTAAGCTTATAAGTGGTAAGCAGAGTTGGTAGGTTGAAAATTACTGCATGAGAGATGGAGAACTGAAGCCAGGATTATTGCAGAACTGCACAGATCCACACACTGAGCAATGAGATGACTTTTCTCAGGTCCTGGATGTAAGGTGAACTTTTCCCCATCTTCATAGGTATGTTACTTTTTAAGAAACCATAGGTTCCGGTGGCACACTTAGTATTTTTTTTTTTCAGGCTTAATTAGTAAGAATGTCCCACCTTAATCTCAGTTTTATGTGGTGATCTTAGGTCTGGTACCCACTCTTGCAAGAAGTTCTAAATCAATAATCAGTAGATGAATTCATTCCAGTGAAATGACAATAATACAGCTCTCTAAAAATGACATTAAAATACCATTTTAAGGACTTCAAAAAAATAAGTGAAAAAGTAACATTCATAAAAGAATAAAAAGTTATGAAACAAAACAGGCAGAAATTATATAACAGAAATATGAAAAATAATTTATAATAAATCTTAGAAGTAAAAAAATAGGCCGGGCGCGGTGGCTCAAGCCTGTAATCCCAGCACTGTGGGAGGCCGAGATGGGCGGATCACGAGGTCAGGAGATCCAGACCATCCTGGCTAACACGGTGAAACCCCGTCTCTACTAAAAAATACAAAAAACTAGCCGGGCGCGGTGGCGGGCGCCTGTAGTCCCAGCTACTCGGGAGGCTGAGGCAGGAGAATGGCGTGAACCCGGGAGGCGGAGCTTGCAGTGAGCTGAGATCCGGCCACTGCACTCCAGCCTGGGCGGCAGAGCGAGACTCCGTCTCAAAAAAAAAAAAAAAAAAAGAAGTAAAAAAATATTCCTTGATGTAAAAAATAATCAGGTCTAATGGACATAAAAAGAAAAGTAGCAGATTGGGAGATAGTGCCAGAAATTTTTCCAGAATTGAGCAGAGAAAGATAAAGATAAAAAATAACCAAGAGCAGGCCAGGCACAGTGGCTCGCGCCTGTAATCCCAGCACTTTGGGAGGCCGAGGCAGGCAGATCACGAGGTCAGGAGATCGAGACCATCCTGGCTAACATGGTGAAACCCCGTCTGTACTAAAAATACAAAAAATTAGCTGGGCGTGGTGGTGGGCGCCTGTAGTCCCAGCTACTTGGGAGGCTGAGGCAGGAGAATGGCGTGAACCTGAGAGGCAGAGCTTGCAGTGAGCCCAGATGGCACCACTGCACTTCAGCCTGGGCGAGACTCCTTCTCAAACAAATAAATAAATAAATAACCAGGAGCAGTTCAGAAACTCCGGTGATGGGTAAAGAAGTTCCAGTACATGTCAAGAATAGTCTGGAGTAAGAGGGTAGAGATAATAAGGGAGAGTAATAGTTAAAGAAGTTTTGGCTGAGGATTTTTCCCAATATCATATAAGCGCACCAAATGCCAATCAGAATAACTCAAAATAAACCATTCCTAAACATATCATTATAAAACTGCAGAAACCAAGGATATAGAGAAAAAGAATAAAGCTATGGAAGAAGCAAGACAGACTACTGGCAACAGAACAATGGTTAGACCAAGAGCAGAGCACTCATCAACAATATCAGACACCGGAAGAATTTTTTTTTTTTTTTTTTGAGACAGAGTCTTACTCTGTCACCCAGGCTGGAGTGCAATGGCATGGTCTTGGCTCACCATAACATCCGCCTCCCAGGTTCAAGTGATTCTCCCACCTCAGCCTCCCAAGTAGCTAGGACTACAGGCATGTGCTACCACGCCCGGCTAATTTTTCTATTTTTAGTAGAGATGGGGTTTCACCATGTTGGCCAGGCTGGTCTCGAACTCCTGACCTCGTGACCCACCCACCTTGGCCTCCCAAATTGCTGGGATTACAGGCATAATCTACATCTGGCCTGGAAGAATTTTAATGGAAGAATTGTCTTCATCAGTGTGCTGAAGAAAAAACACCATCAGAAGAGGGTACGGTGGCTCACTCTTGTAATTCCAGCACTTTGGGAGGCCGAGGTGGGTGGATCATGAGGTCAGGAGATCAAGACCAGCCTGGCCAACACAGTGACACCCCGTCTCTACTAAAAATACAAAAGTTAGCCAGGCCTGGTGGCCTGTGCCTGTAGTCCCAGCTACTCGGGAGGCTGAGGCGGGAGAATTGCTTGAACCCGGGAAGTGGAGGTTGTGGTGAGCCAAGATCGTGCCACTGCATTCCAGCCTAGGCAATAGAGCAAGACTCTGTCTCAAAAAAAAAAAAAAAAAAAAGAAAGAAAGAAAGAAAGAAAAAACACCATCAGTTCAGAATTCTTCACACAGCTAAACTATCATTCATATGTGAGAACAAAATGAAAATCTACTCAAATTTATAAAGTCGAAGGGCATCTGTCATTCACAGATCCTCACTGAAAAGACTACTAAAGGATTTACTTCAGCAAGAAGAAAAGCCCAGGGGAATGGAATAGGATGCAAGGAAAGACAGAAAGCCCCAAATAAGAAAAAATATATTGATAGATTATTGACTGTACATTTAGACTTGAAGTTACCTGAAGAACCATAAGATAAAAAGTTGAAACATGAGCCAAAACAAAGAAATAATTCATCAGCATTATTAAGAAAGAACTTGGTATGCTCTAGATTCTCTTTGATCAGCCACGCGGCAGAGAGATGAGTGACCTGCATCTATTGATTGATATACTCCAGTCTTATTCCCAGAAAGATTTAGGTTAGCTAACCTGCAACTATTCCTGGTCTATCCTTCATTTTCAGAACCAAGTGCTTCCTAGGGGAGTCATTGGCAGCTTTTGATTGAACCTTTGGCACTAGTCCCAGGGAGAACTCTCCATGTTCAAATGAATCACGGGATGTGGGTTCATTTTTTTTTTTAAACAATCCAGTCCCTCAAGTCTTCCAGACAAATATAGTAAAGACTTTTAGAAAAAAAAAAATACGCAAAGGAAAAAGGAGTATGGGATATATGAAAAAAATTTGCAGCATTAAAGAATATGTAAGACTTCCCCAAAGGAAAATTTTCCTCCTACAGTAGGTTAACCTGAAGATAAACCTGCTTTATATTTCAGTGAGATATAGGAATTCATCACATCAATCAATGAACAGGTCAGCATAAAAGGAGAATGCAACAAAATTACATTCATAATAGCTGAAATGGGTCTCCCTAAAAAGCAGAATGAAAACTACAGAAAATCTTTTCATCCAAATAAATGATAGTGTCAAGAATGTTATACCAAACACAAAATAAGTCAATAAAATAGTTTAAAGGGAACAAACGAAGACAGTAGATAAGAAGGACAGGACACTGACCTGATAGCCAACCTGTAGATAAAACATTCCTGATAAAGAGAAAACAAATGGTTAAGACTTAATTATCAAAGTTTTCAGAATTAGGGGTCGGGAGGGGGAACCCTGATATTAGAAATCAAGAGGACTTACTTTATCCAAGATAAGAGCAATAAAAAAAAAATTTTTTTTTTTTTTTTTTTTTTTTTTTGAGACAGAGTCTCGCTGTCGCCCAGGCTGGAGTGCAGTGGTGTGATCTCAGCTCACTGCAAGCTCCGCCTCCCGGGTTCACACCATTCTCCTGCCTCAGCCTCCTGAGTAGCTGGGACTACAGGCACATGCCGCCATGCCCGGCTAATTTTTTGTATTTTTAATAGTGATGAGGTTTCACCATGTTAGGCAGGATGGTCTCGATCTCCTGACCTTGTGATCCACCCGCCTCGGCCTCCCAAAGTGCTGGGATTACAGGCGTGAGCCACTATGCCCAGCCAAAAAGGGAACAATAATAATATAAATTCTGGTGAATTATTAAACCCGAGATAAAAATACACCTGTAAGTTGATAAGAGTTTGGAGAGGGTGAACAAGGATTTAAGATCAGTCTTGCTGCCTTATATATCTCTTCTGAAACTGTCAATGTTAAACTATTAGTTGGGAAGTTATGGTTGAAAAGAAATAGTGATTGTCACTGATATTAAGTTTCGGAAATAAGTATAAAATGCTACATAATGTTTTTACAAGTAACAGGGAAAGAGTATAAATGGTGTCTAAAATAATACAGATATTGGAATAAAAGGAAAAAGACTTTGAAAGAATAGAGACAGGAAGTTTTTTACTGTTGTATACGGCATCTGAGATGGCTCCCAACGATTCCTTCTTCCTGATGTTCACCCTTTATGAAATCTCCCCTGCAGGGTGGGCTGGACCTACACTCTCTTCTAACAAATAAAATACAGCAAAAGTGATGGGATGTCACTTCTGAGATCTGGTTACAAAAATGTTCTGGTTTCCATCTTGCTCACCATCTCTTGCACTCTCTTGATTGCACTCTCACATGCTCTCTCTTTTTCTATCTCTTCCTGCTTTCTCTCTTGCTTGCTCTAAGCACTGCCATGTTGTGAGCTCCCCAATGGATAGACCCATGTAGCAAGAAGCTGATACCTCTGGCAAACAGCCAGCCAGAACCTGATGCCTTCCTGCCAATAGCCATGTGAGTGAGCTTGGAAGTGGATCTTCTGATGCTGCCAACAGCCACGTGAGTGAGCTTGGAAGCAAATCTTTTCCTCGTTGAGCCTTGAGATGACTGCAGCCCCCGCCAACACCTTGATTGCAGACTTACTAGCAACCCTGGACCAGAGGACCCAGCAAAGTCACATCCCAAGAGATAATAAATATTTGTTGTTTTAAGCCACTCAGTTTTAGGATAATTTGTTACACAGCAACATACAACTAAAATACCTATTATCTGATTATATTTTAAATTTTAGAAAAATGGGGAAAGGGAGAAAAAGAAGAAGGAAGCCCTCAAGGGCACAATATTTCTTTCTCCATGAAAGTGAGCCAAAAGATACCAGTTTTGATTAAGCACAGAACGAAAAATGTCTAATTGTTTTAAGGAAATTATTACTAGGTTAGCAATATGGTAATTGGCTTCCAAATAGCTAAAAGTAAACAGAATATATTGCATATGCCAGCATGAAAATAGAAAAGAAACACTGAGAGAACATGTAGTAAAATCTTTGAAGTCAGAGCAAGTGAAACAATTAGGCCAGGTACCAAGGAATCTCAGGTTAGTTTTAAAAAGAGGATCTAATATTAACTTATTTGATGAGCAAATAACTATTGAGTGACCACTGAGATAACTGTGGTAAACAAGTCTGATTCAATTTGATGGAAAATATAACACAGAAGAGTAAGTGCAACAAGAGGGAAGTACAGGACATATGAAAAGTTGATCAATGTAACTTTTCCTATCTTAGTATTTTTAACCCCTTTTGTTTTAGACCAAGCTTGTCTCACAGGTGGCCAGGATGGCTTTGAATGCGGCTCAACATAAATTCATAAACTTTCTTGAAACATTATGAGACGTTTTGCCTTTTTTTTTTTTTTTTTTTTTTTTTTTAGTTTATCAGCTATTGTTAATTTAAGTGTATTTTATGTGTGTCCCAAGACAATTCTTCTTCCAGTGTGGCCCGGGAAGCCAAAAGATTGGACACCCCTGTTTTAGATTATGTCCATATCAGCACCCCGCTTCCAGGGAGCTGTCCAAGATTCCTAAGCCCTAACTATAAAACACATACACACGTACACACACAGATGACTGCAGTGAAAGATTTTAATTCATTGTTATTGGGCTGTGTCAGATTAAATACAGTATGTACCAAAACGGAATTAGAGAATATGAACAAAATAATTTTAAGGTACAATTAATAAATTATACTTTATAACTTTATGAACAATAACTTATATTTTTAAATAAGACTCTCAATAAATTCAAACAAGTAGAAATTATATTGGTCATAATTTCTGATCATATGTAATAAAGTGAGAAATCATAAAGTTTAAGACAAAAAAGTCATTAAAAGATTGAAAAGCCTTATATGTGGTTCAAAGACAAATAATAATAAAGATACTTTAGAAAAAAATGATTACGGAAACATTACATAAGCAAATATAGGAAATATGGTTAAAGATATACTCAAAATTGAATTTATGAAATGATTTTTTAAAAATAACTTAGTATTCAATTTAAACTTCTAGAAATATAACACGAAAGAAATTCTAAGAAAATAAGAGTAGGGAAATAATAAAGATAAAAGAAGCAGACTTGTTGAAAGAACAAATAAAACAAGCAATATAGTAGCCCATCTAAGAGTCTTTAAGAGAAAAGAAGGAAGCAAAATTAGAACTGAGAAAATTGATACAATAGTAGCTACAGTGTCTTTTTTTTTTTTTTTTGAGACGGAGTCTCACTCTGTCACCTAGGCTGGAGTGTAGTGGCACAATCTCGGCTCACTGCAACCCTCCACCTCGCAGGTTCAAGCGATTCTCCTGCCTCAGCCTCCCAAGGCTCATGCCACCACACCCAGTTAATTTTTTGTATTTTTAGCAGAGACGGGGTTTCATCATGTTAGCCAGGATGGTCTTGATCTCCTGACCTTGTGATCCGCCTGCCTTGGCCTCACAAAGTGCTGGAATTACAGGTGTAATTACACCCGCCTCTAGAATATCTTTTTAAGTTTGTATATAATTATGAATTTTGAGTTTTGAATTTTAAAATAGCAATTAGGTTATCATTTCTCCCTAAAAATAAAATAATTGAAAGTATAAGAAACAGAAAATTTGGAAAAGTGTAATAGAGGAAAACAAATAGAAAAAGAAAAAAACTATTAAAAAAAAAAAGTTAAAAACCTGTATCCCCACTACCAGTATCGGGAATCCAGGTGAGTGCTGTCAAATCTTAGAGAAAGATAATTTCCATGTTTGAAAAACTTTGCCGTAGCATTGGGAAAATGGGATATGCCAACTCATTTTACAAATTAAACATGTCAGTGGACTCCAGGCTTCTTTGACTTACATACACACTTGATTATAGACCAATTTCACTTATAATTATAAATACAGATACGAAAACCTCAGTAGGATAGAATTCCACAGGACATTAGACAGAAAGTCTACAGTTCAGTCTTTGAACAATCTTTTCTTGAACAACTATTATTGGGCACAGATGATACACTGAGCACTATGTTAAACCCTGGGAAATAACAAATTAGTAAGATATGGTCCTTGCCCTCAAGGAGTTCAGATTCTAAAGGAGAGGAGACACATAAAAGAACAATTAAAATAGTTAAATGCAAATGAAATATATTAAGAGTACAGCCATGGACTGAAGTCACGTAGCCCATGAAGGAAAGATACAATGGGTCTATTAGCAAAGACTTCTCAGAGAATAGTGTGTTTGAACTAAGTTTAAAGGAGGAACAGAGGCCGGGAGCGGTGGCTCAAGCCTGTAATCCCAGCACTTTGGGAGGCCGAGACGGGCGGATCACGAGGTCAGGAGATCGAGACCATCCTGGCTAACACCGTGAAACCCCTTCTCTACTAAAAATACAAAAAACTAGCCGGGCGAGGTGGCGGGCGCCTGTAGTCCCAGCTACTCCGGAGGCTGAGGCAGGAGAATGGCCTAAACCCGGGAGGCGGAGCTTGCAGTGAGCTGAGATCCAGCCACTGCACTCCAGCCCGGGCTACAGAGCAAGACTCCGTCTCAAAAAAAAAAAAAAAAAAAAAAAGGAGGAACAGAAATTAGCTAAAAGGGAGGTGTAGAGAGCATTGTTCCACCTCAGCCAGTAGAGGAGATAGGAATAAAAGCATGGAGGCAAGAGATTGTTTAGGGCTTACAGAGAACTATCATGTGTTCACTGACTACAGGCCTAGGACTGTGCCTGTTTTTCATATTGTGCTCATAGATCTAAACCAATGCCCAGCACCTAGATTTATGGATCATCAGTTATGGCTGAAATCATACAACAAATGAGATCACCCAGACAGCGTATGAAGTATTTTTTAAAAAAAGAAAAAGGTAGCTGAAGACAGAACCTGAGACTGAGGAACACAAAAAGGGCAAGTGGAGGAAAAAGAGGCCATTAAGGTAATGGAAAATGTCCGGTGAGAGAGAAATGAGGAGAACCAGGAGCCTAGGAGTCATGGAAATCAGGGAAGAAGTCCCCAGAGAACTAGTACAGCAGAGAGGGGCAGTGCAAACAACTGAAGAAACCTATTAGATTAGAAATTGAGGAATTCAGGCATCAAGGACAGACTACTTCCAGGCTGGGCACAGTGGCTCACGCCTATAATCCCAGCACTTTGGGAGGCCAAGGCGGGCAGATCACTTGAAGTCAGGAGTTTGAGACCAGTCTGGGCAACATGGTGAGACCCCATCTCTACTAAAAATACAAAAATTAGCCAGGTGTGGTGGAGTGCGCCTGTAGTCCAAGCTACTCGGGAGGCTGAGGCAGGAAAATTGCTTGAACCCAGGAAGTGGAGTGCAGAGAGCCGAGATCACACCATTGCACTCCAGCCTGGGTGACAGACTGAGACTCTGTTTTTTTGTTTGTTTGTTTGCTTGTTTTTTTTTTTTTTTTAAGGGATATAGACTACTTCCAGAAGCTTAGCCAAGAAGAGATAGAGTGAGGTTAAAGGAATGTTGTTTCTTATTTTTAGGATTGCTTCAGTTATCTGCTTCTGCCCAGCAAACCACCCTGAAACATACGACTTTTTAAAACAAAGATTATTTCTCAGAATCCAATCAATTAATTAACTAAGTAGCTTTTCTTCTGGTCTCTCCTTTGGTGACTATTTAGTCCACCTTTAGCTGGTAGGCCAACTGTTTGGGCTGGTTGGGACTTGAGGTTTCTCTCCATGTGCTCTCAGAACCTTCCTCTCAAAGTGGCCTCTCATGCTCTGGAGCCGATTCCACATGGCTGTTCTCTCCATCAGGACAGTCTGGACCTCTTACAACATGGTGGCTGGGCTCCAAAGGGAATAATCCAGGAGAGATAAGCTCAGTGTGCAAGCAATTACTGAGCCCCTACTTGTAGCACACCTGCTAATGACCATTTAGCCAAAGCAAATTACATGGTCATGGCTAGAGTCTACACAGGAAGGAACACAAGGGATGAATTGCAGGGGGGTGGTTGTTTATCCTTTTAATTGTCCACTATATAAGGGTATTTTATAATTTAAAATGTTTATAGGCTAAGGAACTAATTGAAAGGGAGATGCTGAATGCACAATAAAGAGAGGCTATTTCTAAAAGGGTCCCAAAAGGTATGGTGGATGGGAGAGGGAGGGTGATGAACACCATCCTCTGAGCCTGGTGGAAGAAAGATTTTAAATGGGTTATGTATGTATTTCGGTTTAATCACTGAGGGGAACAGAAAAGGGAGTTGTTCATGGAAATGTGGCTCTGGGGTAAAGACATGGAATTTGTGGGAACACCAATTCTGCCATCATTTTGCTTCTCCATCAATACTTAAGTGTGCATGTTGAGTCTGAAAAGGCTGATTACAGCATTGATTCTGGTTTAGAATTTGGTTGGTGGGTGCTGCAGAAGGATAATGGTGCCAGGAAGCATGGGTTACTGGAGAGGGCAATTTGATAGAAAATCCAGGAATTGGGTGCAGTGGCACGTGCCTGTAGTCCCAGATACTCAAGAGGCTGAGGGGCAGGAAGATGAGACCACAGCACCAGATGAAGAGAGAACAATGAGATTTTGGCAAACTGGCTAGGATATGGTTACAGGACCAGCTTCTTTGGATGTGCCTTGAAAAGACATACAGTGTATTTTCAATAAGTAAATCCCTCTAGCCATTGAGTGCAAGAGTTCAAATCCAGCCTGGGCAACTCAGCAAGACTCCATCTCTAAACAAACAAAAATGAATGTTGTTAAAAAAAAATAAAATTCAGGAATTAATAAAGGTTGAAGGGGGTGGAGTGTTGTAAGCCAATTCTCAATGACTGCAGTGAATGATGGAAAGTAACCAGGAAGTGACAGTGCTGCTGAAGGGCTGCTCATGAGTACAAGGACCGGGTCTGTCGTATCCTCAGGTGCAAGTACAGTGCACATAGAAGATGCTCAATATTAGGCCAGGAGAGGTGGCTCACGCCTATAATCCCAGCACTTTGGGAGGCCGAGGTGGACGAATCACTTGAGGTCAGGAGTTCGAGACCAGCCTAGCCAACATGGTGAAACCCCTTCTCTACTAAAAATTACAAAGAAATTAGCCTGGCATGGTGGAGCACACCTGTAGTCCCAGCTACACGAGAGGCTGAGGCAGGAGAATCGCTTGAACCTGGGAGGCAGAGGTTGCAGTGAGCCGAGATCATGCCACCGCACTCCAGCCTGGGCGACAGAGGGAGACTCCATCTAAAAATAAAAATAAATATAAATATACAAAAATTAACCGCCATGGTGGTGCGCACCTGTACTCCTGGCTACTCGGGAGGCTGAGACATGAGGATCACTTGAATCTGGGAGGTGGAGGCTATAGTGAGCCAAGACTACATCATTGCACTCCAGCCTGGACAACAGAAGAAGACTATGTTTAAAAAAAAAAAAAAAAAAGTCCAGGAGTGGCGGCCCACGCCTGTAATCCCAGTGCTTTGGGAGGCTGAGGCAAGTGGATCATGAGGTCAGGAGGGCGAGACCATCCTGGCTAACACAGTGAAACCCCATCTCTACTAAAAATACAAAAATTAACCGGGCGTGGTGGCGGGCACTTGTAGTCCCAGCTACTCGGGAGGCTGAGGCAGGAGAATGTTGTGAACCTGGGAGGTGGAGCTTGCAGTGAGCCGAGATTGCGCCACTGCCCTCCAGCCTGGGTGACAGAGCGAGACTTCCATCTCAAAACAAAAAAAAAAAAAAAAAGCTCAATATTAGTAATAACTTGTGGAATAAACAAATAACTTTAATTCATCTCCCTCATTTTACAGATGAGAAAACTGAGGCCCCCAGGAGGGTAAATGTATTGCTCAAAGTCACCAAAGCTAGTGTACACCTAGTCAAGGCTTCCTACTTCCTTACAAAACCATACTCAATGTGGAAGTCCTTCTCAGTATTCCCAGAGGCAGCTCATTATTTTATTATCTCACAACCATTTAAGTGGCGTTTGTCATTGTTTGGTTGATGGGATGAAATATCTTTGAATGAATACAGTTGAATGAATAAAGGGAGTGGTTAAAATCTTCCTTGAGGCCTAGAGGGATTTACTTATTGGAAATACACCACGTGT